>NC_089265.1:33048498-33375581 GCF_963930625.1 Muntiacus reevesi | reverse complement strand
AATAGAAAGGTTTCATAAATGCTGATGTTTAGAAACATGACAAAAACATTTTATGCAACCTGAAATTCATTCCTTTACCTAAATTACTTTGGAAAATTATAAGGAAAAAATGCTCTATAGTTTGGAGGATAATCCATAGGACTGAAAACTGGGGAGGCCAGGAGTCTAGCCCATGTTTGGCCATTTGCCAGTTCTGAGATTTTGAGTGAATATTTAACATAGCTGAGCTTTCACATTCTCATGTGGAAAATAAGATAATGTTTCTACCTTTAAGAATATCTGCATGGCATTGTGTGCTAAAAATCACAAGCAATCAAAAGGCTAAATAATTGCTATCATCAACATTTTAAGGTTTCTTCCTACTGTCTGGGGTACAAAATGAACTGTACCAAATACGGGACTTCCCTGGCAGTTCAGAGGTTAAGACTCTACTGGTTGGGGAACTAAGATCCCCCATGCCACGCCATGTTCTAAGAAAAAAGAAGAAGAAATAACAAAAATAGATATTATATCAAATAGTCATGATTCTGATCAAATGTGAACTTTGAGTCCATCCATCAGTTCATCCATCACCCATCTAACTAGTCATTCAATATTTATTCGGCAAGTCACTGTTTGAAAATTCAATAATGAAAAATGTAGTATCTCTGCTTTCATCTAGACCATCATGGTTAAAGAGTGGTCTTGTCTGATGTTGATGTTGTATGAAAATATTTAGTTTCAACCAGAGAATTCTGAAACTCACAGCTGAAGACTAGACCAACCCCAAGGCCTATATAACAGTATCAGGCTGGCTCCTAGACATGAGGTGCCATTTTCTCTTTCCTAAAAGGAAGCATATAAAAATCAGAGTCAGAAGAAGTGCAAAGAAATATAGCTATTTTTTTTAATATTCATAACACTTCAATGAAATAAGTACTATTTTAGTATGTGTATTAAAATCATGCACACAAAACATTCAGCATAGTGCCTGGCATGTGATATATGTTCAATAAAACAAATAGCTATATTTCTTTGCACCTCTTTTTACTCTGATCTATTTTCATAGCATATCAACATCAGACAAGACCACTCTTTGACCATGATGGACTAGTCAAAAATAAGACCACTCCATAATCATGTCTGAAAATCAATGAAAATGTGAACTCTGTGAAAAGTTAAAAATGACCAAACACTCCCCATCCTGGCTCATGAGTGATTGGACTGTTGCTTCTGTCTAGTTACAGTTTAAGCCTTGCTTGGTCTTTCCTCCTTCTAGGTAAGATTAAGATACCCAATCCAAAAGTTACCTCTACTTTCTGGCAGCATCTAATGAAGAGTGAGGACCTGTTTCTTAAACCCTCCCCAGAAGCATTTAACTCAAGCCAAATTCCTATCATACCCTTACTAAAATATCCCATAACATTCCATGATATATGGTTTCCCAGGCTGCAAAAAAAAGCAATAAGCCCAACTCTTCAAGCACAGATGTGTTCCGGGAGGACTGGCTGGACGGCTTGACACACCTATTTGCCATCTCTCTTGCTATTGTTCTTGCCATCTCTCTAGCTTCCGCATGCTATTATTTGTCTACCCTGATGCACTAAGTCTTTTGTATTACTTTAACTTCCTTTTCCTGTCATTACTCCTTTCATGTGAAATGGTTACTGAAAGAAAGAATGAATATTCCCTTTCTGTGTATCTAATTGTTATGGTTCTTCTTTTTTATAGCCCTAGCCTAGGTTGTGAAAAAATTGCCTCAGGAAAAAATTGGCTCATCCTTCTGTCAGACAAGGAGGAGATTACACAGCATCAAGATCTCTGATACTGAAATCTCTCAGAATTTAGGCAAGGACTAATCTAGAAAAAGAATAATTTTGACTGGGTGTTGACACTGAAAGTACATTGCAAGACTGCTAGGAAATTCTGAATTTCTATAAGAGAATAAAAGCAAGCATATAGGTTTACTCATATTTTTAGCTATAAATCTTATATTTACTTGAGTTCAGTTACTTTAATTTCACTTAGATCTGTGACTTTGTATTTCTTCAATCTTCCAGTGGGTGATTTTTGGGCTTATAAATACATTTGCAACTAACTTGGTTGAAAACATGCATCATAAAATCAAAGCAAACTTAAGGTGTAAATTTTGTTAATTCTTCCACTCTATCCTAAGTATTTAACTACAATTTCACTGGAAATTAGCTCTCAGGTGGGGAGTTTGCAGCCTTTTGTTAAATCACTTTTTTGTTCTGAATTTTATCCATTTAGTAAACATGAAATCACTTAGAAGTTAAGGATGTTTTTGGATAGACAAAGCTGCTGGCAGACACAAGAGATGTGGAAATGCACCACTTTAGTTTCTTCTCACTCTGAAGAAAGTCAATCTTGTGAATTTTAGATCATATATTCTCCAAAAATATTTTTAGTAATCAACTTGGAATGCCTAAGATTTTATATTTCAATGGGATAGTGTTACTGAGGGAAATTGGCCCAAATGGAAACATATGGAGTTAGTTTTAACCTAAACTTAATTCCGACATGTTCTAAAATAAAAATGAACTGGACTGAAACCTTGTGGTTCCATTGGCTGAGGGTGTCCAAAAGCAGTGTCTCATCTTAACAGAAAGCATTTGATTTTCCCTTCTGTTCTCGATAGATGACTATACAGTATTACTTCAAATGACTGGGGATAGATGCATCAAACTCTTTAATTGATCCCTACTTGTATTCTATTATATAAGGTCTGCCTTTGATTCTAAGGTCAGGCTTCTGGCTTCTAGATTCATCACAGCTTGGGTGCTCTTTAGAGAATTTCTCAGCCACAGAAGGAGGATCTAACTTATGATTAATTATGTATATAACACCAAAGGTATCCACTGGCCAGCAGGTTAAGTGTTATCTAGAAGGCACAATTTGAAAATAGATTAAGACAGGAAGGGCTTCCCTGAAAATGAGTGCAGAAAGAGATGTTACATCATCCTTCCAGGTAAGAAGACACAGAAGAGAGGATGATTATTGGCTGTTGTATCCAGAATACTTTGCAATATATGTAAAACTAAGCTGATTTCTCAAAGAAGGGTTCTGGGTGCTCTGCATGTGCTACTACTGGGATAGGAACTGACTTTAGAAAACAAGGAAGAACTTTAAGCACGATCCCTCATTCAGGGACATAGAACAAAACTCTTTTGTGGAAAATATCTTTTAATTACCTTAAGTAAAACTACTAATCCAAATGCCAAATTATATACCTTTGTCCCTAAGAGGAATAAAGTCAAATAGATCAGAACCAAAGTAAAAGTGGTAGGAAATGACAAGAGTACCATAAACAAGACCAAGATAAACTTAAACCTAAGGGAATTTTTAGCCACAGGTCACTTTGTTGGAAAGGTGAATGAAGCATTTGAACAAAAAAATATTTCAGAGATACACCAAGATTCAAAAATTCTTGAACATTTAAGCTATATAGGTCAATTACTTAAGAAATAGGTAAAATAATTTAAAAATTAACTTAAGATCTCAAAATTGATTTTATAAAAATGGACACTAGCATTGTTTTACAGATATGATACATATATAGGTATGTATGTATGTATTTCTAATCCTAGTGACAAAACTGAATGCCCCAGCTATGGCCACTAGACATGACATTGAAACTTGCATTGTGATTCCAAGTTTCCTCCTTTTTGCAGTGCAGTCTAGAAAATCTTTGAACTTCTGACTGTATATTGATAATACTATTTACCTATATAGGCTTCCCTGGCGGCTGAATGGTAAAGAATCTGCCTGCAATGCAGGAGAGGAGATGCAGCAGGAGCTATGGGTTTGACCCCGGGGTCAGGAAGATTCCCTGGAGAGGGAAATGGCAACCCACTCAAGTATTCTCGCCTAGGAAACCCCATGGACAAAGGAGCCTAGTGAGCTACCAGGAGTCTAAGGAGTTGCTAAAGAGTCAGACAGGACTTAGTGACTAAACAATAACAACAACAAAACACTTTACTTATACAAGATTGTTATTGGTCCAGCGGTGGGCATAAATCCTGATGGATGACCCAGTTAAATTAAAGGGGCAGACCATAGGCCATGGTTGAGGCAGAGTTTTGACCATCACTGTTTGTGATCAAGGAAATGAGTTGTCCCTGTTCTTTCTGGTGACCATCTTGGCACTATGAGGAAGGAAGCTTGGCAATAAAACCAACATGAGGAGGAGAGAAGGGAGGAATCACTGTGAATCTGAGCAGAAACCATGATATCCTACATGAGGAGTCTTTCTGACCTCTAAACTTCTTGTTACATAAGAACAAATGCAATCCATTTTATTGGTAGTTTCTTCTTACATTTCCAAAATGAGCACTCTCTTTCCTTTTTGTCTGGATCAAGCAGGTATTAAATCTCTGAAAATGGAGACAGTCTATATATGTTAGATCCTTTTTTGGGCTAAGTACTAGTTGATATCTCACATATGCAATCTTATTTAACTTTACAGTTCCTGAACTGTATGATAAGACAATCAAAGGCAAGGAGAGTGAAATGATTTGCCTAAGGTACATGGGATTTTAACCAAGACTGTCTGGTTACAGATCTCATATTTTTAAAAAATTTTAATTCATTATGCCACTGATCAAAGAGAGTATAAGTCTTTATGGAAGATATCCCTATTTGGTAGATGTCTGCTAAAAACATTCTTTAAAAGGTATCAAGGAGTACCCTGGATAATCATTAGTGCTTCTGCAATGAAGAAAATAATGACTAGATAGTGGTGGCAGTTGCTTTATCCTTCTAACCAAAAACTGCAAAAAGCCTCAGAACAAAGAAATTATTAAAAGCCTGCATAAAACCATCACTGATTACATTTCCCCATGTGGTTTCCCTCTCTATTGTAGAAATTCTCTCCTAATTCAAAAGAAGCTATTATTAAAAAGCTAATCTCCTCTTACATGAAGAACAGTATAAGCTGCAAATATCTCAAAATGTGTACTAAACATGATTCCACTGAAGGGTTAGAATAGCAGGACTATTATCAAGACATAAGGGAAAAGAATAGAAACCTCTGAATAATATAAGGAAATTCTTATCATGAAAAGTGGCTTATTTAACTACAAACAGTGACATCTTCAAAAAAGCATTCTTCTCTTTTTTGTAAGCAACACATAAAACTGTCAGATTCTACCACACACATGTCAAAAAAAGAAAAAAACTAAAATAAATGTTGAAAATAGGGAGCATTAAAAAGCAATGCTGAGCTGAGTGGAAGGAAAAGGAAAATAGGAAATGGAAATAAACTTTTGTGTTAGTATCTGGTGTCAAGGTCCTTCCTATGTTTATCTTATTGAAGAAAAGTATGGAATATGTTTGTCTAGACAAGTTATATTTGGTAAAGGTGAATGCCTCAAGCTTCCAAATCAATAAACCTGTTGATCCTAAGTTTATTTTGATCAGTCATTTTAAGAACAGTGCAAATATTAACTGGAATGTCTTTAAGTAATAAAGCAACAGTATAGAAAAGCCAGTGGTGAATAGAATACAATATTGGAGACTTTGTGATTTAAAAGAAAGAAAAAAAACCATTGATTTGTTACTATAGGATTATGAGTATGCTCAGACATCAAACTTCTCTAACAGACTAAAAAAAAAAAAAACTTTCCAATAAAAACAATTAACAAATGTCTTATGAGAATAGCAATGCATTTAAAAAGTGAACATAGGTTCTATTGACTCCAAAATATTATGCAAAAAAATTCTGATTAATTTAATTCAAATAAACTATTTATTTTGACTAATTCTGTGGTGATAATCATATCATAATTCTTAAATTATTTAATGATAGTCATCAAATGTTTACTCATGATCAACATATAGAAAACACAGGTCTAATAGTCACAGTACAAAAAAGACCATAGAGAGGAGTCATAGTCTTTACCTTCAAGAACTTTGTTGAGTTAGAAACACTTGTAATTATTAAAAGCAGCAGAATGTGTTGAGTTCACTAAGAGAAAGGTATACAAACTTTAGGTGGGTTCTGGTGCAAGAAGTGCTTATTTTCAATTGGAACGTGAATAAAGCCTTATGATAGAGACGGCATCTGGATGGACTTCGGATTGTGTGATGGGGAGGACATGTAGATGCAGGGATCATGTTGGCAGAGAAACTACGGCTCGGAAATCCCAGTTTTCCAGCAAGAATGACCAATATTAGTGGAATCTCTTCACTCTGCTGAATCTGTACTCTATTGTAACATGGATTTTACTGATTGATCTACTGCTCTCTATCATTTCTACAGATTCATGACAAGGTCGGAGGTAAGCTGTTTAGAAATTAACTATGTACTTCCCTTAGCATTCTTATGTATGTAAAAGCTTTCCTTTTTATTCTGGAAATCTTTTGTACTGGGTATGGGCTTCCTAGGTGCATTAGTGGTAAAGAACTCACCTGCAAAAGTAGGAGACACGAGAGACAGGTTTTGATCCCTGGATTGGGAAGATCCCCTAGAGGAGGGCATGGCAACCCACCCCAGTATTCTTACCTGGAGAATCCTATGGACAGAGGAGCCTGGAGGGCCACAGTCCACAGCTTTGCAAAGAGTCGAGCACTACTAAAGTAACTGAGGAAGCATGCATGCACAAGAGGGGAAAGCTGTCCCTCATAGTGGTTCTTCAGGCTTCTACTACTGTTGAGGATGGAATGGAGCAGGGCAAAGGGTAAGAGAGTTTTGCCAAGATAACGCACTGGTCATAGCAAACACCCTCTTCCAACAGCACAAGAGAAGACTCTACATATGGACATCACCAGATGGTCAACACTGAAATTGGATTGATTATATTCTTTGCAGCGAAAGATGGGAAGCTCTATACAGTCAGCAAAAACAAGACTGGGAGCTGACTGTGGTTCAGATCATGAACTCCTTATTGCCAAATTCAGACTTAAATTGAAGAAAGTAGGGAAAAGCACTAGACCATTCAGGTATGACCCAAATCAAATCCCTTATGACCATACAGTGGAAGTGAGAAATAGATTTAAGGGACTAGATCTGATAGAAAGAGTGCCTGATGAACTATGGACGGAGGTTCATGATATTGTACAGGAGAAAGAGATCAAGATCATCCCTATAGAAAAGAAATGCAAAAAGGCAAAATGGTTATCTGAGGAGGCCTTACAAATAGCTGTGAAAAGAAGAGAAGCAAAAAGGAAAGAAATACCCATTAGAATGCAGAGTTCCAAAGAATAGCAAGGAGAGATAAGAAAGCCTTCCTCAGCAATCAATGCAAAGAAATAGAGGAAAACAACAGAATGGGAAAGACTAGAGACCTCTTCAAGAAAATTAGAGAAATCAAGGGAACATTTCATGCAAAGATGGGCTTGATAAAGAACCGAAATGGTATGGACCTAACAGAAGCAGAAGATATTAAGAAGAGGTGGCAAGAATACACAGAAGAACTGTACAAAAATGATCTTCATTCCCCAGATAATCACGATGGTGTGACCACTCATCTAGAGCCAGACATCCTGGAATGTGAGGTCAAATGGGCCTTAGAAAGCATGACTATGAACAAAGCTAGTGGAGGTGAGGGAATTCCAGTTGAGCTAATTCAAATCCTGAAAGATGATGCTGTGAAAGTGCTGCACTCAATATGTCAACAAATTTGGAAAACTCAGCAGGGGCCACAGGATTGGAAAAGGTCAGTTTTCATTCCAATCCCAAAGAAAGGCAATGTCAAAGAATGCTCAAACTACCGCACAACTGCACTTATCTCACACGCTAGTAAAGTAATGCTCAAAATTCTCCAAGACAGGCTTCAGCAATATGTGAACCGTGAACTTCCAGATGTTCAAACTGGATTTAGAAAAGGCAGAGGAACCAGAGGTCAAATTACCAACATCCGCTGGATAATTGAAAAAGCAAGAGAGTTCTAGAAAAACATCTATTTCTGCTTTATTGACTATGCCAAAGCCTTTGTCTGTGTGGATCATAATAAACTGTGGAAAATTCTGAAAGAGATGGGAATACCAGACCACCTGACCCGCCTCTTGAGAAACCTGTATGCAGGTCAGGAAGCAACAGTTAGAACTGGACATGGAACAACAGACTGGTTCCAAATAGGAAAAGGAATATGTCAAGGCTGTATATTGTCACCCTGCTTATTTAACTTATATGCAGAGTACATCATGAGAAATGCTGGGCTGGAGGAAGCACAAGCTGGAATCAAGATAGCTGGGAGAAATATCAGTAACCTCAGATATGCAGATGACACCATCCTTATGGCAGAAAGTGAAGAGGAACTAGAAAGCCTCTTAATGAAAGTGAAAGAGGAGAGTGAAAAAAGTTGGCTTAAAGCTCAACATTCAGAAAACTAAGATCATGACATCTGGTCCCATCACTTCATGGGAAATAGATGGGGAAACAGTGGAAACAGTGTCAGACTATTTTTGGGGGGCTCCAAAATCACTGCAGATGGTGATTGCAGTCATGATATTAAAAGACACTTCCTCCTTGGAAGGAAAGTTATGACCAACCTAGATACCATATTAAAAAGCAGAGATATTACTTTTCAACAAAGGTCTATCTCGTCAAAGATGTGGTTTTTCCAGTAGTCATGTATGGATGTGAGAGTTGGACTGTGAAGAAAGCTGAGTGCTGACAAATTGATGCTTTTGAACTGTGGTGTTGGAGAAGACTCTTGAGAGTCCCTTGGACTGCAAGGAGATCCAACCAGTCCATTCTAAAGGAGATCAGGTCTGGGTGTTTATTGTAAGGATTGATGTTAAAGCTGAAACTCCAATACTTTGGCCACCTCATGTGAAGTGTTGACTCATTGGAAAAGACCCTGATGCTGGGAGGGATTGGGGGTAGGAGGAGAAGGGGTTGACAGAGGATGAGATGGCTGGATGGCATCACCGACTCGATGGACATGAGTTTGAGTAAACTCTGGGAATTAGTGATGGACAGGCAGTCCTGGTGTGCTGAGATTCATGGGGTCATAAAGAGCCGAAAATGACTGAGCGACTGAACTGAACTGAACTACTGTTGAACCTAGTTGAAATTTTTTTCTTACACCAAATTCCACAAAGAAAACTGTCACAAAGTTCTAAATTCAGACTTTGAGAAAGTCATATTATATCAGATGCAATTTTGATCAACAGTCTCATCTCTTACCAGAATCTTGTCTAGTTGGAGGAAAGATTGGTGTATTATTAGTGGCTACCCTGAAACTTCAGTCTTACAGTTGTTAAGTTGCAGCATGACTCACATTTGTATTGAGGAGATACAACAAGTGACCATCTGAACTGCAGCCCATATCATGACCTTCTCAGAAAGATATGCTCACTTAGCACAGGGCACAACCACAGCCCAGGGACTTTATGGCCCCTCTGGTCTTGATCTCTGAACACTAGCTTCTTACCTCCATTTAATTAAGAGTGCTTTTCTCTTATTTAATTTTCTCTTAAATATTAATGTTTCTTCACATCTCCCTTCTTTTTCCTTCCCTTGAGACCTAGACACCTGTTTCCAGCTGCCTATCTGCCATCTCAATCTGGAAACAACAATCATGCTAATAACTATAAATTATAGAGCACATACTACGTGCTTGGGCACAGCCTGGGCACTTTACATTTTTCATTCAGTTTAAAAGTCAAAGACTTCTAAAAATCAGATATTTTTCCTCTTTTATTCAAACCTTAGAAAGTCTAGGTCATGCACTCAAGGTCATACGGCTGGTGAAACTAGGATATCAGTCCATCCTAAAACCTCACTCATGAAATCCATGCAATTTCCATTGTTTTACCATACATCTCACAGAAATATCATTGTCTCTGTTTTTCACATCATTACCATCGATCAAATTGCCAACATCCACTGGATCATCGTAAAAATAAGAGTTCCATAAAAATATCTATTTCTGATTTATTGACTACACCAAAGTCTTTGATGGTGTGGATCACAACAAACTGTAAAATTCTTCAAGAGACGGGAATACTACACCACCTGACCTGCCTCCTGAGAAATCTGAATGCAGGTCAAGAAGCAACAGTTAGAACTGGATATGGAACAATGGACTGGTTCCAAATCGGGAAAGGAGTACATAAAGGCTGTATATTGTCACCCTGCTTGTTTAACTCATATACAGAGTACATCATGTGAAATGCCAGGCTGGATGAAGCACAAGCTTGAACCAAGATTTCTGGGAGAAATATCAGTAACCTCAGATATGCAGATGACACCATCCTTATGGCAGAAAATGAAGAGGAACAGAAGAGCCCCTTGATGAAAGTCAAAGAGAAGAGTGAAAAAACTGGTTTAAAACTCAACATTCAAAAAATTAAGGTCATGGCATCTGGTCCCATCACTTCATGGCAAATAGATGGGAAACAATGGGACCAGTGACAGACTTTAACTTTTTGGGCTCCTGCAGCCGTGAAATTAAAAGACGCTTGCTCCTTGGAAGAAAAGCTATGACAAACCTAGAGAGCATATTAAAAAGCAGAGGCATTCTTTTCCAACAAAGGTCCGTCTAGTCAAAGCTATGGTTTTTCCAGTAGTCATGTATGGATGTGAGAGTTGGACCATAAGGAAAGCTGAGCGCTGAAGAATTGATGCTTTTGAACTGTGGTGTTGGAGAAGACTCTTGAGAGTCCCTTGCATTGCAAGGAGATCCAACCAGTCAATCCTAAAGGAAATGAGTCTTGAATATTCATTGATAAGACTGATGCTAAAGTTGAAGCTCCAGTACTTTGGCTGCCTGATGTGAAGAACTGACTCAATGGAAAAGACCATGATGCTGGAAATGATTGAAGGCAGGAGGAAGAAGAAGGGGACAACAGAGGATGATATGGTTGGATGGCATTACCGAGTCAACGGACATGAGTTTGAGCAAACTCAGGGAGGTGATGATGCACAGGGAAGCCTGGCGTGCTGCAATCCATGGGGTCGCAAAGAGTCAGACACGACTGAGCAACTGAACTGAACTGAAACACCTATCAATTCTCTCAAACTAGAAAACTTGAAATTATTTCCCCTATCCCTCTATAAGACATTAACTTAGTCTCTTAAATATCATTTTAATCCTCCTTAAATCTCACTGTTACAGATAGGTTCTTATTCCATCTTTTCTGAGCCTTCAGCCATTTTTCCTGCCCCTGAACTTTCCTCTCTTTAATCCATTCTTTCCATTTCTGCCACAATTGTATTCCCTAAAGTATCCAAATTGGTTTACAGGTAATTACATTTTCTTCTTTACATACCTCCCCCCACCTCTTTTTTGGAGTTTCTGATATATCAAGGAGGTATTTTTTACAAACCCAAACAAATCATGCTTTAAAACACAGAAGAAAGTCTTTCAATTTTTCCATAGGAAAAAAATGCTTCTTTCAGAGAAATGCTCTGGAAAGATTAATTTGACAGTAGAGTTAAAGAAGGATTGGAAGAAGAAAATGAAGCTATAGAAGCTGGCTTTTTCTGTTCAGCAAACTCTTAGTCTTTACAGTGTGGATAAATACAGGCACGATATGTCTCTGATTTGGGGATCAGATTAAGTTGGGAACACTGAGGATTTTGCCCCAAGTGATCCAATGCCTTTCTGGGTCAACTCAGACTAATACTGGTTAAAATACTGCTAAAAATTAATCTGTACATTAGGGAACAGATGTGAGTTCATCATGTGAGTTCAAGAATAGGGACTTCTGATTTCTAATCCAGCCTGATATCCTCTTTAGCTCTGGGGAATTGAGTTGGTAAATCTGCTTTGCAGAAACATGGCTCGTAAATATGCACAGGCCGTTTCATTAGTTAATATGCCTGATGCTTCCAGTGACCACATTTTTCACTGCACACATATCTCTCTATAAAGTTACTGGATTTTTCCCTCATTCTCTGGAGTTATCTTTATTATCATCATGAAATCAAAATCATAAATTCATTGATAGTGTTAGTATGCTATTAAGACTATATCAACTAGTTTAATCTATTTATGTTTATACAAAGCCTACTTTAGACACTTAAAAAGTTTCTTCACTTCTAAGCATTCTGGAAAACTCAAGTTCTGTATGCAACACTCACAAACCCCTTAATTACAGCTATAGAGTAGGTAAGCTTGACACAGTTCTAGGTGAATTTTGATAAAATATATAGATGAATTGTTTAGAATGTATATATTTACACAAGATATTGCAACCAAATATTAAATAAGTCAATTAGAAGGTGGTACTAAATTGATGGCTTTGAATGCCTTTGGGAAGAATATAGTCAATATATTTTTGACCCTGTTGCAACTTAGTGAACATGGGTTTGGATATACATTACCTGGAAACTGTGCATTTATATACATATATACATATGTACCTGTATACATATGAAAAACTAAAAGAAATCTTCAAGAACCACTTCTAAATTTTAAAAATTAGTATTATTGTAAACAATACACTGAACTAGGAATTTCAGAGTTCATAAGACAACTTACTGTTCTTCGAGAAGCATGTTAGCATAAGACATCCTAAATTATCTGTGGCATTTAAGGAAAGGTGAAGTGTGTGGCTACTGCAGAATGCAAATTAATTCAGAGTAGCTTTGCAGATCTCTAGGGGTGGTAATTTAGTCTAAT
Source organism: Muntiacus reevesi (assembly GCF_963930625.1). Classification (NCBI taxonomy): domain Eukaryota; kingdom Metazoa; phylum Chordata; class Mammalia; order Artiodactyla; family Cervidae; genus Muntiacus; species Muntiacus reevesi. The sequence continues at coordinate 33,363,009 of NC_089265.1, read as the reverse complement.
GGGAACTTAATAACTCATATTAAATACATTACTAATCTGATGCTTTGCTTACAGTAAATTAGAACTAGTGAAATTATAAATCATTTATTGAAAGAAAAAAAATTATCTTCTTGTAATGAATTTGAATCATCTCTTAACTAACAAACAGCAGGTAGGAAGAATTCTTATTGTTTCCAAATAAATTCTCATCAAGTTTCATATTCATGCTAAAACATTAAGAAACCATATTTAATTCAGACAACTCAAACCAGTGCCTTTCATGTAACCACATAATTCTGTAAATATCAACTAGGAACTTTTCCAGTTCATATTTAACTATATACTACCTCCTTCCACCTAATGAGCAGGGAATGTGTTTAATTCTAAATACTTAATAATGCTTTGCTCAGGATCCTCCATGCTCAATGACTTCTAATAATGATAATAATAGTAATAATAATTATGATGCCCACCCAGATCAAGGTCCAAAAAATATCTACAATGGTATTCTAAAATTTGGATTCTGTGTAAATGATCATTCCATATAATTATATAAAACAAAGTAGTCATTAAGAGATTTTTATTCTCTTTGCATTATCCAAGGTAACACTGATCACGTTTTTCCTAAAACCAAGTATTCATTTATTGACCTTTCTTACAAGCTTTAGTTTTTGTCATTAGTCGGTTTCACAGTTATTTCTGCCTAATATAATTGCAAAAAGGATATACAGGATAAAACTTTATATCCATCTGTTCTTTTATTCATTCATTCACTCTTGTATAAAAATTTAAAGAGTTCCTACTTTGTGCCAGACACTATTCTAGAAGCTTCAGAACATCAGTGAGGTAGACAAAGTTCATATCTTCATGGTTACTCTCTGGTTGGGGGGAAAACAACAGACTAAACAAATCATTAGGTCAGCTGGGGTCTTGAAGGCAACAGCATGATGACAGGAGTGGTGAGAATACCAGTGTAGGCTTATTATTTTGGGGTGGGAGGATTTCTGAAAGTACTTAGGGATGTGGTATATTATAAGCACAAATTAAAAGAAAGTGAGAGAGTGAGCCACGGTGATACCCTGGAGGAAAAGCATTCCAGATACATGGGTGCTTTGGCAAAGGTTAAAAGGCTCGTGGCTAACATAAGATGCGTTTGCTCAAAAGACAACAGGAGACCTGTGTTGCTGGACCTGACTGAGCACTAGGGAAGGAAGCAGGAACTAAGGTCAGAGAAGGGGTGATGGAACATGGTTGGCCAGATGACAAATAGCTTTACAGAGCACTCAAAGGACTTCCAGTTTTATAGTGGGGGAGATACTGGAGACTTGTGAGCAGAGGAAGGGCATGATTTCATGTGTTTCTAAAGTGACACTCTGGTTAATATGTGAGGATCATACTGGGGAGAGGGTAGGGAAAGACAAGATAGGTCAGCAGGAAGGTGTTTGGAATAAAACAGCTCTGAGATAAGAGCTCAGATTGGAGCTGAAGTAACAGATTTGAAGAGAAATGGTAAGGTTTTGGATATGAGAGTAAAATCATCTGACAATGTTGATGGAATCATCAAGCAAAATGAAAAGGAGGACAGTCAAGGATAAGCATTTTGGCCTGAAAAAACTAGTATGATGGAGCTGCTATTACTGAGTGAAGGAAGACTAGAGAGAAGTCTTAAGCATGCAGTGAGAAATCAGGATTTCCATCTTGCTAAATTTTAGATGCATGATAGATAACCATGTGGCGATGTGGAATAGAGTGTTAGATACATGAATCTGGAGTTTCATGTGGAAGTCAAAGCTGGGCATATTAATTTGAGAGGTGTTAGTATATAGATTGGGCTTATATTTTCCTAAAATATAAAATGCTCCTAAAATAAAAAAAAATATATATATGTCAGTCATCCTATAGAAAAATGCATTAGTAAAATGGTTCACAAGAAAATAAATACAAATGGTTGTTGTTCACAGGAAAATAAATGCAAATGGTTGTTTACCTTATATAAAGATGCTCAAATTTTGCTCATTATAAGGAATACATACAAAAGCTTTTGGGCTGACAAAAATTTGACAACATACAGTATTGGTGGAACTTTGTGAAGATAATCTTTGTGGAGAATTGTTCTCTGTTACATTACTGCTGGAAATGCAGAATGTTACAACTACTATTCAGGAAAATTTGGCAATATCTAGCCAAATTGACCCAGAAATCTCAATTCTAAAAATCTATCCCAAAAATATACTGGCAAAAATAACTAACAATATATATGTACAAAGTTATTCATTGTAAGACTACTTGGCTTCTCTAAGGGTTCATCAGTAAAGAATCTGCCTGCCAATACAGGAAATGCAGATTCAATCCCTGGGTCAGGATGATCCCCAGGAGATGGAAATGGCAACCAACACTAGTATTCTTGCCTGGGAAATGCCATGGACAGAGGAGTCTGGAGGGGTTGCAAAGAGCTGGACATGACTTTTGACATGTATCAAAGTGTCTTAATAACTATATTCTTAATAAATAATCATATGTAGCCTATTTTGTAGAGTAACAGACCATGGGGTCACAAAGAGTCAGATCCGACTTAGCGACTAAAACGACAATAGTAAAGTACTTGAAACAACTCAGATGTTCATCAGTGGAGGACTGGTAGAATAAATTACGGTATATCCATGTGATAGAGAGCCACATAACTGTGAAAGGACTACTATATACTGTTACAGAGTAATATCCATGATATATTGTTGACTGAAAATGTCAAGGAAGAGACAAGCACATGGTGTTCTATTAATCATCTGAGAAAGAAAGTGTATGGCTACAGGTATGTATCTGTTTATATATTTTTTAACCTGGGAGTGCAAACCAGAAATCAGGTTTTTAAGTTTACTGTTGGAGAAATGCAGGATAGAAGAGAAAGGGGAGAAAGTACAGAAACAGAAATTAAGATTTACATTTACATTTTAACTCATATGGAAGAAATCAGATAAATGTTCTATCTGTCCCCTTTGCCGGTTTTTGTTGTTTTTCACTTTGAAACTATATAAATATTTTATACAATTATAAAACTAAATTAAATATAATAATCCCTATAATTACCATGACATTGGCACTAACAAATTATTTAAATGCTCCAGGGCTAAGTTTCCTAATCAGCAACTTTAAGAAGTTAAACTATAAGATTTTTAAGTGACGGATTTTTGACATGTATCAAAGAGTCTTAATAATTATATTCAAATAAATAATTACATGTAGCCTATTTTGTGAAGTAGCAATACTATTTTTGTGGTATTTATGCCGTCAAAGACTCTGTGCTATGTTTTGATTTATTATCTCTCTTAACCCTTACAGCTGCTCTAGGAAGTAGGTATTCATTATTTGATTTTAAAAATAAAGAACTTTATTCGCTAGACAGGCTAAGAAATTTAACCTAGGTTACAAAACTATTTAAGTGTTGCAGCCAGCCAGGATTTAGAAACAGTTTTATAAAATTTTAATATCTGAATTTTTCCCTTTCCAGTGTTCTGTGCTGCCTTCTCAAGCTTAATGAACCATATAATTTTAGAAACACACTTTTTTTTTGTTACTCAAATATACTAGTTAATTCTGAATCTTCATAAATCAACAGCACCAAAATTATAGTATGCTGGAAAACAGAAGAATTATTTTGCTGTTTTAGATAATAAGGGCAATACCCACTATTCAGATGGGTGTAGGTGTTTGTATTACAATAATATCTATCACTGTTTGGTGAATATTGTGTTCTCAGCAATGTTCTTTACTACTTAAAATATTATATTAGCACATATGTAATAGAAAAAAAATAAAATTAACAACTGCCATAACATCACTGCCAAAGACTTAGGAAAATCATAGTAAATTCACTAATACACATGCAATGTGCCCTGCCACCCATAGACCTCTGTGCAGTTTTCCCCTAGGCTAAAGTAGCTATTTTTTGCTAGATCTTACTATGCTTCCAGCCACTCTTTGCACTTTCCTATCATGCCTCCTCATGATTTAGTCTGTTTGTTTACAATTTGTGATTTAAAATCTATTGATGGTGTATTCCTGCAAGAGTTCTTGGGTCAAATCAATTGAGCAGCAAAGCAAATACTTATTTTAACTGCTTGCTAGTTCATTCCATCTTAAAAATGCCCTGCATGGCCAATCAATACAAAGTTGGGAGAAAAATGTAAGAAGGAGCAAGAAATCTGGCATGTTGAGATAGAAGTATTTTGAAGGCATAGCCAAGGCCATTCAGACTCAATGAGCATGATCTGACTACCAGATAAGGAAGTGATACACAGATGAGTTCTGCGTACTGTGTATTGATCTTAGATCTGTGTACTGTGTACTGATATGAGTACTGGCCTCAATATCAATCCTACTAAGATAGCAGTTAGGGTGTCACTCTCCTATGATGCAATCTTTCAGCTGTTACAGTCTAACACAGTTTCTCCTTTGCTTTTAGGGAGTGGATGTGTAAAAAGAATACTGGAGCAGAAGCTAGATTGGCTTTCCTCTGGGACCATGTGCCTTGCTGTAAGTCACTTAGTCTTTTAATTCTCTGGAACTCTATAACCATACAGAGGCTCTAACTTCTGAGATGGTAACCTATCTTTTCAGGTCAGGTTAAGAGTAAGATGCTGATTGAAATTTTAATGATTATTATAAAACTATTTATTAAATGACAATAAAGCTAAGAGGAACTGAAGGGCCTCTTGATGAAAATGGAAGAAGAGAGTGAAAAAACAGGCTTGAAACTCAAATTCAAACAAATAAGATCTTGGCATCCGGTCCCATCACTTCATGGCAAATAGATGGGGAAACAATGGGAACAATGAGAGACTTTATTTTCTTAGACTCCAAAGTCACTGCAGATGGTGACTGCAGTCATGAAATTAAAAGACACTTGCTCCTTGGAAGAAAAGTTATGACCAACATAGACAGCATATTAAAAAGCAGAGACATTACTTTGCCAACAAAGGTCCATCTAGTCAAAGTTATGGTTTTTCCAGTACTCATGTACGGACATGAGAGCTGGACTATAAAGAAAGCTGAGTGCCGAAAAATTGGTGCTTTTTTGTGGTGTTGGAGAAGACTCTTGAGAGTCTCTTGGACTGCAAGGAGATCCAACTCTTCCATCCTAAAGGAGATCAGTCCTGAATATTCATTGGAAGGACTGATGCTGATGCTGAAACTCCAGTATTTTGGCCACCTTATGTGAAGAGTTGACTCTTTGAAAAGACCCTGATAATGGGAAAGATTGAAGGCAGGAGGAGAAGGGGACGACAGAGGATGAGATGGTTGGATGGCATCACCGACTCAATGGACATGAGTTTAAGTAAGCTCAGGGAGTTGGTAATGGACAGGGAAGCCTGGTGTGCTGCAGTCTGTGGGATCGTAAAGGGTCAGACAGGACTGAGTGACTGAACTGAACTGAATTGAACACAAGATACAGTGTTGCCCTATTATTTATACATGGTTATGGGTATTTTAAAGCACTCTGTGCTAAATTAAATGTATTATATATTAATTATAGTTAAGCTAATTTAAAGCTGCACTTGAGAAACCAAATGCCATCACCTTTTTTCTTCTCTTTGTTATCCTTTCTTGATTTGTAAGAGACTATCACTGATTAGGTCCAAATGACTTTGACAATTAAGTTGTATTTATTAAAAACATATCGTACTGATTCAAATGATTTCTTTTTCATGGCTGAGTAATATTCCATGGTGTATATGTACCACAGCTTCCTTATCCATTCATCTGCTGATGGGCATCTAGGTTGCTTCCATGTCCTGGCTATTATAAACAGTGCTGCGATGAACATTGGGGTGCATGTGTCTCTTTCATATCTGGTTTCCTCAGTGTGTATGCCCAGAAGTGGTATTGCTGGGTCATACGGCAGTTCTATTTCCAGTTTTTTAAGAATTCTCCACACTGTTCTCCATAGCGGCTGTACTAGTTTGCATTCCCACCAACAGTGTAAGAGGGTTCCCTTTTCTCCACACCCTCTCCAGCAATTATTGCTTGTAGACTTTTGGATAGCAGCCATCCTGACTGGCGTGTAATGGTACCTCATTGTGGTTTTGATTTGCATTTCTCTGATAATGAGTGCTGTTGAGCATCTTTTCATGTGCTTGTTAGCCATCTGTATGTCTTCTTTGGAGAAATGTCTGTTTAGTTCTTTGGCCCATTTTTTGATTGGGTCATTTATTTTTCTGGAATTGAGCTTCAGGAGTTGCTTGTATATTTTTGAGATTAATCCTTTGTCTGTTGCTCCATTTGCTATTATTTTCTCCCAATCTGAGGGCTGTCTTTTCACCTTACTTATAGTTTCCTTCATTGTGCAAAAGCTTTTAAGTTTCATTAGGTCCCATTTGTTTATTTTTGCTTTTATTTCCAATATTCTGGGAGGTGGGTCATAGAGGATCTTGCTGTGATTTATGTCGGAGAGTGTTTTGCCTATGTTCTCCTCTAGGAGTTTTATAGTTTCTGGTCTTACAGAGTGAAGTAAACCAGAAAGATAAAGAACATTACAGCATACTAACACATATATATGGAATTTAGAAAGATGGTAATGATAACCCTATATGCAAAACAGAAAAAGAGACACAGGAAGTACAGAACAGACTTTTAACTCTGTGGGAGAAGGTGAGGGTAGGATGTTTCGAAAGAACAGCATGTATATTATCTAGGGTGAAACAGATCACCAGCCCAGGCGGGATGCATGAGACAAGTGCTCGGGCCTGGTGCACTGGGAGGACCCAGAGGAATCGGGTGGAGAGGGAGGTGGGAGGGGGGATCGGGATGGGGAACACATGTAACTCCATGGCTGATTCATGTCAATGTATGCAAAACACACTGAAATGTTGTGAAGTAATTAGCCTCCAACTAATAAAACAAACAAACAAACAAAAACAAACAAACAAACAAAAAGGTTCAACAGATATAAATAGGCTGGATGGATGGCTGGATGGGTGAATGAAACAAATATGGTGACTGTTAATGGCTGAATACAAGGATCTTGCATTGAATACCAAAAAAAAAAAAACCATATTGTAAAAGTGTAGATTTTAGTCCCTTTGTATTCAGATATACTGGCACATCATGCTAAGCAATATAAGTAGCATCCAACAGTGGGCCCCTAATGTCCCTGAATATGGGTCCACTTTCAAATAAGATGGATAGATAAAAGTGAAGTGCTAAAAGAAACTAAAGAACAACTAAAGAACATCCTTCCCTTCACAGCATATCTTATGATTAAAATAATGTACACAGAGAAGAAAATACACAAGCAAGAAAAATGCAGCAAATCCTAGGGGCTTCCTTTCCATGTTCCATAGCAGAGTTTGCCCCTTGTTTAGTTTTATTTTCTTGAATGGGTGTAGTTATGTGTAAGGCCTTGTTATATTCCTGGTACATTTTCATCTCCCTTTATTTCAAACCTATTTTTATAATAAAAATGTTAGCAAATATCTGGCAAACAGATAAATGTAAATTGATTCTAGTGCTTTTCACCACCCCCAAACCACATGGGAACCATGAAAGAAATCTCATTCCCAAACCAACACAGTGCTGCCTGCCTCCTAGTAGCTAAGGAGAAGTGCAAGGTATCCAGGATATTTGTTGATGGACACCAGGCTGCTCCAGCTGTCAAAAACACAGCTGTTTGGTTTCCTTTTGAGTGATCAGTGCTACCGATGCCCGCCAGCTAGTGTGTTCTCTGATAAGGTCCAGTGGAGAGTTGCAGAAAAGCCGAACACTTGGCTTCTAATAGCAAATGCAAAAACAAATTTCCCAACAAATTGCATTTTCAGCACTGCCTGATGCCATACGATTAAACGGGCTGAATTTGTTCTAGTCCACTAACTCGGAAGACATCATGATGGAACAGTTTCTCTTGGTGACTGTTAAATGTTAAAGCAGTTAAAGGAAGGATTTTTTTTTTTAACTTCTACAAAGCAGGGAGGTGGGGAGAGGGAAAGCTGATCAAGCTTATTAGAGCTGCTCAATTAGAAGAAAGCAAATAAGGCCATTTAACATCTTCATGAGGGTGAAACCTGTCAATGAAACCTCCTCATGAGGATTTTTTTTTTTTTTTTTGGTGCACATTTATAAAGTTTTAAACTGGGAAATAGGAGATGGAAAATTCAATATTTCGTATTTCATTTTATCCCCAAAGCCCTGTGTAAAATACACCATGGGCAGAAATATGGATAGATCCATTCTCAAAATGCTTCCTGTGTGGTCGGCACTACAGATATATGTTAACTCATTTAATTCTCTCAGTATGCCTCTGTGACAAGTACTAACACTACTACTTTTTGACAAATGAAGGGATTAAGGGCCAGAGAGGTTAAGTAACTTAACCAAGACCACAGACTTGTAAATGACAGTACCACAGCTTGAACCAGCTCTTCTGGGTTCAAAGTCTGTGCTGCTAATCACTATACACTGCCACCTCTTGGAGTCACACTACTTTGGTATTTATTTAAATACAACGCTACTGTTGGGCCCACTTTTGGGGAATAATTACTCAGTACAGAAGCATTTTGATGATTCAGCTGTGTACCAATGATCAGAGCGAACAATAACCTGGTGAAACCAGCCCATTCATTTTTGAGAATGAAATTCCTTTAAAAATCATCTGCTGGTAGGAAACATTTAATGCCTGCTTTTTTGTGTCTCTTCATTGACTCATTAGTTGTATAAGTCATGACTTGTAGTAGTTCTACAGTATTTGCAGTGGAGCAGCTGCATATGTGCACAAGTTCAGTGGGAAAGTTATGAAGCTACCAGAGAACTAAATTTAACAACCTGCCACTTACCACCAATCCCTTCCCTCAGTTCTAGAGAGAAATAAAAATACCCTGTCTATTGCACAGTGTTGTTATATGAATTCAATGTGATAGCATATGTGAAAATATTTGACAAAATGGAAGGTTTTACAGTAGGTAGAAAACTGAACTGCTTCATGGATTGGGCAGGCTGGGGCAGACATGGGAGGAATTTCCCCCACTGTTGTGGGAATTAAACACAAACATGAAGCAGAGAGACTGTAAGGCAGAGTGGGGATGAAGAAAGCAGCTCCTCAGGTCTTGGAGAAGCCACCAGGTTAATTTCAAACAATTAGGTTAAAACCCTTCTTTGCAATTAACAACTAACACATGTAGTTGCCCATGGTTGTCCTCATTCAATCACTCATTGATTCATTCAAGAACCATTCATGAAGACTTCTAGATAACAAGAATCGTGCTAAGAGGTCAGACCATCACAGCAGTGTAATAGCATGGTATTTGGCCAACAGTATGGTGGAGAAGGCAGATTAGTAAACAGACAAGTACTATATACCCTGCTAGCTTAGGAGCAAGTGAAGTCACTCAGTTGTGTCCGACTCTTTGCGACCCCATGGACTAATGTAGCCCACCAGGCTCCTCCGTCCATGGGATTCTCCAGGCAAGAATACTGGAGTGGTTTGCCATTTCCTTCTCCAGGGGATCTTCCTGACCCAGGGATGGAACCCAGGTCTCCCACATTGCAGGCAGATGCTTTAACCTCTGAGCTACCAGGGAAGCTTAGGAACAAACATGTCTATAAAAGTTCATGTGATGATCTTGCCTCTGCCTTGACTGTTCCATGTATCACATGTTACTGGTGGAGTGATTCTGAGCATGCACTCCACTGTCATTCTCCTGGATTAGAATCCAGAATCCATGATTTGCTAGCTCTGTGACCTTGGGATAGTTACTAACCTTCTAAGGCTTTTTAACTTACATTTCCAATGGGAATTAAAATAGAGTCTACCTCACAGAGTTGTAAAATTCACATAAGTTTATGTATGTAAAGAGCTCATTGCAGTACTTGGAAAATGTTTCCAACAAATGTTAACTATTTTGATAATGATGCCAAAACTGACAGCTACCTGCTGCCAAGCCCTAGCCATTTCTCTCTTTCAACCTCAGCTTCATCGTCTGTAATATGGGTTAATAATAACACCTACCTCACAGGGTTACTAGGAAGAAGAAGGATCAAAAGTGTAATCCTGGGTTTAGAAACTTAAAATTTCAAATTCTATATAGAACTGACTTCCTATTTGCCCCTTCTTCCTTCATCTCTTTTTGCCTGAACTTCCCTAAATGACTAAGCCTAATTATCCACACTGCCATCAACTTCCACATTCACAGTGATGTTTGAATAAGTAAGAGTGAGAAGTAAAGGAAACTGAGAAGAATGAAACAGGATTGAGAGCAAGCCTAAGAGTAAACTTGGAAATTATGGGAATTCCTATAAAACTTTAGCTTCCCTAATGACTTAGATCTAGAAAAGAAGTTGTGTTTTCTTTCTATTTTGTGCTTTATATTGCTTTTTCTTCTAATTTTCTTATTTTAGAATGAAGCAATCCTCTCTTTTTTATTGAATTAATATTAAGAGTATAGATGTTGATATAATCAAATGACTTTATAATGTATAACTGTGTTGACATAATAACAATATAATAAAACAATTTAAAATAGAATAGTTAAGTCAATTATGATGACCAACATGTACTGCTTTCTACATCTGAATTATTTTTCTTCTATTATTTCCTAAACTGAATCTCATGGGACATTAGTTCCATGGGACTTAAAAATATAGGGGAGACATTTTTTTAATGAAAAAAAATGTATTTAGGAAATGATAGAATTAGTAAATTAAAAAAAATATTTAAATCCATTTAGATGCATTAATATGCAGATGAGAACTGAAAGTCCCCTTGGCCTAAAGAGGTTCTGTCAGAAGGCTGCAGGTCTAGTTTAGAGCCAACAAGTTCCCACCTCAGCTCTACCTCTTTCTAAGGTGGAATTCTAGGTAGATAAGATGTTTTCAACTGCAAAATGGAGCATGGAACCTCATAAGGTTTTAGTATGAGAATTAAATAAATGAGTCAACACGAGTAGTTACTTAGGAAGAGTAACTGACATTTAGTTAAATGCATGCACTATAAATGAAGTAAACTAAAATGCGATTCAGTATTTTCCAAACTTATTCATCTTCCAAATCTTCTTTCAATGTGTATCAGTGTGGACCAGAAATATTGAAGTAAAACAAATAAACCCTCAAATTCATTATTACCTCTTCAATATCACAGTTTTTGCCTCAGCTCAGCCATTATCCTCTCATCTGGTAATGTGCTGGCTACTTCTGATCTTCCTCTAATTCATTCAGGGCTCCATCTACACAGTTATTTTTTCCAAAACACAAATTTGTATGTACTATTCCCCTCCTAAAATAAAACTATCTTTCAGGATCTTAAAAAGTTCTTATTTTCCAAGAGCTGTATGAAATCCAAACTTCCTCTTATAATAGTCAATGCTCTTCAAAATCTAGCACCAGCCAATATTAACATCACCTTCCTCGGAGCCATTTTCCTCAATTAAACCTCATTCCCAACAAAATGCCACATTAGCACCTACATTTCAGCCAATTTCCTTTTTGTCTTTGTTTGGCCTGTACTGTTTTCTCCACATGTTTTCTGACAAAATACTTCAGAAATGACTTCCTTTTGGAAGTCTTTTCTGATCCTATTCTCTCTTACAGAAGACATACATTTATTATTATCTTTTGAGTGGAATAGCTCGTTCTTCCTGTTACTAACAAAGCATGCATTCCATTGTATGACAGTTATTCCTTCCGTGTACACTCTGTTCCTGTCTAAACCCTCAAGGGTCAGGGGATGAAACATTCTTGTTTATAGAACACCTGACTTTAGGCCTGGAACACAGCAAGAGCTTAATAAATTCTTGTTGTGTTGTACTGAAGAAAGAAAATAAAATATCTCTGGGAGATTGCTTGTTTCATTTTCCAGCTCTATTGGCCCTTCTCCATATTCACAAAATGTCAAGCTTTTGTTGCCTTTTGCTTTCAATTTTTTAAATATATATTTTAAAATCATTCTTATGCGACTCATAGACCCAGGTGTAGATGGGCCTTGAACATTGCTTGATGCTCAGTTTAACTTATTTCTCTTTGTCATACTTCATTTTTAAAACATATTTCAAAGCTAAGGCAAGAGAAGTGGCGGTTGGCTTAAAATCTCATCATTGCATTTAATCCTGCACCTCTCTTTCTCAGTAACAAAATATATTTCAGTCTCATTCTGACAAGAAAGATCAAATGAAGTATATTTCCAATATGAACACACCTGATAATCGTAGGTACAAAAAGGACATTTTTGATTTTCTTCTTTTATAGAATGCTACTAAATCAGACAAACTAAGGTCAAGTCTCTGGTCACATGCATAATGGGACATGCAAGGCATTGCAGATAAACCCAGGACTTTTGTCTGTGGTGGTATCATCAGCATTATTCTTCTGGCCTGGGAATACAAGCAAAGAGTAGCTTTCTCTGCTGTCATGAAAGCCGGCCAATTGCAGCTGTGGTGGTAACAAATCCCACAACCACATCCCAACCCACCTTCTCCAGAGGCAACACTGTGACCTCCCTGGGGCATCATCTTGGCATTCCCTCAATAGGAGAAGCCAAATAGGCCTTTTAGCTCTGTCTCATCTGAGTAGCCCAGCTGTTAAACAGCAAAATAAAAAGCACAGATGTTGTCCAATGAAAATACAAAAAAGAAAGGGTACCTTGGTACAAAGTCTTTCCACTAAACTGACTTTTCTTTTTATATGTTGTATGCCATGTAAAATATATCACAGTATCACATATACATAAGTGTGAGTAGATATCCTCTTCAGATTTAAATTTAGAGATATTTATAAGTGAAAATATTAGAAACATACAATTGCTAAAATAAAGCTCCTAGGTGAAATAAGAGACTTAAACATTGCTATAGATTTTAAAATACTGTTCAAAAATATTTTTAGAAAAATAATTCTCAAGATGTACAAAGTGATACTATATAGCTAGTTTTCTTTTCAGAGATTACTCTGGCTTAAAGAGAAATAAAATAGACTATATTTCAGGAACTGTTTCATTCAGAATACCAAATTTCACAGAAGATTTATTCCATAATGATAATGCATCTCCTGATGTTTATTAAATTAAAGAACTTTATATCCAGGAAACTAATATCAAAAACATGTCCTGAAACATTACAGCAATTGTTTATAATTCCTTAAAAGTTTAAAGCAGCTGTCTGGTTTGTATTCAGACGAAATCACAGAGATAAATTAAAACTTCTTCCCAATGATTCTTTCACTATATACCATCAAGGAAACTAAAACCGTCTGAATGCATTAAGCATAAAACCTATATCAACACTGAACTCGACTCTGAAGGGAGGACAGAACACTGGCACAGCTGCACCTTTGGAGGAATTTTCTGTGGAGTAAAGGTGGAAGGCGGATCAAAATCCCAACCTCCACACCATGGGATGTACCAGTTTTGCACATGGCAGAGAGTCAAAACCGACAGCTGCATGTTCCAAGTCTGCAATTCCCTCTGCAGGAAATGGACATAAGCCTCATTTTCAGCTAAAGACTGGGACTGTGAGAAAGGCAAGATTTTTGTTCTTTATTAGTTCAACAGGATATGTGTTTGGCAATTTTTTCATCTTATTAATGCAGATTTTTTAAAATGATGGACAAACTCATATTTAGGTGTGAAAAATCATATTTGAAATATGCTTGGAAAAGCTTAGGATTTGAAGGACTTAGCTAAAGAAATTTCATCAAATGGAAATGGGAAAAAAATCACACTCTGCACCTTTTCTTTAGGTCACTTAAAATCAATATTTGGATAAAGATAGATCAGATAAATCAAATCTAAAACTTTTTTGTAATTAAAAGAAATACTTATATGCAAATAATTTCTGTACTTTTTATTGAACGCACTATTCATGAGGCTTCATATTTCAAATAACACTTTTGATGAAGGGAGTTTAGTGCTGGGGGACATAAAACAAAATGCTGTGGGTAAATCTTGCCAAGTGGAGGCCAATACAGCAACTAAATTAGCCCTTGTGGCTAGAATAATTGGTTTCAATGCCCTGCTTTAACTTTCCTGTTTGTGTCCTTTGCATATATTTCTTACAAAGCTGTTTCTGAAACTTTCTGGAAATAGATCTTTTTTTTTTTTAACAGCAAAGTACTCTGTGATAGCATATAACAGTAGCCCTTTCTGAAGTGTAAAAAACATATTTTGCATTATGCACTAACTTACGTGTTTGGTTAAATTCAAATATCGAAGTTAAATGTTCCCGGTGCGGAGTCAACTACATTTGACATACACTGCAAGATAATAAGAGTTTGACTGTATCCATCATGGCAAATTTCTACTTCACAAAATAAGTTTGTTCCATGGACATTTTTTTCCTTCATAACTCATAAGATATTCTTTATAGCTATGTTCTTTAACAGATCCCCCCAGCTTTCTCTGAGAAGGTACTGTAATTTATTTCCCTGACACTTGCAGATTGATGGCCTGGTCTAAGAGTGGGAAAGTAGGGGGAGGCTAACTGATTGGCAGCAGCCAGGATGGCTGCCTCCATATTTCAAGAGGTGAAAGAGACATGGTAACAGCCTCTAACTCGAGTCCTCTCTCCGGTCCATATATGAAGTGGGAGGATTTTGCAGAGGCTGGTGCTCTCAAATCAACCAGGTGGAACCCTTCAACTAATCAGTTGGTAATCCTCACTCAAGGGTTTTAGAAAGGAGTCTCAAATATTTACTTTGACAACATGAATAATGTAGTAACTAAAAGAAAATTAAATTTTTTTTTTTTGGTAAGGCCAGTTTAAAAAAAAAAATCATGCTTCATTTTCAGTCTAATGATATTGCTGCATGGCAAAGTCAAGACAGAATTTGGAGCAACGGTTGAAACCATGCTTCTAACTTGCTTACACTAGCTTCCTATTCTAGTTAATCACATTTCTTCACCGGGTATGTGGGAGTGAGAAAACAAAGCAAAAACAACCCCCCCATCAGTCTGGTTAGGTTCTAATAACAGAGTATCATAGACTGGGTGGCTTAACAATAAATATATATTTCCCACAGTTCTGGAGGCTGGAAATTCTCAGATCAAGGTGACAGTAGATTCCATTCTGAGAGTTCTCTTCCTAGCTTGAAGATCACCGCTTTCTTGCAATGTCCTTCATGGCAGAGAGAAACAGTAAGTGCTAATTCTTAGGGCTATCCTCTTACAAGAACACTAATCCTATCATATATCATGGTTGCACCCTTATGACCTAGTTTAACCTTAATTAGTCCATAGTGACCCTATCTCTGAATATAATAAAATTAAGAGTTGGGACTTCCATACGCACATTTTAGAAGGACACTGCAGCTGCTGCTAAGTCGCTTCAGTCGTGTCCGACTCTGTGCGACCCCATAGACGGCAGCCCACCAGGCTCCCCCATCCCTGGGATTCTCCAGGCAAGAACACTGGAGTGGGTTGCCATTTCCTTCTCCAGTGCAAGAAAGTGAAAAGTGAAAGCGAAGTCGCTCAGTTGTGTCCGACTCTTCGCGACCCCATGGACTGCAGCCCACCAGGCTCCTCCGTCCGTGGGATTTTCCAGGCAAGAGTACTGGAGTGGGGTGCCATTGCCTTCTCCGTTAGAAGGACACACTTCAGTCCAAAGTAACCACCCAAACCGTAAGAAATCTGTTATGTGCATCATTAGGAGGCAAATCAAAGAAATGAGAGTGTGACATAAAGCTTTTCAAAGGTTCACCTTGAACTAGAAATATTGTCATTATCTAGGAGCTTGTTAAAGACACAGAATCTCAAGCCCCACCTATACCCACTAATTCAAAAATCTGCATTTTAACAAGATCCCCAGATGATTCCTATACACATTAAAGTTTGAAAAGCCACAGAATTTATAATAAAAACAAGAGTCAATTATGCCCATTGTGTTGGAACCTCTTCCATACCTGGAATTGGCAAAATTATATATTATAAAAATGTTGATATTCCCAGGAAAAACTTGGCCAGAAAATTCATTAGCATTATTTTTGCTATTGTAGATAAAAGTAATCTATAGACTGAATTTCAAACATTGACTTTGTGTGAATATAGTCTGCAATAGATCACTAGAGTACTTGCCCAGAAAATTTAGGGAAAAATCCTCTCTGTCTGGCCATAAACTAAAACCTTGGTTAATTGTACTGTTAGCTTAAAAACATCCTATTCATCTTTTATAAGTGCTTTGTGGTTAAAAATGACATTATTTTTGAAATAAATAACACTTTAAACTAGGCGTATATTTTCTATAACACAGGGAGTGTGACATTACTTATAATAGAAATTTCAATTATATAGCATTTCAAAGTAACTTTTAAAAATTTATTCCATAGTGTCAAAAATGTAGAAATATGCCCACAAAGCTTAATATTTTGGCATGTTCCTAGAAAAGAGTTTAGTAAATCAAAAGCCCTTCTTATAGCTGACATTTATAGGTCCCTACATATTTTTCCTTAATATTCTGTCTACACACTAAAATGGATGAAATATGTGAGAGAAAATAATTTTTTTCTGCCAATGAGAAATAAAAGATACACCCAACTATCACTTTTCAAAATATTAAAATAAAGAGATCACTGAAAACATCAATAGATGTCTTTTAGATTCTAGTTTGAGGTGAATGGCAAATAAAAGTGGCATATTTCTCATATAATAATTAATAAGAATTTGAAGAAATAGATTTTAGTGTTAGTATACATTCTGGGTTATAGCACAATATTCAAATTTATGCTTGCATTCTTAATGAATGGTTCATGGAAAAAAGCAATGTAGATTAGTAAGATTATGACTTGCATAACTATTCATTATTAAAACTTCAACAAGTATACAGTCCATGTTGCTAAACCATGACTTTTTGCATATTTGACTATATTTTTGTTTGGTTTGTTTTGCATTGGAGCTACAGTGTAAAGCCATGGTAATTTGTATTCATAATAACTGTAAAGAATATTACAGTGTGATACAGTATTAATACTGTGTTAGATCTCCTAGGTTATTTATAATATAGCTTGACGTAGGCAGGTATTTTTGGAAGGCCCATTGAGTAATTGAGCAACAGAGCTATGTGGGGAGGAGGCATCAACATGTCATCATATACTTCAGGGGATTGTATAGCACAGGGCAGAAGTGTGATTATTTCATGGAAACCACACCCCACTGAGCTGCCTTATTGCTGTTATAAAAAATCTTTATTATAGGAAGCTCTTTTGTGCCGTAAGAAGATGAATTCCACACTTTAGAATGTTAAACAGCAGTTTCAGCAGAGTTTTGTAGTTCACACAGATTAATCTACCCCTTTGGAATATTCATGATTCAGTCAGAATGCTCTCTAAGTCTAGGCAATTTTACCATTGTAAAATAAACTAGGTACAATCTGATGAGACAGTCTGTGCCTAGAAAATGCCTTCATTAATTTTTTTAAAGTATTTTATGCATTCTGTTACTATCAAAGAACATCTCTCTCTGAAAGTAGACTCAATCCTACTAAAGCTAAATTAGTATTATTGAAAAGCCTGGTACTTGAGGAAAACAGGATAAAACCAAAAGACTATGAGGCAATGTACATTGACAATGCAAATCAAATGCATATGGTTTAATTATAATTGTGTATTAACTGAAGAACTAGGGATTATAAATGGTGTGTCTCTGGTGAAAGGTTTGGCTGAGTACATTACATATTCATTAGTTTTCCATTTTTATTCACTAAATGTCCAGTCTTCTCTTCTACACACCTAGTATTGTGCCTCCACGACAGAAATGAATAACTTGAATTCAGAATACCATGTTTATATATATTCAAAGAAAACAAAACTATTAAAAATATTTCTACTAATTTCAGTTTCATCTGATTTGCAGACTGTTGGTTTTGTATGTCAGAACATTCTAAAATGACTAGTCAAAGATTAGATTTGGAAAAAGTTGAAAGAAAAGCTATGAATGGGGGCAAGAAATATCTTTGTTCTGGCTCAGAGGTTCTAACAGTCTACTTCAGAGTGAAATTTGGGAATTTAGACCAAGTCATTACTAATGATTGAGGATACATGCATTAATTATTTTATTTATATTTAATTATGACAAAAAGCAACTCATTTAAACTGGCTTACCCAATTTATTAAATTCATTAACAGCTATTTTAACAGATACGGCAGTTAAATTTTCTGAGTGTTTTTACTAACTTATGTTTTCTGAAAAGAAAATGACATTATTTTATAGCATAATAATTTGGGGGATTTCATGAGATCTTTTTTAACCTAAAAAGTGGTTATCCTTCGTGATAAAATAACAATAGCAGGATTTAAATTAGTACATTTGCTAGTTGCTAATCCCTGTGTAGTAGCTATGAACTGAAATTTCCCAGATATTGTTTTTCCAAGGGAAGGTCATGATTAAGATAATGAATCTTCTTGATATGAAACACATAGTTTCATAATCTTATTATCAGACAACAAAAGAAGAAAAAAGCTGGACCAAGGTAGAGATCTATAAAACTCTCCTCAATGCTTATATTTCTTTTTATGTTTGTAATTAGCTTATCTGATTTATTTATATGTCAGCTTTAGAGAACAGTAAATATGTGGTAAGAAACAACCACAGAGAAATCACCTGACCAGGTAAAGTAAATACTGAACTAGCATTTGTGCCCTTATCAAAGACATTAAGAAATATGAAGCATGCTTGGTTTTCTGTAGTATTTATCCCTAGGGGATCCACTTCCCTGAACATCATCCAATGCTATCAGTCTTCTGTGCCCAGTGTGGTGCTCATGACAAACCAGAGCCCTTATTGGCATATCACTTAGCTCAGAAACTTAGTGTGAGAAGTCATCTTCCTGTTTAAGTGATAGAACAATTGAGAAAGATAGATTCTGGTATTTGAATTGTTTTCATGAAAGGAAGACAGAACAAAGGACAGCTTTCATGAAAATCAACAGGCAATTCCATCCTGTGAATACAAACTATGAGAGGAGAAGAAAGCACTGGAAGATTTTAATTGTGACAATTCCAGACAAAGAAGATTGCCTTGGGTGTTTAGGAAAGTCACTCTATAGCAATCACACTGGTGTGCCTCACCCAGACTTGCCATCTTAAAATGAGCATGAACACCTCCTCTCTGTCACAGGGCCAGACAGCAGCAGGCATTCCTGACATTTCCCTCTACCTCAGGGGCTTGTTGCTGAGAAAAAATTGATGGTTCCCTCTTCTGGAATTCTAGGATCCTACCCTTACATAGGAAAATGATAAACCAGTTGGGTGAAATTTATCTAGGTCTAAAAATGAATTGACATTAGCTCTCCAGGACATTATATGCATTTTAATGGCTTCTTTATATAAGATAATTAATGTGGAGGAAGAATGCTGGTCATTTCAGGTGCCTAAACTGCTGTGTTTGGGGATTAGGAGATACCTTGAGAGAAATGTAGCAGACGGCAGTCTGTTTCTCTGTCTCATGAGGAAATGCTTATTGGCCTTGGTTCAAAGCTATGATTTGGATGAAAAATCTAATAACAGGCTTTCGGGCAATTTTTACTCTTACTTAGACCTTCCTGCTGCTGCTGCTACTGCCAAGTTACTTCAGTCGTGTCCGACTCTGTGCGACCCCATCCCTGGGATTCTCCAGACCCGTCTACTTGCTCCCAATATATCACTTTTGGAATCCCTAGCTATCTCAAAAGACTCACCTTTGCTTTACTATTTTTACTTCTATTATTTGGCTCACAAATATTTACTCTTACATTACTGATGATACCAAACCAATCAGGGTGATAAAACTCAGCAGAAGGAGTTAAGTGGGAAGTGAGGGTATGGGGGTGAGGGAATTGAATAAGAAGGGAGGTAAAAATGAAAAAAAAAAAAAAAAAATCCTGGCAAAGATGAGAGAACACACTATAATCCCAAGGTTTAAGGGAATAGTTAGATCTTGGATTTTGGTTGAGGGACTTGGAATGAGCCACAGTTTTCCCATCTATGGAGATAATAAGAACGGAATAGCTAAACTATAAACACTATAATGGACATAATCTCTTTATCTATGCTGTTTATCAGTATGCCCTCACAGTATAGATATCATATTTTAGACATATTAGACATATCATATTTTAGACACTTGATAAATGTTTACTGAGTTAAAGACACTTTTCCCATCCAGATGATGATTGCACTATCTAGTTTGAATTGAAAGCTACACCAGGTGATAAATATATCTAAATTTTTCCTCAAAGATATTAAAAGGGGATTTCATTTGACAGTAAGAGAAACTTGAGCCTCTTCGATATTTGCTTTACTTCAGATTTATACAGATTTTCTTGTTTGTTTTTCCAAAGTAGCATCATCATAATTTCCTTCTACTTTTATAATACCTCTGTGAAGTAGATTAGGAACCTATCATCTCCATTTTATAATAAATGAAGTGAAAAGCTTAATCAAAGACCCTTTATGAACAACCATGGACATATGGCATGCTTCCTTGCATACTTAACAGGCTTTTTAGTAAATTTTCCTATTTCTATTTTTATTTATGTCACAACCCCTCTAAGACTGGGTTTATGTAGTGGGGTCAGTGGTAGCATTTGCTTGGCATGGGAGAAGAGTGAAGTTGGGGGTTATTTAATTTTTCCTCCAATGTGAAAATTAAATCCTCAGTCCCTAGCCTGAAACTATACATCTCATCAGAAATCTCATTGACTTTCTGTCCCTAGTTTCCCCCTAGTGATGTGGCTTTCAACTTCTTTTGGTAATTTAAAATTATCTGCATCTCTTTGATACTTCTTCCTTCAAGAGATGGAGGCTTTAGTGTGGGCTGAACTTGTGGACTTCCTCCTAATGAATAAAGCACAAAGGACCGTGTGTGACCTTGGGGAAAATAGGTCATAAAAACATACTATGATTCCTCTCTTGGTCAATCTCTTTCTCCTGAGTAATTGCTCTGGGAGAGGTTAGCTTACTAATGGAGAAATCCACATGATGAGAAAAAGGTCTCCTGCCAATAGCTGTGTGAATAACACATCTTGATAGTGGATCCTGCAGTCCTAGCCAATACCTGATTGCAACCTAGTGAGAGTCTATGAGTCAGAACTATCCACCTTAGTTATTCTCAAATTCTAGGGCCATGAAATACTGAGATAATATTTGGGGATAATTCAGTGTTGGATAATTAATACCATATTTTTTTGAGCATTTCTGTTTCTGTAGTGGCAGAATGTAGGCTGTCTAAATCACATCATTTGGTCATGCTGATTGAACTTTCTGGGCACAAGAGATTACACAGTAAAATGTGCAAATCATAAATACATAGCTGAATTATTTTTACATATATTTGTATAAACATGTACCTATATTTCTATGCTTATATGTTTGCTCAGTTGTTTAAATAATGTCCATTCATACAACACTGAATGATTAAAAGAAGAAGTTGATATTCATAGTATTGAATTCAATTAAATATGATATAATCATGTTTCTTTCAAAGTGGCACTGGAAAGTTCTCAGATGAAATAAACATCCAGAAAAAATTTAAACTCATTCTTATTTCTAAACATATACAACTGAATTGTTTAATTACACCTACATATACATATGTGTGTGTGTGTGTGTGTGTTTCTGTAGATATTTAGAGTATGTGTATATATTAGCCGTATAACCTTTCAAAAGTTACTTGATCACCAGTTCCATGACTGACTACTATATTACCACATAACTCAGTTACTATGAAAATTAAATGTTATAATGTGTCTCAAATGCCTAATAGAGCAACCTGTTCATAGATATCACTCATAAAGTATACATTTCCCTTTTCCTACCTTTCCTTTCTGTTTCTTGCATGTGTGCTAAGTTGCTTCAGACATGTCTGATTCTTTGTGACTCCATGGACTGTAGCCCGCCAGGCTCCTCTATCCATGGGATGCTCCAGGCAAGGACACTGGAGAGGGTTGCCATGTCTTCCTCCAGGGCATCTTCCCAACCCAGGGATTGAATCCACGTCTCTTACATCTCCTGCATTGGCAGGCAAGTTCTTTACAACTAGTGCCACCTGAGAAGCTCCTTTTATAATTAGCCTGTTAATTATAGCTAATTAACCTGACTTGCTCCTTAGGAAAAAAGCTATGACAAACCTAGACAGCATATTAAAAGGCAGAGACATTACTTTGCCTCCAAATGTCTGTCTAGTCAAAGCTATGGTTTTTCCAGTAGTCATATATGGAAGTGAGAGTTGGACCCTAAAGAAAGCTGAGTGCTGAAGAATTGATGCTTTTGAACTGTGGTGTTGGAGAAGACTTGAGAGTCCCTTGGACTGCAGGGAGATCAAACCAGTCAGTCCTAAAGGGCATCAGTCCTGAATACTCATTGGAAGGACTGATGCTGAAGTTCCAATAATTTGGTCACCTGATGTGAAGAACTGACTCATTAGAAAAGACCCTGATGCTGGGAAGGCAGGAGGAGAAAGGGGCAACAGAGGATGAGATGGTTGGATGGCATTACCGAGTCGGTGGGCATGAGTTTGAGCAAGCTCCGGGAGTTGGTGATGGACAGGGAAGCCTGGCATGCCGCAGTCCACGTGGTTGCAAAGAGTCCGACATGACTGAGTGACTGAACTGAGCTGAACCTGACATTACTAATCAAAAAGAAAGAGTTCTAATATGCTGTCTCCACAAACAGTATATGAAAAGCATACAAAGAGAAGATAGCTTTATATGTGTACGTTATCACCCATGCTTTTTCAGGAGAGAGCATGAAGGGTTTTATCTTTAAATGTAATACTGTGTTTTAATCACATACATATCCCTTCTTGATAGAAATGATCCTGTAATGTAAATGGTCAACACTAGGAGTAAAATGTTAACATGGATTGGCTTTTTTCCCCCCATAACACTCATATCCCACACAAATGTTCCAGTAGAATTATTCCACATTTCATTTCTATACTCTTGGTTTAACTGCAACAATTAAAAAAAATTGACTTATCCAACTTGAAGGGGTTATCTTTTTTTTTTTTTAATTATGCTTACTTAGATTGGATAAAACAAAGAAATAGCCTATAACTGAAAGGTTATAGTCCTGACTCTTTTTTGCATTTCAAGCAAGTGTATCTCTGATTTAAACCAGAGACAAATTATTGGAAGGCTACTGAAGGATCAGATATTTACTGGAGATAGGAGACCATGTAAGATGAGAATAGGAAGAATAGCAATGGCTCAGAGAAGAAAGTCTGGTCAGCTTATTCCTGCTGTTACAAGTAATCTGTAATCTTTTCTTCTGCTACTGCATCTCCCACCCAAACACAAAGCCCAGTGAATACAATATTTGATCGGCTAGGCTTAGGTCGTGTATCCCCTCTTGGCTGTACCAGGATAGTGAGAAAAAGAATATGACTCCTTTGGCTACTATTATGGTTTGCAAATACCTGGGTTTACTCATATACCAAAATTAAACCTGACAGAGAGAAGCAATTCCCCCAAAGTAAATGACACTACATTAAGAGAGCCAGAGATAGGTAGGCAGGCCAAAAAAAAAATGACTTAAGTCTTTAACTTGTCATGTCTTGACTGATTCATTTGAAAAGAACAGAAGTTACACATGCCAATATGGTTACAGAAATGAGAGGGAGCATGGGATGTGGGGGTAAATTTTTATAATTATATTGATAACTCATGTTTGGTTAAAACACTGATAATAACATTAAATATGAAAATAAGAGACATTTGAATTAAGATAACTAGAATGGAGAACAATTAGAAAATGTTAGAATCTTTGAGACTTACTTTAGTTTATTAAAAAATGTGATTCTAAATAAAAATATCATTCAAACAACAGTAATATATTTATCTATGTTGCATGTTAAATCATAACTAACTAAGAGATCCTATGATCAGCTGGCTAAAAATACTAAAGGGATACATCTGTATCTTTTCTTTTAGAAAATATTCTGACTAGGGAAATTTAGCTTGAGATTACCATCTTTTGTTGGATAATCTAATTAAAAACAACCCACTTCCAAACAGCTTAATCTTGTGAGCTAAGGCAAACAGATGTTTATCACTTTAT
The DNA here is from genome assembly GCF_963930625.1 of Muntiacus reevesi. NCBI lineage: Eukaryota > Metazoa > Chordata > Mammalia > Artiodactyla > Cervidae > Muntiacus > Muntiacus reevesi. The sequence continues at coordinate 33,339,036 of NC_089265.1, read as the reverse complement.
AAGTTCAGCCCCAAATGTGAATACTTCAAAAAGCCAATCTCACACTTGCTTAATCTACTAGGAGAGGTGAAACTTGAAAATCCTATCTCCTAGATTCTTATCAATGAGGTAGGTGGTGGTGATCTAACAAGTTAGGGACATAGTTAAAATGCCTGGTTTTCTAGTTGTTCTGGTGACAGACTTATTTCTCTACTCTCTGTTACATATAGGAGAGAGAATGAGTAAAAAAGATGGTTTCAGTACAAACGTTAATGAGAGGTACTTAAACACACAAAAAGAACTCTACCCCTTACCCTCTCTGAACTTAACCCCAAAGTATATTGTACTCTCTCGCTGGAAGATCCAAATTAGCAATGCAATACATTTTCATGAATGACTACTTAGAGTATATTATTGATGACAAAGTAGATTTTGTATGTATCTGGGAATTTGACAAATAGAACTCCTGAGAAGTGATACAGTAAATGGTGGAATGAGGCGCTTAAAACATTTGTATTTTAGTATTTGTATATTCAAAGTATGTATTTTACTTAATATATTTATATGTACAAATTATACAATAATATATAATTAAAATAGCAAGGCTTCCCATTTAAGTACTACTTAGCATTTTGAAAATTATCTAGTTTCCCAAACAACAATATTCTATACAGTACATACAATTAGTTATGTACCCAAGTTGGCTATTTTATTTATTCTCTATATCATTTTTGTTACTTGCTATCTCTGTTAATAAAGTCTAGAGAAGAGTCAAAGTATGAAGCTTAGATGAAATCTGAAAGTACTTCCCTTTTCTGATAATCAGGCCATTACCACTCTCTTTTCTCATGGTGTCTGTCAAGAAAAATGGTGATATGCAGAATAACATGTGACTGTCCAATGATGTATCTGCTTTTTGTTATTTCACACTCTTTACAATTTTATTTCACACTTTTTCAAAAAAATATATTTTCCTGGCAATGTCATTATTTACCTATATTTTATTGTACAGTAGGACAAAAGTTGCTCTGTAGAATACATAGATTGAAGACCCTTTCGTATGCTGAGCTTGCAAAACTACGTTTTCTAGCACAAAGAGTGCATTATGGCCACTTATCCTTTAAGCTACTGAAAAGAGCTTCTAATAGAGATGCACAAAATCAACTATTAAAGATAACTTGTGGAACATCAACTGTTGTCTTTGAATCACATGAAATGAGAACTATCAAGTATTAGAACACTCAAATACTAAAGAACTATGAATCTTCTGCTATGCGCCACCATCACAAACATTTCCATTCAAGCCAGATAGGTTAGTTCAGCTCAGTCGCTCTCTCGTGTCTGACTTTTTGCAACCCCATGCACTGCAGCATGCCAGGCCTCCCTGTCCATCTCCAATTGCTGGAGTTTACTCAAACTCATGTCCATCGAGTTGGTGATGCCACCCAACCACCTCATCCTCTGTCATCCCCTTCTCCTTACACCTTCAATCTTTCCCAGCATCAGGGTCTTTTCAAATGGGTCAGTTCTTCATATCAGATGGCCAAAGTGTTGGAGTTTCAGCTTCAGCATCATTCTTGCCAATGAATATTCAGGACTGATTTCCTTTAGGATGGACGGGTTGGATCTCCTTGCAGTCCAAGGGACTCTCAAGAGTCTTCTCCTACACCACAGTTCAAAAGTATCAATTCTTCGGCACTCAGCTTTCTTTATAGTCCAACTCTCACATCCATACAGGACTACTGGAAAAACCATAGCTTTGACTAGATGGAACTTTGTTGGCAAAATAATGTCTCTGCTTTTTAATATGCTATCTAGACTCATCATAAATTTTCTTCCAAGGATTAAGCGTCTTTTAATTTCATGGCTGCAATCACCAACTGCTGTGATTTTGGAGCACCCCCAAATAAAGCCTGCCACTGTTTCCACTGTTCCCCCATCTATTTGCCATGAAGTGATGGGACTGGATGCCATGATCTTAGTTTTCTGAATGTTGAGCTTTAAGCCAACTTTTTTCACTCTCCTCTTTCACTTTCATCAAAAGGCTCTTTAGTTCTTCTTCACTTTCTGTCATAAGGGTGGTATCGTCTGCATATCTGAGGTTATTGATATTTCTACCGGCAATCTTGATTCTAGCTTGTTCTTCATCCAGCCCAGCATTTCTCATGATGTACTCTGCACATAAGTTAAATAAGCAGGGTGACAATATACAGCCTTGACGTACTCCTTTCCTGATTTGGAACCAGTCTGTTGTTCCATGTCCAGTTCTAGCTGTTGCTTCCTGACCTGCATACAGATTTCTCAAGAGGCAGATCAGATAGTTTGGTATTCCCATCTCTTTAAGAATTTTCCATGGTTTGTTGTTCCACTCAAGCCAACAATATTCTAATATCTAACTTGTAAAATCTAGTTCAATGTTATTAAAGTCTAATGGATTCACTATTAGAAAGGTTACAATTACAGGTTTCTATCAATTGTCAAAAGATCACTGTGGTAAAATATGAGACAGTTTGCTACTTTTTGACATTTATTCTGGAAGTTTCATAATGCAAGTTCTTTCTAAACAAACATAGATACACTAACCAATGAATTGCATTATTAATATGTGTAACTTTGTATTTTCATAAAGCCCTTTGTATAGTTTTAAATATTTATCATCAATATGCAGTTGCCTTTTGGTATCTGGAGAGGATTGGATCCAGAAGTACCCTCAAATACCAAAATCTGTAGATGCTCAAGTCCCGTGTATAAAATGGTGTAGTATAAGCAATACAGTTGGCACTCAGAATCTGTGAATATGCATCAACCAAAATGAATCTTTAATTTATTTCTATATATAGCTCCTAATTTCTCTGCCTGGAATGCCCCCACTTTTAACTTTTCATGGCCACATACTCTCCAGTGTGAGGCCCAACTCAAAACATGTCTCTTCTAGGAAGTCTATTCTCCAGCTTGAAGTCAACCCTACTGATTCTTAAATCCCACACAATCATAGTTCTCTGTCACTGGTTAAAAATACAGATATCAGAGATGCATTGTGGATCTTCCTAATCATAGTCAATGAGGACAGCTAAATTTTTACAAGTATTCAAAGTGGTGCTTATGTACACTGAAATTTGAGAACCACTGCCATCCATTTTATTTGCATCTCTATCTCACTTATTCCTCTTTATTTTGCAATTATTTATATTATCTCATGGCAGCCAGTCCCATCACTTCATGGCAAAAAGATGGGGAAACAATGGGAACAGAAACTTTATTTTCTTGGGCTCCAGAATCACTGCAGATGGTAACTGCAGCCATGAAATTAAAAGACACTTGCTCCTTGGAAGAAAAGTTATGACAAACCTAGACAGCATATTAAAAAGCAGAGACTACTTTGCCTCCAAAGGTCCATATTGTCAAAGCTATGGTCTTTCCAGTAGTCATATATGGATGTGAAAGAAAGCTGAGAGCTGAAAAATTAAGGCTTTTGAACTGTGGTGTTGGAGAAGACTCTTCAGAGTCCCTTGGACTGAAAGGAGATCAAACCAATCCATCCTAAAGGAAATCAGTCCTGAATATTCATTGGAAGGACTGATGCTGAAGCTGAAACTCCAATACATTGGCCACCTGATGTGAAGAACTGACTCATTGGAAAATACTCTGATGCTGGGAAAGATTGAAGGCAGGAGGAGAAGGGGACAACAGAGAATGAGATGGTTGGATGGATCACCAAGTCGATGGACATGAGTTTGAGCAAGCTCAGGTAGTTGGTGATGGACAGGCAGGCCTGGTGTGCTGCAGTCCATGGGTTCACAAAGAGTTGGACACAACTGAGCGACTGAACTGAACTGATATTAACTCTCTTTGAGCTCCTAGTAAAGACAGTTCTTGAGAATGGGCAGTGTCTTTATTATTTTATTTCTACCCTTTGTGGGACACTGTAGGTGTTGAGTAAGTGTTGAATATATGGTGGAATGAATGAGCTCCAGAAAGATTTTTTTTAACACATTGAAGTTACATTCCATAATATTTTAAATTATCTTTTTAAAAATGATCTTACAAGTTGCCTCAAATGTTCTAACAATAAGACAACAGCTAGTAAAAACTGGAAGAGCCTGATATTAGTTCATATCCAGCTGATGGTCAATGCCACTAATATTTTAATTTGGTTCTATACACAGGATAACAGATAGAGCTAATTTTATGTTACTCTCAGATTATTAGTGGTTATATGGTGATTTGTGTTGAGGAAGATTCTTAGGCTATACAGATTCAGTATCAAATAGTCCTGTTCACCATTAAAGTCATGGCCTGTAGACTGGGAATGTTCCATCTCTTATCATCTTTAAAATATAATAGTGACCTTTGGATGTTGTAAATAAAAAGACACAATTCTTTCACATATCACAATTTAAATGCCTTCAGGGACCATGGCAAATTAACACAAGCAAGTAAAACAGCTCAGGTGGGAGCTAAGCTAACGGAAGAGAAATTCTAAAGTGAAAAAACTGACTTAAAACTGAACATACAAAAAACAAAGATCATGGCATTTGGTCCCATCAATTCATGGCAAACAGATGGGGAAACAATGGAAACAGTGACAGACTTTATTTTCTTAAGTTTCAAAATGACTATAGACAGTGACTGCAGCCATGAAATTGAAAGACACTTGCTCCTTGGAAGAAAAATAATGGCAAACTTAGCTTATTAAATAGCAGAGACATTACTTTGCTTCCAAAGGTCCATGTAGTCAAAGCTATGGTTTTTCTAGTAGTCATGTATGAATGTGAGGGCTGCACTATTAAAAAGGCTGAGTACCAAAGAACTGATGCTTTTGAACTGTGGTGCTAGAGAAGACTCTTGAGAGTTGGTTGGACAGCAAGGAGATCAACCTAAAGGAATCAATCCTAAAGGAAATCAACTCTGAAAATTCACTGGAAGGACTGATGATGAAGCTGAAGCTCCAATACTTTGGACACCTGATGCGAAGAGCAGACTCATTGGAAAAGACCCTGATGCTGGGAAAGATTGAGGGCAGGAGGAGAAGGGGACAGAGGACGAGATGGTTGGATGGCATCACCGACTCTATGGACATGAGTTTGAATAAACTCTGGAGATGGTGAAGGACAGGGAAGCCTGCCATAGTGCAGTCCACGGGGTCACAGAGAGTCGGACATGACTGAGCGACTGGACAACAATAGCATGAAGCCCTCAGCCCTGGAAGGCCTGAAAGAAAGTGAAAATGAAAGTCACTCAGTTGTGTCTGACTCTGCAAGCCCTTGGAATTCTCCAGGCCAGAATAGTGGAGTGGGTAGCCTTTCCCTTCTCCAGGCGATCATCCCAACCCAGGGATCAAACCCAGGTCTCCTACATTGCAGGCGGATTCCTTACCAGCTGAGCCACAAGGGAAGCCCAAGAATACTGGAATGGGTAACCTATTCCTTCTCTAGCAGATCTTCCCAACCCAGGAATCAAACCAGGGTCTCCTGCATTACAGGCGGATTTTTTTACCAATTGGGCTATCAGGATGGCCTATTGTAGCACAAATTCACAGAATCGGTATTATCAGGTCATGGGAATCCCAAAGCAAGATTTCTGTGAGTAAACTTCCTGATTTCCAAACTTTGACTACCAATTTGGTTTTCAAAAAATGTTGCCAGGTCAAAGAAAAAAATAGTCTGCCTATCACACTACATAAAATTACTTGGAGTGCCTTTCTGTCTCTGCCCACCTCTAGTTCTCTCTTCTCTTCCCTGCATTGTCCAAATTTAATGATTAGAATCAATTATTAAAATTTCTGTTCTCCATGCTTCATAGAGAGGTCCTCCATTGTGGTCTTCTGTCACTGCCTTTGTTGCAGAAAAGGCAAATTCAGAGAGCCCTCTGTTGCATTTTTTGTTTGAAGGTCATAAATTTACACAGATCTTCTTAAAGTAAAGGAGTGAACTAGGAGCATCACCAGAAAGGATCAAATATTCTTTTAAATTCCATAGTCTCAGGTAATTGAATTATAGTTCTTATGCATTTAAAGCACTTTTTGTCTCAATAAAAATGGATAAATAAATAGGCAGAAATTGAGCAAAACATGAAAAAAGTCTAAATGTTCTATATTCACTTTAAGTATTATTTGAACAACTATAGTTCAGTTAAAGGAAGTCATTTTTATCATGACCAATAAAGGCAAAAAGCTGCATGCTTTGCCACTTGCCTCCTCTCAGAACTTCCGAACACACTGTTAACAGCTTTATAAACAGATTCTTCAATACATGGTCACAGTGCTAAACTGACATCCTTAGAATTACAGAAAGCTCTAGGGCATTGGTCAAAAGTGTGTGCATGTGTGGCTTCATATTTTTCTCTTCCCTGGAGGGGTGTTTTCACCCATCACATATTAGTGCTAATAGAGCTTTCTGACCCCAAAGTGAGAACACCTCACCTGTGAAGGAGTGTATGTGTTGCTTGAATGGTTTGCATATAAATACTAATACCTGTCCAACCTTTTTTAGCCCAGTAAATCTCTCAGAGGGTATAACTCAGCCACTTTGACCACAAGCTGCTATAATCAGGTCAGATGAGGAATGCGAACCCTCTGCCATGAATCATGTTTCTCAAGTCTCCAGATTTTAACAAATACTCCCAACTGACCGAAGGTTAACATACATGACCCAGTGTCTCTTCAAGCCGCAGGTGGAGACATGCTATTCATTTTCCTTGACTTTATTTAAAGTCTAATATGCACTGAGCTGGTAACATGATTTGCATTTCAAAACAGAAAATAAGGTCTGTCTCTTGGGTTGGCTCACGAACCTCTGGGTTTTGGGAATTTCTCATTTAGGGAAATGTGATGTCTGGAAAATCCCATGGAGAGAGTTTCCTGACAGGCTACAGTTCGTGGGATCTCAATGAATCAGACATGACTGAGAGCATGCACACACACACCCAAAACTTAAAACAAAACAAAACAATAAGAATAAAAGCAAAAGCAAAGTTAAAAATAACAACAACAAACACATAATTGGCAATAAAGCAAGTCCCCAAATGATCATCACCCAGTGCATTCTGATGCAGCCTTGTAAAAAGTCTGTCTGTCTATCTATCTAAGTCACTGATTTTTATATTTGGATCACATGTCGATGCAAACTCAGGAAAACAAGAGAGAACTCAGCCTTCCTGTTCAGGAAGTGTGGATCAGTTTAAGAGTGAACAGCACTGAAATTGATCCCCTCTATTGCCTCACCATGTCTAAAGACCTCTGATATCCTATTTCATCCCTTAGAGTATTTGTGATAGGAAAAGAAAGACATTCAGGATCAGGAAGTTGAAGTGCCAGATTTGGGGTTGAGGGTTAAGATGTGGAGCCCTGTAACAGGGATGTTGCCAACCATGGATTCCAGGGTTATGATTCCATTTCAGATCCATATCAGGAAGCCCACTGAGCATTCCCCTGAGAGGGATGAGCACCTGAATCTAGTAGCACGTAAAACTCCCTATGACTCACAAGGTCAAGTTAACATTTTTTCCATGGTGTAAAGTTCTCTCAAGGCTTGACTTTTGCCTACTTTCCTAGCAATATCTCCCCACTATCCTAGTACATGTTTACACGTCCCCAGGTGTGAACAGCTACCTGCTAGCAAATTTCACAGCTCTATGGTTTGACGTATGCTATTCCTATGTGTGTGTGCTGGGTCGCTTCAGTTGTGTCTGACTCTGCAAAACTACGGACTGTAGCCCCCCAGGCTCCTCTGTCCGTGGGATTCTCCTGGCAAGTATATTGAAGTGGGTTGCCATGCCCTCCTCCAGAGCATCTTCCTGACCCAGAGATCGAACCTGCATCTCCTATGACTCCTGCATTGCAGGCAGATTCTTTAGGCTGAGCCACTGGGGAAGCCCCACACTATTCCTGGTTTCTGGTAACTCTTTTTCTTCCTTCTTCATTTTGAGAATGACTACTATTAATTTTTAAGAGCTAGCTTGAGGACCTGTTTCTCTGTGAACTAAACAGTGGGTGAATGCATTTTCTTTTGGAAAAATATTATGTCTTGAGTATTCTGTCGTTATAGATTTTCTCACGCCATATTACTATATTTTTGTATTTATTTATTTTGTCTTTCTCCACACAGGGCCAAGCTCTTTGAGGTAAGAAGGGTGCCTTATTCATCTACATATCAGTAAATAGCATAATGGGGTACTGCATACATTTTAAATGCTCAAAAAGTAATTGTTGGATAAAATGTTTAAAAAAATAGATAGTTTGAGAGACTTCTTCAGAAATATTGTTTACCATGTCTTTGGAAGACCTTAGATCTAGATGTTGCTACTGTCTCAACCATGACTAGAGCCATTTTGATGCTATTTCACTGTCTTCTTTTCCCCAATGAAATACAATGTTCTATAGAGAATGTCTTCACCAGAAACCATCAATCTAACTTGTCTGTTGCTTTCACAAGGTGTACAATGCCATTCACCCTCTACTTTAGTGGAATGTTTTATCTTAGCAGCTAATTTTGCTATGGGAGTCCTTGCTTGACTCAAAATCTGGATTTGGAGGTATTTCATACGGTGCCACATTTTTCTTAGGGGGCACTATTGTTTAAAAAAAGAAAGGCATTAAAAACAAATCTGAAAATCATTTAGAAATTAAATCTAAAAACATTCCACAAAAATAAGAATATTTGGAATAATATGACTATCAAATAAGACCAGATTTAGGGAATGGAAGAAAAGTAAAAGAACTTTGAAATTTCTAAAAAGAACTATCACAAAATTTGCAAAGTAAGGCCAAGAGACTTTCAGGAATGTCCAGCTGCAACATCTGAGAATTCATACTTATTTTAATTTTTGAAGTACATATTAACTTATTGGTATTTAGGTGTGCTTTCTCCCAGGATAAATGCTCTCAGAGAGTCAAAGGCATGACATCTGATTTTTCCCCCTAAGGATCTAAGGTATCTATGAATTCTGTGAGCTTTCAGTATAAGCTTATTAATTGTAAATTTAAGTCTTCTTCATTGGCTACTTTTTAAAGTTCTAAGTTGTCAACATTGAGTCTGGGAATTATTGATGAAATGTTATTTTATTCATTAATACACAATAATTACTCTTACTAAAATTAGTTACATACAAAGTTCACATTCATTATCTATTTTAATGGATCATATTTTTTAGCTTGATTGTATGTGTTTTGGGGGGAAAAAAAAGGTATGTATATATCTTTATTTATTTCCTTACCTAAATCTCTCTCAAACTGCTTCAGTTTGATTGACTTTTAATATGTTGGAAATTTCATTTGGGTTTACAGTCTACTGGAGTAAACTCCAATTTATGCCGAAGCAATAAGAAATCATTTGAATAATTCTGGATGAGGAGCTGCAATCTTAACAGTTCTCTTTCCTTTTAGTGAAATGGACTTAGTTGTGCTGAGGTTCAGTGATTGATAGAATTCATGCTATACTTGTTTTTCAGGACCGCCATAACAAATTAGCAGAAATTTGGTGACTTCGAACAAAAGAAATGAGATTGGTTGTAGAAATAAATTCATTTAGTGAGGAACTCTGTATTGCTACTTTTTGTTTGCTACCTAACAAAGTATTACAGTTTTATTTATAATAAATTGAATTATTTGTGGATAGATATATTTTTAACATGTAAGGATGGCCAAATGGAAGATTCTTTTTCATTTCTGACATAAATTATCTGTCAGTTTATATAACTTTTGATAGTGAAAGGATAGAATCCCAAAGATCAAGAGGATTTGGAGTTGGTTTCAATAACATTCATGATGAACATCTGGAAGTCTTAGAAGTGATTTAGGAGAAATATCAGCACATGTTTCTTGTTGGATAAATCTCAATGGAAGAGGCATGCAAACATTTGAAAATGATTCACTTCTTTTTATGTCTTTTAAAACCCTGCACACTCTTACTCCATTCACTCTGCATTCATGTATACAGGTCCTAAATTTGAATTCCTCTATCTGTAGACTCCCTAGCTACCAAATGTTCTCAACAATATAATATCTCCACTTTCCATGGCTGTTAGAATATTTTGGATTTATTGCTGTTTTATATATACTCTACAATATTCATTACTTAGAAATTGGTTGTAAAACTCTGACAAAGATCTCTTTCTGATGCTTCCATGATATAAATGAGCTTTCCTGGCTCCATAAAGAAGAAAATTCAAGTAGGTAACTAACAACTGCACTGAGCACAATAAATAAACAGAACTCAAATCAAATACAGACGAGATTTTGCTGCATGCAAACAGCCATGGGAGAAAAACAATGAACATCTATAGTTCAGTGCCACTGGAGCATTAATTTGCTTTTAGGTTTTCAAGGAGAAGAAAACTATATTTGCTTTGATTACAGTGATAATTTTGTTTAAATTTTGATCTCAGTATTGCTGACTTCATCTATATCAATCAATTTTTCTTAAAAGCCATTTGCCTTTTAAGCTGACTGGAAGATACTCAGTTTTTAATGCCACTTATAAACTCAACTGAAGAGAGGTAAGGATAATGAAAATATCTCTGCATATCCAAAGGATCACTATCTATTTTCGATAAAATGACAATGATTCAACCTGCAAGTGATCTCACGGGCTCTGAAAACTCACAATGTGATTCTAACAAAGAGAAGGTATGTAGCATGAGTTAACTATCTCTCCTGTCCTGCAAGCGGTCATATAAATGGAGTGGTTGGACCACACTGTCTCCTAGCACTGATAGGTTTATAAAGAGAAGGCAGAATAATTAGCCTGAAGGGAATTAGTCTGGCACAAATAATAATTAGTTTGGCACAAATACTAAAAAACATTGTAAACCACCACCAAGTTAAAGGTTTGTAATAGTGGAAACATGATTGTAAAATGTAACCCAGTTGTCTCCTATTAGAAGAAAAATAGCCACGAGGGCATAGACTTCATTCATTTTGCTCCTGACTATAAGCCCTGTGCCTAGAACAATCCTTGGCTTATGAAAGATGCTCTCAAAATATTTTGCTAAATTAACATTTAAAAGTGTTACACATGTGAGTAATGAGACATACACATTTACTCTACAGTGAAAGCTATTGCTTTGGGCAGCAGGTAGACTATATCTAGAAAATAGTTCAGTTTGCTATTAAAGGTCTTTAGTTAGAAAAACTAACACCCTGCTTGTCTGGCGCAAGCTTTCTCTGTTGGTCTGCAGTCTCGTGTTTGACTCCATGCTTCAGAGAGCTAGCCCAAACCTCTGTTTCAATGACCTCTGTACCTAAGCTTCCAGGAAGGTGGGTCAACAACTTTAGTCTTTAAACTGCTGAGCCCCTCTCTCGCCAGGCGTCCTCGTGTGAGTGACATCGTCTTTAAACCCTGCGTGGCAATCCCTGACACTGTGATGCCCAGGGAAGACAGGGCGACCTGGAAGTCCAACTACTTCCTTAAGATCATCCAACTTCTGGATGATTATCCAAAATGCTTCATTGTGGGAGCAGACAACGTGGGCTCCAAGCAGATGCAGCAGATCCACATGTCCCTCCGCTGGAAGGCTGTGGTGCTGATGGGCAAGAACACGATGATGTGCAAGGGCATCTGAGGGCATCTGGAAAACAATCCAGCTTTGGAGAAACTGTTGCCTCACATCCCGGGGAACGTGAGCTTCATGTTCAGCAAGGAGGACCTCACTGAGATTGGGGACATGCTGCTGGCCAAGAAGGTGCCAGCTGCCGCCCGTGCTGGCGCCATAGCGCCATGCAAAGTCACAGTGCCAGCCCAGAACACTGGTCTGGGGCCCAAGAAGACCTCCTTCTTCCAGGCTTTAGGCATCGCCACTATGATCTCCAGGGGCACCATTGAAATGCTGAGCGATGTGCAGCTGATTAAGACCGGAGACAAGGTGGGCGCCAGCGAAGCCACGCTGCTGAGCATGCTGAGCATCTCCCCCTCCTCCTCCGGGTGGTCATCCAGCAGGTGTTTGACAGTGGCAGCGTCTACAGCCCTGAAGGGCTTGGCATCACAGAGGAAACTGCATCCCGCCTCCTGCAGGGTGTCCGCAACGTGGCCAGCGTATGCCTGCAGATTGGCTACCCGACTGTTGCATCTGTACCCCATCTACCATCAGTGGGTACAAGTGGGTCCTGGCTTTGTCTGTGGAGACCGATTACACCTTCCCACTTGCTGAAAAGGTCCAGGCCTTCTTGGCTGATCCATCTGCAACTGTGGCTGCTTCTCCCACGGGGGCCCCTGCTGCCGCCACCGCAGCCCCAGGCAAGGCTGAAGCAAAGGAGGAGTCGGACGAGGATATGGGATTCGGGATTCGGGCTCTTTGACTAACCACCAAAAAGCAACCAACCCGGCCAGCATTATTTGTGAAATGAGAAAATAAAGGCTTACTTATCTTAAATAAAGAAATAAAATAAACCGCTGAGCCTTAAAAAGGTTCTTGCCAGGAGTAGAGTCCCTCAAGGCAAGAACACAACTGCCTTGAACTTTAAAACAAGGAAACTTACATTACCATATGTAAAATAGATAGCCAGTGGGAATTTGCTGAGTGACTCGGGAAACTCACACTGGGGCTCTGTAACAACCTAGAGGGGTGGGATGGGGAGGGAGGTGGGATGGAGGGTCAAGAGTGAGGGGACATATGTATACCTATGACTGATTCATGTTGGTGTTTGGCAGAAACCAACACAATTCTGTAAAATAATTGACCTTCAATTGAAACACAAATAAATTAAAAACAAAACAGTAGGAAGGAATCTCAGACTTCACCCAATTAATATCTTCATTGTTGACAGTGAGAAAAAATTAGAACGAAGGCAACTTGTGCCCCGTGTCTCTGGAAATCATAAAGCCAAAGACTAAAATCCAACTCTTGCTGCTTGGTTCTAAGACCACCAAAAAGAGTGACAATAACATTGCTAACCTTTGAAATTATAAAGATCTCAAGACTTTCAGACCATCCCTGAAAAAATACCACTGAAAGACCCCTTGAAAATATACCCCAAATCATATTATTCCCCCTCTCACTTCCCTTACATTCATCTCTCACTTTCTCTTCTGAGAATATCTGCATTCAGGCTCTTACCTTTGTTCTTTTCCTTTTTTCTTTTTTTCTATTTTATTTTTTTCTGCAGATGATTCTAACATTCTTGCCTAAGTGATTCATGTTTTTCTAATCTAATTCCAAACACTGACCTTATAAAAATTCATCATTTTTCTCAAGAGAACGAGAATGAAAATGACTTGCAAAAATATTTCAGCCAATGACTGACAGTCCTGAGACTAGAACCCAGATTTCTTGTGTTCCAGCCTAGGTTCTTTCTATTACAAGACACTGTAAGGGAAATAACAATGTCCTCATTAATTCCAAGAATCCCAAAGATGGATAAAATGACACTATCAAATTCCATCCCCTTATATAAAATTGACAATTTCCCTGTCCTCTTACAAAGGAAGAGCCTGAATACAGAAGACCAAACTGCCTCTCCATTTATAAGATAAATCCTCAAATTTCTTTCTGTCTGACTTTTGTAAACTTCTACATTCAGTGGGTCTACTATATTTATTTCCCTTTCAGGATCAAGTTGTTTTATTTACCATCCCAAGAACAAACAAGGCTCCTTACTTTTGCCCCAACTCTCCAAGATAACTCAGTTCAACTCTGTCAGTCTCTCTCTCCCTTATAATGCATTGAATGTATATAAAATATCCAAAGAAATTTATTGATGTCTCAATTGTGGGCCATATGTTGTCATATTAAAAGGACACCTGGATAAAAGAAAAGGACACCTGGAGATGCCCTAGTAAAATCTCTTTGAGTGGGTCAAAAATAAAATTCTAGGGGAGTTATGTGATTTTGTAAAGGATTCCAGGTACTATGGAGAAATCTGAGGAGAAGAAAGAAAACAAATGAAATTTCTTTATATGACCAGGAAATTATAGATAATATATAGTTGCATTTCCATTTTACATATTGAGAATATGGTAGTTGGATAGACTGTATGAGATATGATTTGGGGAATGAAGATCTGGTTTTCATTTTTTTCAAGCCCAAGCTTTTATTCATTAAATCAATTGCACCTTAACTTTAAGAGTGATAGAAAGATACAAAAATAAGATTTTTATACATAATATTTAATAATCTCTGTGCTAGGGAAAAGAAGGTGTAAAGTTTATCCGTATTAGTAGGGATATTCAGGACAGGCAGCCTAAAGAAGAGTTTTCTGAACTGATCCTCTTTGAAATAGGGACTTTATAATGAAAAAAGCACATGCAATGCTAGTATAGGAGCATTTATTCTCACTCTTAAAATAATGGCTTTTAGCAATAGTGGTTATGAAAGAATCTAAAGAGCAATGCAGAGTATGAGCAAATTAATATATATTTTTAACATATATACAACATGCATATATATGTATATATATTTAAAATAATAGCTACAACAGGCTACTAGATAAACAAAACAGCCATAAACATGACAATGCCTGACAGCTGCAAAAATAAGAACTGAAAGTGACAGTAGCCAATACTACTACTCAAGGCTGAAGCTTGTAATTTACATCTTAGTGAAATTAAACATACTATAATAGCTTAGCTTCCAGGCAACAATACTATTAAATTTGCAGTAGTAGTTTATGACATCATCTGAAACCCCAGGATACACATTTGAAGCTGGCTATTATGGTTAGTAATCAGCATTGCTGTTCTGGTTAGTTTTTCATTTAATTCATTGCAGGTTTCTATTAAAAAAGAAGACAAATATCAGCAGTTGAGGATGCTGTTTTTTGCAAAAGCTATTAAGCCTCAGGTTGCAGCGATGTCATATTTTAAAATCAGTAATAATAGCTTATATTTGAATAGCATTAAGAGGTCAGAATTATATTGAAAATATGATAATTTAAGCATTTTAATAGTCAATAAGTATAATTTGGGGATTTCTAACTCACCTTTTCCAAAATGTTTCTTAACAAACTGTCAATGACTATACAATGGCAGAGTAACAATAAAACCTATGGCTGTAAGTAATGGTTTTATATTATATAGCAGCAATCTCAACCAGATATACTGTAATCAGTCCATTAGAAGCACCGACACCTCAGGGGAGGAGTATCTATGCATTTTAAAAATGTTTCCAATTTTTGGTGTATAAATTAATTTCTTTGGAGATGGAGAATATAAGTCACTACATAATTTTTCAAAATATCCAATTTTTCAAAAAGTTTATGGACTTTGTTAATCATAAGAGTGATTCTCAACAATTAGGGAAAGCTTTTTAGAATCTCCTGTGGTGAGTATGAGAAAGGATCATTTAGTTAAGTCCCATCTATTTCCACTAGATGATTCTAAAATCCTTGATTTTCAAGGATTTTGTGGCTTTCTTACTCAATCTCAAGCACTGAACTGTTAAAAATTCTACACTGATTACAAGAGGACACTTGAGGACTGGGGAGATGAAAATGACTTGGTGAAAATTCTTTGACAGTACTCTTGAAACGATCACAACATTGTTAATCAACTAGACTTCCTGGTGCTAGTTGTAAAGAACTTGCCTGCCAATACAGGAGACGTTAGAGATGCAGGTTCAATCCCTGGGTCAGGAAGATCCCCTGGAGGAGGGCCTGGCAACCCACTCCAGTATTCTCACCTGGAGAATCCCATGGACAGAGGAGCCTGACAGGCTGCAGTCCACAGGGTCACACAAGAGTTGGATACGACTGAAGTGACTTAGCATACCCATGAATGCCAAAATATAATAAAATATATATTAAAAAAATCTTTGACTAATGATGTCAACATCTGGAACTTGACAACAATTTTCTAGAGATTCTTTGCCTTTATTATGCAGCTGACTTTTTCCCCCTCACTCAATGAATGTAACTACATATATAAGTGAGAAGCCTCAGAAAAATGGAAGTTTAAATGGAAATATTGGATCACATATTGAGTTAATCTGGTCTGAAGTAGATGACTACCTTAAGTAAACAAATTGAAAGAAATCCACCTCAAGTATCTCACTGAACAATGCATAAGCTCTAACATCCTTAGGAAAGTAATGAAAAAACCTTCATTATAAGGTTTTTGGGAAACTTAATGGTTCTGCCATTGGTGCCTCTCTCTGAGTCAAATTATATAAACTCTATATAATTATCACCAATAAGCACCAAGTGCTTAGAAATAGTAAGTTTGGAACAGGTGGCGAGGAGAAAAAAAGGTTCAGAGAACTGTACAGTAATGCACTTTTAGGATCTAGAGATCTGTGATTATAATGTCTATGGAGTAAAACTTCCTACTGCAAAATATTTCCTTGGGAATATTTTGAGCTGAAAACAATCAAGGCCCAAAATACTTTGGAAGAAACATTAACCTTTCCCCTAAATGACTTAAGAATATAGATAGAGGACCTGTTTCAGTGAAGGAGCTCTCGCTACAAAAGTAGAGAATGAACTAGGTGTTCAGTTCAGTTCAGTCACTCAGTCGTGTCCGACGCTTTGTGACCCCATGGACTGCAGCACACCAGGCTTCCCTGTCCATCACCAACTCCCAGAGCTTACTCAAACTCATGTCCATCGAGTCAGTGATGCCTTGCCACCACCTCATCTTCTGTCATCCCCTTCTCCTCCTGCCTTCAACCTTTCCCAGCATTAGGATATTTTCAGATGAGTCAGTTCTTCGCATAAGGTGGCCAAAGTATTGGAGCTTCAACTTCAGCATCAGTCCTTCGAATGAATATTCAGGACTGATTTCCTTTTGAATGGACTGGTTGGATTTCCTTGCAGTCCAAGGGACTCTCAAGAGTCTTCTCCAACACCACAGTTCAAAAGCATCAATTCTTCAGTGCTCAGCTTTATTTTATAGTCCAACTCTCACATCCATATATGACTACTGGAAAAACCATAACTTTGACTAGATGGACTGTTTTTGGTAAAGAATATCTCTGCTTTTTAATATGCTGTCTAGGTTGGTCATAACTTTTCTTCCAAGAAGCAAGCATCTTTTAATTTCATGGCTGCAGTGATTTTGGAGCCCCCAAAATATAAACTAGGTGTGGCAGGCAGCAACTAGCAGACTCTCTTAAAATTCCTTTCTGAGTCCTATTTTCTCTGCAAGGTTCAGCAAACATTCGTTTAGGAAACTTTTGCTTTTCCATTTCCATGTCAATTTCCTTCCTCCCCTTTTAGGTTCCAAACCCCCAACATTTTGTACTGTCTTGAGCTAAAGGCTGTACTTATGGTGAGGTTAAAAAGGCAGTACCTAAGCTGAGGGAAATCAGTCCTAAATATTCATTGGAAGAACTGATGCTAAGTTGAAACTCCAATACTTTGGCCACCCAATGTGAAGAACTGACTCACTGGTAGAGATCCTGATGCTGGGAAATGTTGAAGGAAGGACGAGAAGGGGACAACAGAGGATAAGATGGTTGATGGTATTACTGACCGGACAGACAAAGTGTCATACTTGACTTTGCGCCTGAACTGACTGAAGGTGAGGGCTCCCGCCATTTTGGTGAGTTATTTAGTTTTTCTGCATCTCTCCCATATTTATATGTTATTTAACTTTTGTTTGATTTTCTCCTGCTAATCTGTCTCTCATCAGTTTAATTCTTAGAACAGCCAGAAGAATCTAGAAAGGTAGAAGAAAATTTCTTCCTCCCTCCCTCAACATGTCCCAGAGGATGACAGTCAGAGGTCACTAAATATCTAGGAAAGATGAACTTGTGAAAAGTGACGTGAAGAGAGTTTAAGATAAAACACCATCAACCTCCTAGCCTTGGCTAGACCATGCCTTAGCGACTTTCAAAGAGAAGACCTCAAGTGACAAATGGTCCTCTGATATTCACCCTAAATACTCAGAATTTAACAGACAGAGAATGGAAGGGATACCAGAAGAGAACTCAACAAGAAAAATTATTTTCTTGAGCTAACTTCAAATGACATTATAAACTATATTTTTTAAAATAAATGCTATACATGTAAAAAGGGCAAGTAGATAAAAACCATCTGCCTCTTGACTCAAAAGTGAAAAAGGCTAAAAGAAACCAGTAGTTTAACCCAGAACACTAGTCTGAATAAAAGCAGATTTGATTAGCTAAATTCCTGAACTTGAAATATGAGAATATTAAGAACATGAGGCTGACATGGTCTTGACTCCAGAGACTGCTATAAAGGGGATATATTGAAAGCCATGATTCAAACAGAAAAAGAAAATCATGTTTACTAAAGCCACCTATTTCTTCCTTTAGGAATGCAACTTCTTTCATCTCTCGCATGAGGGAAAAAATAGCTTTGGACAGTCTTAGCTAAAAATGCCAATATATACAACCACATTTTGGGGCAAAATTTTTGGCATTTTAATATTTCTTTTTCTAAGCCAGCTTCCCTGTGCTCTTTCCCATGACCTTTTCTTTTTTTTTTTTTCCTTTCTCCAAATTCTCTTGTTTCTTTATTTGTATTAGAAAAGATGATGTAAATTATAGTGTAAAGATTTTGCTGTCAGAATTTGAAAAGACTTGATTTAATAGCACTGTGACATGCTAACCCTAAATATTACAATTTCAACAGATGATAGAAAAGGAAAACGTATCAGAAATGTCAATGAACAGAGTAGACTCCTGGATAAAACTAGATGACAGACTACAGTGTTCCCATACTTACTGACAATCACTTTTCCCTGTTTTCCTTTAGAACAAAAAGTGGAGGAATACTAGGCATGATGTTTGTGAGTCTGTCCTGGAGGGGGTCTTTAATTATACTGCCCCGTACTGCATTCAGGAGCAACTCAGAAGCAGCACAAAGATGAATCACTTAGCTAATTCTTTGGTATTTTCTCACAATTCTCTTTTCCATGTAGAATTTATTCTTTAATAGCCATCAGTACTGAAACTTATGTTTGCAAAAGTGAGTGAGTTGATTAATAGGTATTTTATACATCTGGTATTTTCTCATAAAAGACTGGAAAACTTATTTCAATTATCATACCACCAACAAGGATGCAATCTGTTCACAAGGCCTGTTTACGAATGGCTGCTTTGGGTAATGGCTGTTTTCTTAGCACGGGAAATGAAATATAATATTATTAAACAGAGATATGCAGAATGAGGTGTCAAGTTATCCATCTTCCTGATGTTTATAGGCTTCATTTTTTAGAATGTTTATTTTATTTTATGGGACCACACGTTAAAATATCTCCTATTTGAAAGGATCTAATTTCTTTTACTCTGGTTTTAATGTCCTTGAATATTAACATTTTCAAACTTGTAAGCAATCAGCTAAGAAAACCTGTGGTAGGTACTTCATTAATTCCATTTAGATACATGTGCCATAATGAGAGAGACAATAAAAGTGAACATTTTATCTTTGCATGAGAATAAGAACTGGTCTTTGCCAGGAGGATAAATGATTTTCATTTTTAGAGACCACCTGTGAAAACATGGAGGGAGTGGATAAGGACTGGTGGGAAAAAAACATCAAACAACAAAGAGTTTGTGTGCGTGTGCACGTGTGTATTTCTGGAGGGAGGGGTGTGAATCATGACACTGAACGGGAAATAATCGGATTCAGTTTTGAACAGTGTTAGCAAAATCATTGGAAGAGTCTGGATCCATCTACTTTGGACTCAGTATGGCCCTTTAATCCTTTCACTGTCTATTAATTGCCAGTTTGAGGGGTGGAAGCAAGAAAGAATGAACCATTACATTTTCATTATTAGTATTACTTTCCCAAGAAGGCATGCTACTAAGAAGTGGACCTACTTGTAGATAAAGGAAAGCAAATCCTATACTAAAGGAAAGAAACCACTTCAGACAATGCAGATTGCAGAACTTTACAAAAGCTTCTTACAGAAAATATGAACTTTGGTCAATAGTGTAACATAACCGTTCTGAATATATAATTGCATATTCCATTTCCAAGTAACCTTTGTAAAGACTCTGTATATTTTTTTTTTCTTTTTAATACATTGCAAATTCTTCATGAAAGCATATTCTTGGTACTTAGCATACTGTTGGGCTCACAATAAATATTGAATTGTTTTGAATTAATTAATATGTATCACCTTTCAAACATAATCATTCCTGTTTAAAGCTGCTATGTTGAACATCTCGTCTACCAATTATAGTTCTGTAATTTTTTGGTTTATTTGTCATAAGAATCTTCTCTGGTATACTTTGTCAAAATTAAATCAACAAATATCAACTCATTACATACCATTTTTCAATCTTTGTTTAGGTAATGGAAATGCAATGATGAAAGTATCAGAGAAGACTCTGCCTAATTGATATTTATGTTTTAGTGGAACACATATGTCATAAACAAGTAAATAAACAAGGAAACTACAAATTGTGATAATTCGCTCAGGTGTGTCTGATTCTTTGCGACCCCATGGACTATACTGTCCATGGAATTCTCTAGGCCAGAATACTGGAGTGGGTAGCATTTCCCTTCTCCAGGGGATCTTCCCAACCCAGGGATTGAACCCAGGCCTTCCGCATTGTGGGCAAATTCTTTATCAGCTGAGCCACAAGGGATGCCCTTTCACTATAAAGTAATCCTTGATGAGTTAGGGAGTAATCGGGGATAGGACAGTGAAAATATTTATATGAGGTGTGAGGTACAACATCTCTGAAAAGCCGGCATTTGAGCAGTAGATATGGGGGATAATAATGACCCAGTGCTGCAAAGAAGGGAAGGGAGTGTGTTCCTGGTAGTGGGAAGAGCAAATATAAAAGTCCTTAGGTGGCAAAAAACTTGAAACATTCAAGGAAACGATAGGTCAAGGTAGCTGAACTATGGTAGACTACACAAAGTATAATGTGTTCATGTTGGAGGGTTAGGAGAGGCAGGTCAGGGCAAAGACTGAAGGAAAATTTTGAATCTAAGAGTAAGGGGACAACCTAGAAGGGGTTTAGGCAGAGGGACAGAATGGTCTTATTTATATTGTATAAAAATTTCATGGCCACTGGGTATAGAATGAAATACAGCAAGATATATGGATTCAAAGAGACCACTTTGAGATACCTGGTTGAGGTAGATGGCAGAAAAGATGAAGAAAAGTTAACAAATTTGAGATGTATTTGGAAGTAATAGCAAAAGAACTCGTTGGTGCAATAAATATAGGGGGTGGAAACTAAGTTAACTTGTTCAACTCAGACTTTTCTCAAACCAATTGGACTATCAAAGCTTCTTTGTATCCCTAGATATCCCTATTAATAGTACATGCTCTGCAAAATTGAATTGGGAAAGTATCTACTTTGACTCCTCTTAATCATTGATTTGATGGATTTCAAATTAGCGAGGATCAATTGGAAGACACTATGGGTTAAAACTTCTGTGATAACACACAGTATGAAAAAAACAGATGTAGCATGTGTGGTTATCTGTGTGTGTATGTGTGTGTGTTTGTGCATATGAACACACATTTCCCTCAAGGATGGCACAGAGTTACCTTCCTTCACTAACAGAGGCACTGTGATATTGAAAACATCTCTGGACCCACACAGAGGATGAAACTATTCTTTTGCTCTTAGACATCTCAGCCTTGAAATGCATGTCTGCTTGTTCTGCACCAGGCTTAACTCGTCAACACAGACTGTTAAGAGCCTAGATCACTGTCCCTGGGCTGGGTTAGTCTAAGTTATCAGCCTTAAGAGTTAGAATGGCTTTGGTCCCTAAGATAAGAGCCACTAGCCCTGGGAATATTGCCTTCCTTCCTCTGGGTATGTTGCCATTCGAAGGTCAATCCTAATATGTAATCAAATGACCCATCTGTGTCTTCTCTAAAGTGTGAATTAGTGTACACACTCATTACTCACCTCCTTCCTTTTAGAACAAATTGCTTCTGACAACAGTGAATGAAACAGCTGTGTCTGTGTGTGTCTGCATGTGTTTCTATAAAAGGAGGATTCTCGGACTACACCAGAATGTCCCCAGGCCGTGAAGGAGATTGAGCTGTGTAAACCAACCGTGCCTTATGTTCTATGGGGAAAAAAAAGAAATGAGGAACAGAACACCTCAACTGAATTTATTATAACGAATTTCTTGGGATAATAAAAGACATCAGCTCAGCCCTAGAGGGAAAGTAGGTTACAGCTCAGCTAAATGTCCTTGTCTAATGTAGCTTGACCCTAGCTAACATTTCAAGCCTAAGTAAAGTCCTATCACTGGTACATTTTGGCCTGTTTAGTAATTTCATCAGGGACATTGATTTAAATGTCTTTGAAATTGTCTGACAAACACTCGCAGCAGTCATTTTCAGATCACATGCCCATAATGTGATGGTCTCTGCTTTAACGCATGTTCTCTTCCATGATGTAAGGGAATCAGATGTGTTCTTTTTAAATCCCTAATTCTATATTTCACTAACTGGATATGAAAAAGTAAGTCACACCAATATTTTACGGCCATTGTAAAGAAAAAGAGATTCCTTGCAAGTTTCTGGATGTGTTGTGTTCTCAGTCTGTACAGGTAGCTCCTTTTGACTGCAGCAGTCTTCCTCCATTCCCATATGCCAGGAAAGCATTTGCAGCATCTCTGCATTTGTGGACCTCTTCATAATATCTAAGGAGAGCTGAGAACTATGCTTTAGTCACTACTGTACCTAAGACAAGCTTCTTTTACCTCATTCACTAAACTAGGATTCAACATATTGTCCGCATTTTTCTCTCTCCTTCTAAACTAGTGTTTTATTTTACATATTTCCCAGTTACTTTTACTACCTATGGCATTGCCTAACTTAAAATAAGCATTCCAAATTCAATTAAATTTAACAAATTTCAAAATAATTGATTTCATGTTTATGAATTTTTTTTCTCTACCAATTATTTGTCATGGCTATTTTATAAACATCAGTTTGTAAGACTTTAATTTTTAGAAAGCTGTATATATCATATTTGGGCTTCCCAGGTGACTCTAGTGCTAAAAGAACCTGCCTGTCAATGCAGGACACATGAGAAGAGTGGGCTCGATTCCTGGGTTGGGAAGATACCCTGAGAGAGGGCATGGCAACTCACCCCAGTATTCTAACCTGGAGAACCCCATGCACAGAGGAGCTTGGCAGGCCACAGTCCATAGGGTTGCTCGCAAAGAGTTGGACATGACTAAAGCAACTTTGCATGCACACATATATCATATTCGGGATGTTATATCTCATGATCTGATGCTGACAAAATTGTCAAAGTCAGAGGAAAAATTGTACAGTTTTTAAGATGCAATCATATTTGCTGAATTTTTACAATGTACATATTTCTGAACCATAATTGAATATGTTTGTGCATAAAATACAATATCAGGAGTGTTATTCTATCTACACATAGATAAATTTACAGTTAGTTTGTAAATTTAGATTTTAGAGTTGCGTTGCTATCTTTAAATATTATAAACTATAACTATTGGAGTAGATTAGCATTAAATAATACTAAAAATTTGGTTTTGCAAATAAAAAAATTGTGTTGATTCAGACTCATCGGAAATATGACATTTGTTATTTTTATATGTGGTTGTATATACGGTTATACAAAAGGATCTCATGAATGAATATTAAACAACAGTGTTACTTTATTTATTATACACAGCTATCTGCAACTGTCCCTAAATAAAACTATACCTATAATAAACCATGAAAAATGATGGGTGGTAATGAAAGTTTCCCATCTGGAAAAGACCCTGGTCCAGATGGATTTGCTAATGAATTTTATAAGATGTTTAACCAACCTTTGAAGAATATCTCAGACATGTTTGATTACTTTAAATTACGAACATTTTTGGAACTACTGCCGTGGGTTCTCAAACTAATCTTTATAAACTGCCAAGAAATGCTAAAATCCAGAATCCATTTCTTAGGAACATACCTCTTTCACAAAAATGCTGAAAAAAAAATTCAGCCCAGTGATACAATGTTTTCTCTTTGAATGGATACTTTTTTAGGTCAAAAGATAGGCAGAATATCTTAGTATTGATTAAATAATTTATTAATAGAACATGATATCTTATTTGAAATTAACCAGTATACTATTTATAAAGGCTTCCCAGGTGGTCCAGTGGTAAAGACTCCACCTGGCATTGCAGGAGACATGGATTTGATCTCTGGGTCGGAAGATTCCCTAGAAAAGGAAATGGGAACCCACTCTAGTATTCTTGCCTGGGAAATCCCACGGGCAGGAGACTGGCAGGCTACAGGACATGGGGTCACTGAGTCAGACATGACTTAGTGACTTAACAACAACAATGTACTATACAACATCATATTCTAAATTATTTATCAAATCAGTTTACTCTTATGCCTAAAATCTTGCAGGTCTTTATCTCTTCAAATAAGGCTTTGGCTTCTTTCTGTTCAGTTCAGTCACTTAGTCATGTCCAACTCTTTGCGACACCACGGACTGCAGCATGTTAGGCCTCCCTGTCCATCACCAATCAATTCCCAGAGTTTACTCAAACTCATGTCCATTGAGTCAGTGATACCATCCAACCATCTCATCCTCTAACATCCCCTTCTCCTCCTGCCTTCAATCTTTTCCAACATCAGGGTCATTTCAGATGAGTCAGTTCTTTGCATCAGGTGGTCAAAGTATTGGATTTTCAGCTTCAGCAATGAATATTCAGGACTGATTTCCTTTAGGATGGACTGGTTGGATCTCCTTGCTGTCTAAGGGACTCCCCAGAATCTTTTCCAACACCATAGTTCAAAAGCATCAATTCTTTGGCACTCAGCCTTTTCTAAAGTCCAACTCTCACATCCATACATGACTACTGGAAAAACCATAGCTTTGACTAGACGGACCTTTGTTGGCAAAGTAATGTCTCTGCTTTTTAATATGCTGTCTAGGTTGATCATAACTTTTCTTCCAAGGAGTAAGCATCTTTTAATTTCATGGCTGCAGTCACCATCTGCAGTGATTTCAGAGCCCCCGAAAATAAAGTCAGTCACTGTTTCCCCATCTATTTGCCATGAAGTGATGGGACCAGATGTCATGATCTTAGTTTACTGAATGTTGAGCTTAAAGCCAACTTTTTCACTCTCCTCTTTCACTTTCAGCAAGAGGCTCTTTAGTTCTTCTTCACTTTCTGCAATAAGGGTGGTGTCATCTGCATATCTGAGGTTATTGGCTTCTTTAGAACTTTGTTTTTGTTATTATCATATCTATTAAATGGAATAATATGCCAATTAGAGATATGTAGCTGATTGTGCTCTTAAATACGGATGGGAATTTACTATATTGCATGTTCAAATTTCATGGTATTGTGAAACATAAAATAACCCTAGAATGACAGCAGCATAATAATGTATTATTTGCAAAATCCCCTCAGAAATTCAGTTGCTAGAAAACTAGCACTCAATAGGATATCGCATCAAACCAAGAAAATGTCTGTTTTAATATAGGATGATAGGTTTGGGAAGTTGAGAACATGGATAAGAAGGATTTTGCCAGGGGCAGAAAGGTAGTATTTGAGCAGATAAATAGCAGCATGAGTTAAGTTGGCTGAATGGAGGAAGCCTATGTTGATATAAGAACTTTTAAGTGTACTGAAATGCCCAGACATTTTTAAGGTTAATCATACCTGACTTCTCTGACTTTCCATTTTCTCATTTATAACATGGAGGTTTTAATTTTTACCTTAAAGTACTATAAAATGAATTAAATAATTTCCTGGGATGTGGAAGGTATATTTAATGTTTTTTTCCTCTGTCACTGTTAGATATCTTAGATACACACACACACACACACACACACACACACAAACACACACAGTGTATTTTGACAAAAGCAGAGAAAGGTTTTGGCAAAACAGGTTGTTACAGCTCTTTGCCCTCTTCGTTATTTCTAAGCCCCAAAACACTCCAGTTTATGCTCGAACAACAACAAGGCAGGAAAAATATTTACTTATTTATAAAGGCAACGGGATAGATCATATCAGTTCAGTTCAGTTCAGTCGCTCAGTTGTGTCTGACTCTTTGCGACCCCATGAATCGCAGCATGCCAGGCCTCCCTGTCCATCACCAACTCCCGGAGTTTACTCAAACTCATGTCCATCGAGTCGGTGATACCATCCAGCCATCTCATCCTCTGTCGTCCCCTTCTCCTCCTGCCCCCAATCCTTCCCAGCATCAGTGTCTTTTCCAACGAGTCAACTCTTCACATGAGGTGACCAAAGTATTGGAGTTTCAGCTTCAGTATCAGTCATTGCAATGAACACCCAGGACTGATCTCCTCTAGGATTGACTGGTTGGATCTCCTTGCAGTCCAAGGGACTCTCAAGAGTCTTCTCCAACACCATAGTTCAAAAGCATCAATTCTTTGGTCATCAGCTTTCTTCACCGTCCACTGTCACATCCATACATGACCACTGGAAAAACTATAGCCTAGACTAGACTGACCTTTGTTGGCAAAGTAATGTCTCTACTTTTTAACATGCTATCTAGGCTGGTTATAACTTTCCTTCCAAGGAGTAAGCATCTTTTAATTTCGTGGCTGCAATCTCCATCTGCAGTGATTTTGGAGCCCCCAAAAATAAAGTCTGACACTGTTTCCACTGTCTCTCCATCTATTTGCCTTGAAGTGATGGGACCAGATGCCATGATTTTAGTTTTCTGAATGTTGAGCTTTAAGCCAACTTTTTCACTCTCCTCCACTTTCATCAAGAGCCTTTTAAGTTCCTTTTCACTTTCTGCCATAAGGGTGGTGTCATCTGCATATCTGAGGTTATTGATATTTCTCATGGCAATCTTGATTCCAG
Source organism: Muntiacus reevesi (assembly GCF_963930625.1). NCBI lineage: Eukaryota > Metazoa > Chordata > Mammalia > Artiodactyla > Cervidae > Muntiacus > Muntiacus reevesi. The sequence continues at coordinate 33,312,365 of NC_089265.1, read as the reverse complement.
CTTGTGCTTCTTCCAGCCCAGTGTTTCTCATGATGTACTCTGCATATAAGTTAAATAAGCAGGGTGACAATATACAGCCTTTTCCCATTTAGAACCATGCTGTACCATGTTGTACCATGTCTAGTTCTAGCTGCATATATTTGCCTAAAAAATGCAAAAGTTTACCTTTTGACCATATCTGGCAGGCATGATCATAAAGACAGCTATAAGTTCCATTTTCAGATAATAGGCCAGTATTAAGTTCACTTAATATATGCATATGATTATTCATATGTGTATATGATTAAACACACACACATGTATAACTAGCAGTAGCTATTTATACTGAATAAAGGATTTTATCTGCTAATATAACCATAGAAGATAAAGCCAGTTACATATCCTTCTTTTTTCCTTATCAATAAATTAGGAAACACACAAAAACAATTTAAAAGCCATAACATGCTCATAAACTTAATCTGAGCATTATTTTTGTTGTTTTTCTTTTGTAAGAATCAGTGCTTCTGTTGAAGATAACATTACAAATAATAAAATTTCGCTAAAGGATAAATGGAAGGACTACTGATTTTTTTTTCTTCTTAAAAAAAGATAGATAGTTAAAAAATGCAGTAACTACCATTTTATAGAAAAGTGAAAATAACCTTAAATTTTCCATTTGTCCTCTTCCTACTACTCTCTAACTCTGAAGACGTTAGCTTTAACAGCATATTCTATTATTCTCCAGATAGTTTTTTTTAAATTATGTAGTTTAATATATGTTAATATATTACTTTTTTCTTTCCAAAATCGCGTCAAAGTATACATTCAGAGTAAGAGACAATTCATGTGTTTTTTTGTTGTTGCTATTGCTCCACTTTTAAATAATACACAGAATGTATAGATTTGCCCTTTTTTTGAAATAGTTGCATATTTTTACATTATGGGAATGCTCAAGGATTTAATTGGATCATTCTATATTGGTTCTGCTGGGGTGTATCCAGTATGCTACCATTACAAATAATGTTTTACATGGCAGGAAATTTTTAGGAAGGGTGTTACTGTTAGGAGCTGAGTGAATAGAGAAACTATATTCTCACTTGGAGTCTGAGGAGACTGGCACAGAGAAACATTCTCATGAGACATATGAGGGTTAATTAATTCAGTAGGAATGAGACTGGGCCTAAAGTTCAGAAATCAGGTTGTGGGGTCATGTACCTAGAGAGGGTGACTGCAGAATGAGTGATCCCAGGACCTCAAAAATTACTTTATGACACTGATTGAATTATATATATGAGAGGGAAAGCAATAAATATAAACTGGAAGGGATAAAAATGATAATTCAAAAAACAACAAAAAAACTTCCTGGAATCTCTAAGTGACTATACACAGTTGCAGGACACACTGTTCATGTAAAAGAGGTTACTTCTTGCACTTTTGTATATATCATCAGGGCATATATAGAATGAATAAGTAGAATTTGAAATTGAAAACACATTATTTACATTATCACTACAATGAAATATGCAGGTATAAATATAGCAAAATGTTTACATGATCTATAATGTATGAGAAAAACTAGAAAACTGATGACTGCTATCAAAGAATGGAATAAACAAAACAATATTTCATGTTCATGAATAGGAAGGCTCAGTATTGTCTAGATGTCAATTGATCTAGAAAACTGATCTGAAGATCTTCCAACTTGATCTACAGACTCAATGCAATACTAATCAAAATCCCAGCAAGTTACTTTGTGGGTACTGACAAATTAATTCTAAAGTTTTATGATTCTTGCAAAAGAACCAGAATAATCAACACAATATTTAACAAGAACAACAATGATGGAGGGCTGCCCCTGTCTAACTTAAAGACTTACTATAAAGCTACACCAATCAAAACAGTCTGGCATCAGTAAAACAATAGAGGAATAGATCAAGAGAACAGAATAGAAAGAAGAGAAAAAATGCACACATAGATACAGTCAACTAATCTTTGACAAAGGAGCAAACGCAGTACAATGGAGCAGAGATAAACTTTTCAATAAACGGTGCTGGAGCAATTGAATATCCACATGCAGAAAATGAATCTTAGACACAGTCTTCACACTCTTCAAATACCTACTCAAAAGGGATCATAGACGTAAACATAAAACACAAAGCTATTAAAGTTGCACTGGATAACATAGGAGAATACCTAAGTGATGTTGGGTATGACATTGACTTTTAGAGGTAACACCAAAGCTGGGATCCAAGAAAGAAACGCTTGATAAGCTGTATTTCATTACAGTTAAAAATGTCTGCTTTAGGAAAAGCAATGCCAAGAGAATAAGAGACAAGCCACAGTGAGAGACATTTGCCAAAGACATATCTGATAAAAAGTTATTATCCAGAATATGCAAAAACTCTTAAAACTCAACAATAAGAAAACAACTTGAATTTAAAAGATGAGCCAATGGGATTCAAGAAAGATGGTGTAGTAGGAAGTATCATGAATGTATCTCCTCATCTAAACAACTGCACTGGTAGAATTTGTTAAATGTAATTATTCTGGAACATTAGAGTTCATTAAAAACTTGTACCTTCTAAGGAAAGACTTGGTTGATAAACTGGTTAATTTTGGTCAGTTTCAGCTCAGTGCAGTAGAAGCTATTCTCTCCTTACTCCTAGTCACATGGAGGAAGCTATGCACATATTTCTGGAACACCTAGCACATAACTTGCAGAAGCCAGGTAGGCTAAAAAAGACCCTGTACTCTGAATATCAGGGTTCGGTGTTCTGATTTTGATTGGTGTTTCTCATTTTGGATGTACAAAGAGATGGGCAACCACTGTCATATCTTTTTGCATTGCTGCAACTCCTCCCCCTCTGACTGAAGTGACTTCCTGGGGATTTAAAGAACCTGCAGCCCCTTTTACCCACTTAAATTTATTTTTCTCCTTTTGGGAACCGTATGTTAAAAACTATGACATTCAAAAACAATTTCATACAACGGGGAAATTAGTAAGTGACCATGCATGTCCAGGAAAAGGTTCAGAAGAAACCTGAAGTAAGCTTATGTTTACATCTCTGGCTAATCCCTAGCACAGAGAGCCAACTATCAAAAATTAAAACAATAAACAAAATAACAACAAAAGAGCAAAATGGGAAGAAAAAAAAATCAAAGTCACGGATAGTTATTTGAAACAGTCTGGAGAAATAAAGATATTAATAAAGGTAAATGTATGGGCAATTATAAAGGCTAGTATTATTCTAAAAATGCTTTGCAACTGTACTTTTTATTTCCTACATGATTTAAGATATTAATAGATTTAAAGAAAAAAAGTTACTAGTCTAAAAACTGATATTATTATAAATTTGGTTTGTAGGTACAAATTGTGTTTTCCACAGAATTAAGATAATAATTATTAAAAAGAATTATTTAAGTGTTTAAGGATACACAATACATAAAAGATGCAATTTTGTGACATCAACAGACAAAAAGGGGGGGTATGGAACTTTAGAGGATCAGAGTCTGTATATGTTATTTAAATTAGCTAGCATAACTTGGGAAATTAGAGTGCTATAACTCTAAAATGTTAAACTTAATCCTGGAGGAAACCATAAAAATAACTATAGGTTACACACAAAAAATGAGAAAGGAATTTAAACATTTCACTACAAAAAAAACTTTGAAGCAAAAGGCAAAGGAGAAAAGGAAAGATATACCCATTTGAATGCAGAGTTCCAAAGAATAGCAAAGAGAGATAAGAAAGCCTTCCTAAGTGAACAATGCAAAGAAAGAGAGAAAAAAATAGAATGGGAAAGACTAGAGATCTCTTCAAGAAAACTAGAGATGCCAAGGGAAGAATTCATGCAAATATGGGCACAACAGAAGACAGAAATGGTATGGACCTAATAGAAGCAGAACATATTAAGCAGAGGTGACAAGAATACACAGAACTATACAAAAAAGATCTTCATGATGCATAACCACAATGGTGTGATCACTCACCTAGAGCCAGATATCCTAGAGTCCGAAGTCAAGTGGGCCTTAGGAAGCATCACTACAAACAGAGCTAGTGGAGGTGATAGAATTCTAGCTGAGCTATTTCAAGTCTTAAAAGATGATGCTGTTAAAGTGCTCTACTCAATATGCCAGCAAATTTGGAAAACTCAGCAGTGGTTATGGACTGGTTCCAAACTGGGAAAGGAGTACATCAAGGCTGTATATTGTCACCCTGCATATTTAACTTATGTGCAGAATACATCACGTGAAATGCTGGACTGAATGAAGCACAAGCTGAAAACAAAATTTGTGGGAGATATATCAATAACCTCAGATATGCAGATGAAACTATTGTTATGGCAGAAAGCAAAGAGGAACTAAAAAGCCTCTTAATGAAGGTGAAAAAGGACAGTGAAAAAAGCTGACTTAAAGCTCAACATTCAAAAAACAAAGATTATGGCATGTGGTCTCATCACTTTATGGCAAATAGATGGGGAAACAATGGAAAGAGTGACAGACTTTATTTTCTTGAGCTCCCAAATCACTGCAGGTGGTGACTGCAGCCACAATATTAAAAGATGCTCCTTGGAAGAAAAGCTATGATAAAGCTAGACGGCATATTAAAATGCAGAGACATTACTTTGCTGACAGAGGTCTGTCTAGTCAAAGCTATTGTTTTTCCAGTAGTCATGTATGGATGTGAGAGATGGATCATAAGGAAGGCTGAACACTGGAGAATTGATGCTTTTGAAATGTGGTGTTGGAGAAGACTATTGAGAGTCTTGGACTCTCCTTGGACTTCAAGGAGATCAAGCCAGTCACTTCTAAAGGAAATCAGTCCTGAATAGTCAGTGGAGGGACTGATGTTGAAGCTGAAGCTGCAATACTTTGGCCACCTGACATGAAGAGCAGACTCACTAGAAAAGACCCTGATGCTGGGAAATATTGAGGGCAGGAGTAGAAGGGGATGACAGAGGACAAGATGGTTGGATGGCATTAGTGACTCAATGGACATGAGTTTGAGCAAGCTTCGGGAGATGGTGAAGGACAGAGAAGCCTGGCATACTGCAGTCCATGGGGTCACAAATAGTTGGGCATGACTCATCAACTGAACAAGAATAACAAAAAATCAACTAGACACAGAACAAGATAGTAACGCAGGAAGTGATGAACAAGTTAACTATAAGGCATAGGGAGAACAAGTAACTAAATAACAAAGTAAATTCCCACTTCAGCAATTACTTTAAATGTAAATGGGTTAAACTCTCCAATCACAGGAAAGGGATTAGAAGAATGAATGAAAAAATATGAACCTGTTTACAATATCTTCACTTTATATTCAAAGACAGAAACAAATAGAAAGTGAAAAGGTGGAAAAAGATATTCCAGGCAAATATTAATTAAAAGAGGGCAGGGGTGGTTATACTAGTCTCAGACAAAATAGACTTTAAAACAGATACACTTACAAGAGACAAAGAAGGACATTATTTATTAATAGTTCAACACAGCAAAAATACATAATAATTATAAATATTTATGCACCTAATGGTAGACCATCAGAATACATGAAGAAAAATTTGACAAAATTGAATCAAGAAATAGTTATATAATATTTAGAGACTTCAATAACCCACTCACAATAGTGAATAGAATAGCCAGACAGAAGATAAGTATGGAAAGAAAGAATTTAACACAATAAATCAACTAGATATAATAGACACACATAGAGTACCCTATGCAACATAATGATACATATATTCTTCTCAAGTGAACGTGAGGCAGTTTCCATGATAGACTGTATGTAGGGCTACATAAAAGACCTCAGATCAAAAACTTAACTTTACAACTTAAGGAAGAAAAAAAAGGGAACAAATTAAACCCCAAACTAGCAGATCTAAGGAGAAAATAAAAATTAGAGCAAAGATAAGTGGAATTGAGAACAGAAAAAAAAAAAAAAATAGAAGGAAAGAGAAGAAAATCAATGAAACTAAGAGGTGGTTCTTCAAAAAGAACAACTAAATTGACAAACTTGTAGCTAGGTAGACTAGAAAGAAAAAAAGATAAGACTCAAATTACTACAATCAAAAATAAAAGTGTAACATTGTTACTGATTCTACAGTAATAGAAAGTATTATAAGATAGTTCTATGGGCAGTTGTATGTCAACAAATTGGATAGCATGAATAAAAAGGGCAAATTTCTAGAAACACAAAATTTGCAAAGACTAAATATTGAAGAAATAGAAAATCTAAAGAGATATGTAAGTAGCAAGGAGATTGAATCAGTAATTCAAAATGGCCCAACAAAGAAAAGTTCTGAAACTAGTAGATTCACTGGTAAATCCTAGCAAGCATATAAAGAAGAACTGAAAACAATTCCCAAGCATTTCCAAAGCATTTCCAAACAATTCCCAAGCTTGAAGACAAGGAGATATTTCCTAGTGCATCATATGAGGCCAGCATTTCTCTGAAACCAAAGGCAGACAAAGACATTGCAAAGAAAGAAAACTACAGACTAGTAAAGCCAAATTCAGCAGCTTTCTAATTCAATTAGAAAGATTATATACCTGACCAAGTGAGATTTATTTCTGGAATACAAGGATGGTTTGATGTATAAAACCTGATCAACATAGTACATTAAAGGAGAAAAAAAAGGAAAAAAATGACTGCTTCAATTGATGCAGAAAAAATTTAATATCTCATGATAAAATAAAAACTTGAAAAAATTATAAGCAGAAGGAAACTCTTTCAATATAACACAAGCTATATATGAAAAACACAGTAAACATCATACCCAACGGTAAAAATTTGAAGACTTTTCCTTTAAGAGGAAAAAGGCAAGGATAACACTTCTGTTCATCAGAGTACTGGAAGTACTAGTTAGAAAAATTAGGCAAGGAAAAAGAAATAAAACTGATCCAAATTGAAAAGGAAAAATGCAAAAATATCTGTGCAGATATAATCTTATATGTAGAAATCTAGGACGATGAAAACTAAACAACATCACTGAAGAAAATTAAGGAGACATAAATAGAAGCATCTCACATTCATAGACTGTAAGACATACTGTTAAAATTTCAGTACTACCCCAAAGGATCTACAGAATCAGTACAACTGCTATTAGAATTTCAATGGCATTTCTTTAGCAGAGAGAGAAAATTACATCCAAAAATTCATATGAATGCTTGAGGGATCTTGAAGAGCCAAAATAATCTTGTAAATAAGGGCAAAATTGGAGGAATAACACTTTCTGATGTCAAAACTTACAATAAAGGTACAATAATCAAAATAGTGTGGTACAGACACACAGACCACTTAGATAGAACAGAGTGCCCAGAAATAAACCCTCACATATATAGTCAGATGATTTGAAACAAGGGTGCCAGGACCATTCAATAGGAAATGGATATACGGTGCCAAAATACCTGGATATTCACATGGCATGCAAAAGAAATGAAGACTAGCACTTGCCAAACACCATGTACAGAAATTAATAGGGACCAAAAACTTCAATGTAAGACATTAAACAATAAATATTTAGAAGAAAACTTAGGACAAAAGCTCCAAAACATTGAATTTGGCAATGACTTCTTGCATGTGACATGAAAGGCATAGGTAACACAAAACAAATAAACAAATTGAACTACATGAAATTTAGAACATTTTGTTCACTAGCATATACTATCAAAAGAGTAGAAAAGCAATCTACAGAATAGGAGAAAAACTTTGCAAATCATGTATTTGTTAAGGAATTAATGTCTGGAATATACAGAAAGCTAAAACTCAATAACAAAAGAAATCTAACAATTCAATTCAAAAAAATGGGCAAAGAATTTGAACAGATACTTTTCAAAAAAAAAAAAAAAAAAAAAGATATACAAATGTCCGATAAACACAAGAAAAGATGCTTAGCTTCATGAGTCGTGAAGAAATATAAGTCAAAACTACAGAAATTTAAATTGTAGAACTGCTGTGATAAACAGTATAGAGTTTCCTCAAAGAATTGAAAATAAAATTTCCATATGATCCAGTAATTCCTCTTCTTAATATATATCCACATGAACTGAAAGTAGCATCTCACTGTAATATAATATCACAAGGTATGATATTCTAGGAGTTTCAATCTTCAGCATATAATAGTCAATTTGTTTTTTAACCAAAAAGAAAGAGTATATCTGTCACATTGCCTTTTAACTAGATTCTAAAATTACTATTTAAAAATTATTGTAATTTTTGCTTGTGAAAACTGATGGTACAAATAATAATACTGAACTTAAAAAAAAAGAATGGGGGATCAAAAAGAGATAGTTGTACACTTGTTTCCATAGCAGCATTATTAATAATTTAAAATGTGGAAGCAACACACATGTCCACTGTTAGATGAATGGATCAATAAAACATGGCATATATATATAAATATAAATACACACACATATGTGTGTCTGCATACAATGGGATATTATTCAGTCTTATAAAGGAAGGAAATTCTGCAATATGCTGCAGCATAGATAAACCTTGAAGATACTACACTAAGTGAAATAAACTAGTCACAAAAAGACAAATACTATGTGATTCCATTTCTATGAGGTACTCAGAGTAATCAAAATCATAGAGACAGAAATTACAATGGTGGGTACCAGGGAATGGGATGAGGTGGAATGGGAAGTTATTGTTTACTGAATATAGAATTTCAGTTTTATAAGATGAGCTATGGAGATGGGTGGTGGTGATTTTTGCACATTATACATATATTTAACATCATTAAACTGGACAATTAATACTGTTAAAAGATTAATTTTATGTTATGTGTATTTTACCATAATAAAAATAATTGGGGGAAAGATGAGCTAAAGATCTGAATACACACCTTGCCAGAGAAGACATGTAGATGGCAAATAAATACATTAAATATGCTCCACAACACATATCACCAGGAAATATGGATTGAAAAGATGAGATACTACCACACACCAGTTAGAATGGGCAAATTCTGGATTATTGATGATACCAAATACTGGAGAGAATTTGTACCAATAGGAACTCTCATTCATTGCTGTGAGTAAAGCAAAATGGTACCCCTATGTGGGATGACTCTTAAGCAGTTTCTTACAATACTACATATAATCTTATGATCCAGTGATCATGTTCCTTTTTATTTACCCAGAGGAGTTATAAACTAATGTCTAAACAAAAACCTGCTCATGGGTGTTTATAGTTGCATTATATATAACTTCCCAAACTTGGAAACAAACAAGATGCCTCTCAGTAGGTGAATGGGTGAACAAATATCCAGACAATGGAGTACTCAGTTCAGTTTAGTTCAGTCGCTCAGTCATGTCCGACTCTTCGCGACCCCATGAACCACAGCACGCCAGGCCTCCCTGTCCATCACCAACTCCCGGAGTCCACCCAAACCCATTTCCATGGAATCAATGATGCCATCCAACCATCTCATCCTCTGTCATCCCCTTCTCCTCCTGCCCCCAATCCCTCCCAGCATCAGGGTCTTTTCCAATAAGTCAGCTCTTTGCATCAGGTGGCCAAAGCATTGGAGTTTCAGCTTCAACATCAGTCCTTCCAATGAACACCCAGGACTGATCTCCTTTAGTCCATCCTTTAGGATGGACTGGTTGGATCTCCTTGCAGTCCAAGGGACTCTTGAGAGTCTTCTCCAACACCACAGTTCAAAAGCATCAATTCTTTGGTGCTCAGTTTTCTTTATAGTCCAACTCTCACATCCATACATGACCAGTGAAAAACCACAGCCTTGACTAGATAGGCCTCTGTTGGCAAAGTAATGTCTATGCTTTTTAATATGCTGTCTAGGTTGGTCATAACTTTCCTTCCAAGGAGTAAGTGTCTTTTAATTTCATGCCTGCAGTTACCATCTGCAGTGATTTTGGAGCCCAGAAAAATAAAGTCAGTCACTGTTTCCCCATCTATTTGCCATGAAGTGAGGGGACCTGATGCCATGATCTTATTTTTCTGAATGTTGAGCTTTAAGCCAACATTTTCACTCTCTCCTCTTTCAATTTCATCGAGGCTCTTTAGTTCTTCTTCATTTTCTGCCATAAGGGTTGTGTCATCTGCATATCGGAGGTTATTGATATATTTCCTGGCAATCTTGATTCCGGTTTCTGCTTCCTCCAGCCCAGAGTTTCTCATGATGTACTCTGCATAGAAGTTAAATAAGCAGGGTGACAGCATACAGCCTTGACGTATTCCTTTTCCTATTTAGAACCAGCCTGTTGTTCCATGTCCAGTTCTAAATGCTGCTTCCTGACTTGCATACAGGTTTCTCAAGAGGCAGGTCAGGTGGTCTGGTATGCCCATCTCTTGAAGAATTTTCCACAGTTTATTGTGATCTACACAGACAAAGGCTTTGGCATAGTCAATAAAGCAGAAATAGATGTTTTTCTAGAACTCTCTTGCTTTTTCGATGATCCAGAGGATGATGGAAATTTGATCTCTGGTTCCTCTGCCTTTTCTAAATTCAGCTTGAAACATCTGGAAGTTCACTGTTCATGTATTGCTGAAGCGTGGCTTGGAGAATTTTAAGCATTACTTCACTAGCGTGTGAGATGAGTGCAATTGTGCAGTAGTTGGAGCATTCTTTGGGATTTCCTTTCTTTGGGATTGGAATGAAAACTGACCTTTTCCAGTCCTGTGACCCCTGCTGAGTTTTCCAAATTTGTTGGCATATTGAGTGCAGCACTTTCACAACGTCATCTTTCAGCATTTGAAATAGCTCAACTGGAATTCCATCACCTCCGCTAGCTTTGTTTGTAGTGATGTTTCCTAAGGCCCACTTGACTTCACATTCCAGGATGTCTGGCTCTAGGTGAGTGATCACATCATCATGATTATCTGGGCTATGAAGATCTTTTCAGTACAGTTCTTCTGTGTATTCTTGTCACCTCTTCTTAATCTCTTCTGCTTCTGTTAGGTCCCTACCATTTTTGTCCTTTATTGAACCTATCTTCGCATGAAATTTTCCCTTGGTATCTCTAATTTTCTTGAAGAGATCTCTAGTCTTTCTCATTCTATTGTTTTCCTCTATTTCTTTGCATTGATCACTGAGGAAGGCTTTCTTATCTCTCCTTGCTATTCTTTGTAACTCTGCATTCAAATGGGTATATCTTTCCTTTTCTCCTTTGCTTTCTGCTTCTCTTCTTTTCACAGCTATTTGTAAGCCCTTCTCAGACAGTCATTTTGCTGTTTTGCATGTCTTTTCCTTGGTCTTGCTCCCTGCCTCCCACACAATGGAGTACTATTCACTGCTAACAAGAAGTGAACTATCAGGCCATGAGAAGTCATGGAGGAAACTGGAATGCATATTACTAAGTGAAAAAAGTCAACTCTGAAAAGGCTACATATTGTATCAAATGGAAGCAGTGATAGACTTTATTTTCTTGGAGCTCCAAAATCACTGTGGATGGTGATTGCATCCATGAAATTAAGAAATACTTGCTCCTTGGAAGAAAAGCTATGACAAACCTAGACAGCATATAAAAGGAGAGAGATCACTTTGCCAACAAAGTTTCCTATAGCCATAGCTATTGTTTTTCCAGTATCATGTACATATATGACAGTTGAACCATAAAGAAGGCAGAAAACCAAAGAATGATGCTTTCAAATCGTGGTGCTGGAGAAGACTCTTGAGAGTCCTTTGGACTGCAAGAAGATCAAACTAGTCAATCCTAAAAGAAATCAACCCTAAAATATTCATTGGAAGCAATAAAGCTGAAGCTGATGCTCCAATACTTTGACCACCCGATGTGAAGAGCCAAACCATTGGAAAAGACCCTGATGCTGGGAAAGATCACAGGCAAAAGCAGAATTGGGTGGCAAGGATGAGATGGTTAGATAGCATCACTGACTCCATGGACACAAACTTGAGCAAACTCCGGGAAATGGTGGAAGGCAGAGGAACCTGGCATGCTACAGTCCATGGCATCACAGTGTTAGATATGACTTAGTGACTGAACAGGAACAACAAACTATATGACATTATAAGAGGCAAAACAGTAGTGACAGAAATCAGTGGTTGCTGGGGATGAGGGGATAGAATGATGAATAAGCAGAACACAGACTCTCTATATGATAGTATAATGGTGTATACATGCCATTCATCTTTTGTCTAAAGTCATAGAATACACAATATCAAGAGTAAGAATTGTGATTTGAATTAATGACTTTGAGTGGCAATGATGTGTCAGTGTAGGGTCATCAACAGTAACAAACGTACCTACCACTGTGGTAAGTTCAGTATTCCTGTGGAACTGAAATGCTCTAAAACATGAAGTCATAAATTTGTTTTTTAATAATGCAAAATGAGAATTTAAAATTCAAAAACTATTCTATTGAAATTAAATCTTACATATTTGAAAGCATTCAGATGGTTTATGTTGTCCTGTTTCTATTTGACTATTTTAATCTGTGTCATTTCTGTTCTACATTTGATTCTGATTATATAAGTAATTCCAGAGTTTGTTCTCCTGAATACATGGTATTGATTGCATGAAGTTACATGGTTTATCTCTTGAAATCAAATTCAGCAGTTTGATTAAACTAATTTACCACTTAGCAATTTAAAGAAATAGTGAACATAGGTAATTAATTCTTTTCCTTTAGAAGTAGCTGAAGACTAAATGTGGATGCTGAAGTTTTGATACAGTCAATAATTGTGGTTAAAGCTCAAATAAACTAATATTAACTAAAGGGGTCCCAATATTTCTTTTAGGAACAGATTCTAATTATTTATCATTTTAGTAGAGGCAAGTATGTGCACTTTTCAATGTTGTTGACTATCCCATTCCAAAATTGGGTATGAAGAGACATTCTTTCACACGGGACAATATCTACTGTCATCTGACTCTCATCTTGAGGTTAGAAAGAATGGAGTGAAGGTATTCAACCTTTCACTAAACTTGGTGTGATTTCCAACAAAACTTTTGTCATGGCAGAATACGAAGGAAAGCTATTCCTTCTTTGCTTCATTTCCCATTTATAATTATACCTCTGGGCAGTGAAATAAGACAGGATGGCTTGATCTATGATTTCAATGTGAAGACGAGGTGCAAAACTTCGCTTTCTGCTAAGGTTAAGTTAATTTTACTTCCAAGGCCCTGATAATTCAGTTGTACAATTCATCTTCTATTGTGAGCAATGTGTTGGATAACCCACATTCAGAATTAATTACCATAAATCAGAAGTATATTCATTGTATTGCTGTAAGATATTTCATTTCCCAGGAGGAAATGTCCCAACTACAAATGAACCCTTTACAGGTTCAATTATGTCTTCTCATTTCTTTTCTCTCTCGGGCTCAGCATAACCTCTGTAATTTAGTTTCATATTTTCTTTCATATAGAAAGTATCCAACTGCTAGAAAGTAATCCCAATTATTACCATTGATAGGACAAATAGAAAAAGAATTGTTCCTCAAAACTATCTGCTTAGTTATAAGTCTGCAACTGCCTTTTCCTTATGACTATTTGGTTCAATTAAGTGAACGTCATTTGAAATTTGTTACTGAACAAAGAATAAATTTAAACCAAGGCTAGGGAAAAAAAAAGCGTTTCTCTTTACCATAAAATGAATCTTGCTTCTGCCTATACATACATCTCTCTAATTGTATTGCATTAATCAGTGAATACATTGGAAGTATATTGACCCTGTGTGATAAATAACTCATATTGAAGAATTTCGAATACCTCATGATTTTTTTGTTCAATATACTTACATAGAGGGAAACTGATAAGCAAGCAATAATTATAATTTCCTTCACTATATTCAATCTTTCTTTAGTTTTGTGACTTTTCATAAACAACTGAGCTTTGTATGTGGAAAAATAACAACCATGATGCAGTACTACTGCCATGCCTACCAGGTTCTTTGGTATTTTGAAATGAGTGTAACATCTCCAAAGAAATTAACCGAAACATTCCTGATGTTCCTGGTTTTGCAAAAAATGATCAGGGTTAGTCATGGGAACATGATATTCAACACACGTAAACCTAAAATAATCCTCTTCTGGGGGTTTCATCCTAACTTTCTGTGTGTGCTACACTTGTCCTATAGATACCGCTTAGTCACAGTAACCATAATTGAAGTGATATAGTTTGCTGGTTCTAGCCCTTCCATGATCTTTATTTCAAAGCATCTTTAAAACTTTTTGATTCTAACATGATTCTAGCATCATAAATATGTTCCTGCTCTTGTTATAGGTTTAATTTTTATTTTCCCCCCTCTTAATGCCCTTGGTTGTTTTGCAGTTGGATAGTTCCAGAACTAATCAACTTGAGAAGTTAAATAGAAACCATGTTAATTTAACAGTATCCAAATTTGCTAGCCCCCTGCTCCCACCAGTGAAGAAAAGTCACATATCCATCTCTCCAACGTTTCCTTCAACCACTTCTCCATCAGGTCACAGGCAACTTTCTGAAGATAAAAATCTTGAGGTGACACTTTTAGTCATTCCTCATGAATGTATTTTCTAAAATTTTAATTTAAAGGTTGTATTGAAAATGTAGACAGCCCTACAGAGAAAAGTAACCTGGCGTAATAAGAAGCTCACAGATTCTAATGGTGGGATCTTGGCTCTGATATTATCTAGTTATGTGACCACAACCTTAATCTTTCTGAGCCTAGATTTCATTTTCTACTAATACAGACAACAGCACTTTTATTAAAGCGCTTTTGGAAAACATGAAAAATAGTACATGTTGCAGAATAGAAGCTCAACAAGCATGAATTTTTTAACCTGTTCTTTGTTACAACAATTATTTGACAATATCAAGCTACAGGAGTAAAACCTGTTAAACCAGATAGCTATCATCCTTGGGTGGATAAGAAAATAAATTTTCACCATTAGCCATGAAAGTAATATTTCACTACCAATTTTCACTACTTAAAGTTTCATATAAAGCTTTACATATTTGCCATAAATAGCTTGGAATTTAATTATTTTACTGAATTACAAATATCATTGTTTAACTATACTCTTAAAATAGAAATGTTTCAACTTTTTAAATCCTTTTTTCCTCTCTGTGTTTTGAAAATAGTACCTGTCTTGTTAACTTTCTCTCCAGTCTTAAAGGAAGGTGTGTCTCACTTTTTGTCAAAGTTAAATCCCATTCCACCTGTCTCATCTATTGCTCCATCAAATTTCCCTTTATTTACTATAATGCCAATGATTTTGTCTCTTCTGACTTCTCTTCAGTTTACAAAGAATGATCAAGACTCACCCATTCTAAAAATTTTTCTCAAACTGTCACTCAATCTTTCTTCTTTTCTTCATCACCAACTAATCAGAAGAATAATCACTTAATGGCTCTACTTCTAGCTATCTCTAGACATTCCTTAACACCATTACATTCTGATTTCTGACCCAGCTACTCTGGATCAACTGTTCTGGGTAAATCCCTAGTAACTACAAGTGATAAATTCATTGGTCACTTTTACTCAGACCTCTATTTATCCCTGAAGCATTTGACTGTTGACTATTCTTTAGTTCGTTCTGTCCTTGATTTTGATTTTGATAATTCTCTTCCTAACTCTGGTCATTCTCTGTCTTCATTACAGGCTTCTCATTTTATGGAGAATTGTTATATGTTAATATTTCTTTCTTTCTTTTTTTTTTTTTGGTTTTACGTATGATTTTTATTTTTTATTATTATTTTTTTTTCATTTATTTTTATTAGTTGGAAATTAATTACTTATAATACCAACTTTAGTATTCTTTTTCTCCACATCTTAGTTACCTCATCTACTTGCGCGGCGTCAACTACTCATTGTATAGAGAAACAGTGCATGTACTCTATTTCTGTAAATTAACCTTTCCTCTCAGAACACAGTATATCTGAAATCTCCTGGTCTGCAACACACATGTCACACGACATGCTCAAAACCACTCACTGTACAGCCTAATGTCCATTCCCATCCCCACCCATTACTGTCCCTCCCACAGAATACTCTGTCCTAAATAAGACTGTCACTATACACACATTCTCTGAGGTAAATTTTTTGTAGATAGCCTGAATATTCTCTCCTCTCTTCTCTCTCACTCCACATTTAATTGGTGACATTAGCATTTTAATTCTACTTCATATGTATCTCAAATTGTTTTCTTACTTTTTTCCACTGCTATTGACTTACATAATTACTCAGCGATTACAACAGGCCCTCAAAGGGTTTTTAATCTATTTTTCCTTCTTACTACTTACTATTAGCATTTTCAAAATAAATAAGCAGATCGTAATATGCTTCTTCCCTACCTAAAACTTCTGCCCTGTCTTGTGTAGGTGAGTATATACTTTAGTTTGTTCACGATAGTCTTGCTGTAAGCCTATTGTTTCAGCTAGTACGTTCCCTTTGTTATCAGATGAGTCCTAGTCGGGCTATAAGTTATAGCTTTAACAACAAAGACCAAATTCCTTAGCATCATCCTCATGACCCTCCCTTTACCACTTTGCCACAACCACACTGCCAGCTCACTTGACTCTCTCTTGTTCCCACTATTCATTCCAAACTCCAGTTCTACTGGAATTCTCTCAGAACTTACAATGTCCACACACAATTCTGAGTTTTTGCACATGCCACTTTTGATAGATATCTATTTTCTTAATTTTTTTGACTTGAAAAAAATCTTGTTTTCTTAATGTCCTTCAAAAGAATCAAGCTCTGTAGAGCCTCTGACTATCTCAGGTCAATTAAGTCGTTCACTTATATGTGATCCATTGGCTCCTTATTCATTTTCTTATTTTAATTCTAACCATATTTTGTTGTAATTATCCTTCTGTACCTCTACATCCTCTGCTGAAATGTGAAATCCTTAACATCATTTATCATTGATCTCTCCGTGTGTACCAGAGTGCCTAGCAAATAAATGCTCAAAAACTTATGAATGAATAAATGAACAAAGAGACTGTACAGTCATGAAGCTACTAAGGGTTTTCTTGTATTTTAAAGGCTTTTTTAGCATAGAAACTTGGGCAGAAATGTTTTTATGCCATTCCCATTTAAAAATGACCCAGTCACCATATGTCTTTTCACTGTTTGAATGCCACTTTCTCCTTCTCAGGGCTATGATATTTATAATCAGCAATATAAAAATGTAGTCTTATATTACACAATGTGTCTCAAGTTCAGAGCTTGCTCGATTATAGGGTACTTTATAATTTCTCCATCCAGCCAACCTTCATGAGGATTAGTTATATTGGACATATAGGGAGAAGTTATTTAGTACACTATCATTTGTGGTAGAATTATGTTTAAACTCAATGTTCTAAAAGTTTTCTTAGTTATTTTGTGAGCTTAAATGGTCATGGACGAATATGTTGGCTAAGCTAAAATTATATTAATGAAATGGATAATCAAAACGCTTATTGTAAATCAAATTTATATCTAGAGATTTTTATTTATAATAATTTTGAGAGTATTAATATAATAATATTTACTGTTGAAGATAATCCTGAGAAACATATCTGAAAAATCTATATTTCACATCAAGATATGGCTAAAATAAGTATTTCATATTCAGCCTGTAAAAAGAGTTTAGGAAACAAACTTGACATGACTCTCCAATAAGAAGGTGTTCATGTACCAGTGGAAAAATGAATCCATTTTTTGGTTGTTGTTCTCAGATGCCTTTAAAAGGATGGTTTTATTTTTATTATCATTATTTTCTTTTTCAATTGTTTGCTTTCCCACCTGCTTTCCAAACTCTGAAGTAAAATGTTGGGAGGCAAATTGAGACTGCCTAGTAGGAAACTCTAGTGGTTAAATACAGCACAAGGTTCCCCATTATGATTTTTTTTTTTTTTTTTTTTTGCTATTTTTCAGCAACTCTTGGCTTTATATGGGAAAACACAGGAGATGAATAGCTAGGTCAGATAACTCTGTTCCTTCTCATCTCCAGAATTTGATGGTTTGAAGTGCAAATGTTACACTGTGATCTGAATTCTTCCACTGGTTTTGCATATATAGGGTAACACAAAATCAAAGTTTATTTAGTATAATTATGTTTTCCAAATGTCAGGAAATGTCCTTTGGGAAAATTATAAACTTACAGATTTTAATATGGTTCCAAACAGTTCTTACCTTTTCAGACTTCTTCTTGGAAAGATCCTATCTCAAAGAAGATTAAATGTGTGCATGTGTATAATTTATATGCATATGCAATTATATCATGCAAAATATGTGATATTGTGCAGTGCTATGCTAGTCTATATAAGGTATAAAATCACCGTAACCTCCCCCGTTTTCTCCTTCTTCAGCCATAATATCTCTATTCTTATGTTTTCTTAAACATTTTGATATAAATTTTCTCAGTAAAACTATCATAATGATACTATAAAACCATGTACAAACTCAAGTGACCCCCTAGTAATTAACTAGCATTTGGTCTTTACTGTATCAGATAAAATTTGAAAAAATACTTGCAAACAAGAAAATGACCAATAGTATGAGAGTTCCTTTGATTGTTAATTTTAATTGAATTAAGAGGTCTTTAGTTAATCACTAAAATCATTGTCTGACAATAAGACATAATATGCCTATGTTCCATGGGTCAATTAAATGGAGGGTTTGTATTTCTTGGTAGTCATTGTCATGCAAGCAGAGTTCCCTGAAAAGTGCCCTGGGCCAGCAAAATAGTTACCCTCTAGAACGCAGATGCAAATGGAGTTTTAATTTTCAAAACTTACATATTTTCTGTTAATGATTAGAAATATCATTTAGAAATTTATAAAATTGTTATACAAATATATACCCAGACACATGTGCATAGTAAAGATAAGCTGGTTGATGCCATAAGTTAAATAGTTAGTCATTTATTTTTATATGTTAGACAGGAAAACTGCTAGATCTTTATTAGCTACTAATAAACAATATTTATAAATCACTTATTAACCACTTACACTTTATAATCAATTTTACCTACTACACATCTTGATTTTCATGTTAGGGAGCCAAACTTATTTAATGATTTTGTATGAAACTCTGAATCAAAGTATTACAATTAGCATGAACAACTAATGTTAATTTTGAAGTTAACATTTGGAAATGACTTATAAACATGGGAGATTAGTTTGATAACATTTTTTCAGTGATGGACATTAAAATATCATTTAGACAGTCAAAAATATTTATTTTGTATGTCAAGCACTCTTCTATGCTGTAGCAATAAGACATACTCTGTCACCAATGAGTTTATATTATAAAATTTAAAAATAAGAAATTGTCCTATAAATCATCTAGTGATTTTGTTGTTTCACAGACTAGAAAATTCAAAACCACGAGGGTCTTATAATGTAAGACCACACAAATAGCAAAAATGACTCAATATATGTTAATTAACATTCTTTTTAGCTACAAAATATACATTTCTAAAACTTGGTGGGCATCACTTTTTTAAAATTAACAAATAATATGAAACTATGATAAATAACTGTCGATTTTTCTGAGGCATATGCATTAACTTCTGGGTTTATGTAATTACTTCTTGTAACAGTATAACTGTAATACTGAATCATGAGTGGTGATGATGCTTTGTAACACAGTAACAGCCTTTAGGAATAAAACCTAACACTTTTCTTCAAAATGTGGAGCATCTTATAAGATGGTCCTTTCAAATGGGAAATTTAAGTGGCTGCTTTCCTTACAATTAAAACTCAGACATAAAGAAATTTCAGGATTTCACATCTCTTGAAAAAGATGCCACCAACAGAGGTGCAAATAACTCGGTTCCTTAAATAATTACTGGAAAGCATCTTAACCTTTTGCTCTAGAAATTCATTAGAGGTTTTGATCAGATTTTAACATATAAAAAACATAAATCAGCATTTCCCAACAGTGTTCTTTGGAAGACCTGATTTAACAGTATTCTATTAACTTGTTAATATTATGTTATAAAATATGGGATGACTAGAGAAAGCAACTATGATGTATATATATTGTTTATACTTTCCATGCAAACTATCTCTTCTATCAGTTTATCACAAGGTAATTTGAAATGAAACTTTATCTACTATATTTACACTTTTCAAATGTCATAAAATGTCTTTTCCTTGGAAAAATTCATAAAGTTAAAAGATTTTCATAGTATTCTGCTTCAGTTTTTATTTTTTAGGTTTCCAACTAAAAATATCTTACCCCAAAGTGGGAGTGGGGGGAGGGGATGGGAAGTAAGAATATGATGTGTATATAGATATAAAATGAAGTCAAGCATCATAAATTTCTTGATTTTAAATTTATTTACTTAACCTATTCTATCCTCTATGATATCCTAAAGGATATTAACCCTGAATAGTCACTGGAAGGACTGATGCTGAAGCTGAAGCTCCAATATTTTGGCCACCTGACGTGAAGAGCCAACTCTTTGGAAAATACTCTGATGCTGGGAAAGATGGAAGGCAAGAGGAGAAGGGGGTGACAGAGGATGAGGTGGTTGGATGGCATCACTGACTCAATGGACATGAGTTTGAACAAGCTCTGGGAGATGGTAAAAGACAGGGAAGCCTGGAGTGCTGTAGTCCATGGGGTCACAAAGAGTCAGACACAACGTAGTGACTGAACAACAACCCAGTGTTATTACTTTCTACATTAATGTATGTTATTTTCTGTAGAGGCTTCCCAATCTATTAGCTAAAGTGAAATGTATTATTTCCCTAGTCCATAACCATGGACAACTCATGAAGCTTTTAGTTACACATGAGATGAGAAGCCTATTGCTAGCCCAGAACAGGATGAAGAAACATAATGACACAGAAACATTTTTTAAAACATTCCCTGCTATTTAGATCCCTAGTAATGATCACATTAGGCTTCCATGGTGGCTCAGCTGGTAAATAATCTGCCTGCAATGTTAGAGACCGGGTTTCAACCCCTGGGTCGGGAAGATCCTGTGGAGAAGGAAATGGCAACCTGCTCCAGTATTCTTGCCTGGGAAATCCCATGGACAGAGGAGCCTGGAAGTCTATAGCCTATGGGATTGCAAAGAGTCGGATACGACAGAATGACTATCATTCACTCACTCAATGATCATATATATGTTCCTCTTTCCCACATCTTCCCTCTCTCACTCAACATTTTACTTACTTGAAATACCTCCAAGTTAATTGAGGAGAAACTTGTTCTTCATCTCTATGCTGCAATAGACAGCTTCAGTGTCTAGAACATGAAACTATTCGTCCAGGGTCATCTCTGCCATTTTTCGCTGGATGTAGGAAGCTTTATAATTTAACAATAGGTGACTGAAAAGTAACATATAATAAGGTTTCTTTTTTTGATTTTACTGAGGGTGTGTCTTTTTAGAAATAGTTTTTCAATTTAGAATAGTTTTAGATTTACAGAAAAGTTACAGAGATGGTACAATTTTCTCAAATTCATCTTAAATTAGTATGGTTTACTTGCCACACTTAATGAACTGATGTTGATACATTATTATTAACTGAAGTCAATACTTCATTTAAATTGCCTCATTTTTTACCTAATGTCCTTTTTTCTGTTCCAGGATTCTATCCAAGATACTCCATTACACTTAACAGTCATATCTCCTTACAGTCCCCTGGGCTGTGACAGTTTCTCAGACTAACCTTGTTTTAGAAGACCTTGACAATTTTGAGAAGTACTGACTAGGTGTAATGAATGGAGCCTCTCTATTGAAATTCATCAAATTTCTCCACTACAAAATTACTCCTTTTCTCCTTCTGCATAATGCACACTTTGGAAGGAAATCACTATGAGCAGCCCACACTGAAGGAGTGGGGAGTTCAACTTTAACTTCCTTGAAAGCAATGTGTCTATACAAATTATTTAGAATTCGCCTACATGGGAGATTAATCTATTTTCATCCATGTATTTATCTATTCATTCAGTCATTTATTCATATTAGGATGGATTAATAAATATTTATTTTACACTTTGGGTTATAAATTAATATTATGTTATTTATTTCGTTGAGCAGATTGTTCCAGCTTGGGTATTGGGAGCTGTTTCAATTTTATCCTTTTTTCCTTTGGCATTCCCGCATTACTGTGGGTTTTTCTAAGTGCTTCCTTACGTCTATGCATTGAAAGATGTTCCAGATTCAGCCTGTATATTTCTTACCCTAGTCCTAGAATCACACATTTCTCCAAGGAAGTATTTTTATTGCAAAACTGATTTAGAAACCAGAGCTAGTATCTAGATATGCTCATTGTTACTAGGGGTCATTGTTTCTAGGCCCTGTGAGTTGATAAAGATAATATACATGTATATATGTATGCATATACATGTATATATGTATGTATTCATATAAAACTATGAATATTTCTATCTGTAACCACGTTTCTTTATATCATGGACTTTCCTGATAACTCAGTTGATAAAGAATCTGCTTTCAAAGCAGGAGACTCCAGCTCAGTTCCTGGTCAGGAAGATCTGTTGGAGAAGGGATAGACCACCCACTCTAGTATTCTGGCCTGGAGAATTCCACTGACTGTATAGTCCAAGGGGTCGCAAAGAATCAGACATGACTGAGAAACTTTCACATCTTTATATTAATGTAAACATGAATTTAATCTTGAAGAGGTAATTTTTATGGGGACGCTTATGCTTAAACACTGGGCTGGAAGAAGCACAAGCTGGAATCAAGAATGCTGGGAGAAATATCAATAACCTCAGATATGCAGATGACACCACTCTTATGGTGGAGAGTAAAGAGGAACTAAAAAACCTCTTGATGAAAGTGAAAGAGGAGAGTGAAAAAGTTGGCTTAAAGCTCAACATTCAGAAAGCTAAGATCATGGCATCTGGTCCCATCACTTCATGGCAAATAGATGGGGAGATAGTGGAAACAGTGTCAGACTTTATTTTTGGGGGCTCCAAAATCACTGCAGATGGTGACTGCAGCCATGAAATTAAAAGATGCTTAATCCTTGGAAGGAAAGTTATGACCAAACTAGATAGCATATTAAAAAGCAGAGACATTACTTTGCCAACAAAGATTCGTCTAGTCAAGGCTATGGTTTTTCCAGTGGTCATGTATGGATGTGAGAGTTGGACTGTGAAGAAAGCTGAGTGCCAAAAAATTGATGCTTTTGAACTGTGGTGTTGGAGAAGACTCTTGAGAGTCCCTTGGACTGCAAGGAGATCCAACCAGTCAATCCTAAAGGAGATCAGTCCTGGGTATTTATTGCAAGGACAGATGCTGAAGCTGAAACTCCAGTACTTTGGCCACCTGAAGTGAAGAGTTGACTCATTGGAAAAGACCCTGATGCTGGGAGGGATTGGGGGCAGGAGGAGAAGGGGACGACAGAGGATGAGATGGCTGGATGGCATCACCAATTCGATGGGCATGGGTTTGGGTAGACTCCGGAAGTTGGTGATGGACAGGGAGGCCTGGTGTGCTGAGATTCATGGGGTCGCAAAGAGTCAGTCAGGACTGAGCGACTGAACTGAACTGAAATGAATGCTTTAATGAGTAAGTATACACTTAAAAATTACAGTAAAATAAGGTAGTCATTAATTTGAATAATTGTTTTTAAGATTCACCAAATATTTTAAATGAAATATTAGTAATTGAAGAAAAGCTAGTGTCTAATTAGTAAGTACTTGTATCAGTGAACCTTAAGAAGGTAAAGAATGTATTATTCAAATCAAAATTGACTTCTTTATTATCCTAATCAAAAACAGTGATCAAGAATTTTAGTTTCCTAAATGTGAGTTTTGTGGTTCACAACAAAACACTGCGTGGGCAGGAAAACATCCTTCAAAGCAGATTTTAGAGGGGAATTTTCTAAATTTCATTTAAACAAATAAAGCAAAAGTTGCCCTTCTTGTAATTAACACCTTCTATTGAAAACACATCTTTTTTTTTCGTATGTATAAAGCTGAAAGTGAAATTATGTCAAAATAATAGTGTATATTCTAAAAATAACATGAGTACAATGAGTGAAACTTTCAAGCCTACTCTGTTTTTTTCTGAATTATTTTCTCCTTAAAATGCAACTATCTGTTTTCTCAACACAAGAATTTATTGTATCATTGTTGCTTAAAGAAACACACAATATAGTTCTATTTTATAGAACTATAAATTAATTATAAGTTAATATAATGCAACTATGATATAATGGAATATAAATATTTTAAAATGATACTTACTGAGGAGAAAACCATTGTTTTAGAAGTATATCAATAACCAAAGAATTATTGGAAATGTGTACTTTTATAAGAGTAGCTATGCTCAAACAACAAAGGTGGATTTCAAGAGACTATTGGAGAAATCTTGGATTTCTCTCTTGGATTCTTCTGGAAGAAAAACCTGACTTTTCTCTCAGGAGTAGTTACATTTTATTATACGAGCATGTGATATTGTGCATCATGAGAAAAAGTAGAACAGCACTAGGTTTATTTTAGATGAGCACTGATTCCTTTGGAACATTTCCTCACATGGTAGTTTGAAACACCCAGGCTTGTGGGTGGTTCTCCTGCTTGCGGTGACCTTGGCCCCAGAGAGTGACTCAAAGGTAATGCTCCTCTTATAACACCATCTCGATGTTGCAAAGCCTCTTATTAGCATATTACAGTTTATGACTTTACTACTTATCAGATTGGCTTGAGTGCCTGGAAATTAAACTTAAAATAGCTTCTCAACATGAGATGGCAGCTCAGGTTCTGGTTTTCATTTTTGTTTGTTTTTGTTTTGTTTGTAAAGAGTTCTTGGATGAACTCATCAGATACATTCTCAGCTTTGAGCTCAATTCCTAGAGTATTAGGCTACCAATCATGGCTGGTTAATGGGGTTTAGAGTTACGAAACAAAATAAATTCTATGATTAACACAAGAGCTATAAAAATCTCTAGACTACTGGTTCTGCACCATGAACTTGTACTCATATTAGACTTCAAGTTTATATTCTGAGTTTACCATTTTGACTTTATGTCTCCTTGGAACAAATGTTCTCTCATGACCTTTAATTACTGTACTGCCAGTGGAACCTAGGAAATGGACGTCATTAGCAGTCTTGCCTGGATAATTAAGAAATAAGTTCAGAGGGATAATTGCTCCATCATTATTTCTCTTTACCTTCTGACAAATTAGATTTTTTTAAAATAATTGAGTTAACCATATGTTCAAATCTATGCAATTAACAATGCATTATTTTAGTTTAAAAATTTATACACACACAGACTACAGTTATTTCCTCCTTCTATTCCTACATTTTAGACAGGTGATGGGAATGAACTGAGGGTGGAGTTTAAGTCAGTTTCAAATCAATGCTAAGGATCTATTTTGCATTCATCTCCTAGGAGTTATGACTATGTCAGTGAGTAGAGAGAATGCCGGGTGAAGAAGAATGAGCCTTATAAATGTGACTCTGATTGCTTTTGACATTTTAAATAAAGAAGTTTCTGTGTTATCCCACTGCTCCCTAACAGACTCACATAGATGAATCAGGACAATAAGGAAATGAATTGGAACCAATTTTTACAGTGCCTTTGATTGTCCTAGCGGGAGTCCTAAAGCAAAGCCTACACTAAGTGATGTGGGAGGTTCTAGAATATATTAAAGTGTATCATGAGACAGCTCTATCTAAAGCAATCAGTGTTAAAATCTTAAATTGGTGGTAGGATTTAAGACTTTTATAAATGTTTACACCTCTGCATCATTAATCATACTGACTTTGAGAATGGATTTTCTCCAGAAATAGCTCTGTAGCATTAAAATGCATGCATGTTTTAGTAGCTCCTTCTGGCTTTAGACTATAAAGACACAAATAAGAGTCAGTGGCCACAGTCTCTCCAAATCTGTCCAGAAATTACCCCATCATCTCTAGAACGTCCTAGTCTCTTACCTGGGATTCAGAAATTCACTGTTAATTCCAAGTCTGGAATGAGGCTTGTGGTGAGAAACAATAATTAAAAAAATAGCTCCCATCTTTTCGCCATTTTTATATGAGGCAAAATAGAGCTAGGCATATGGTCTGTGGTGTTATGAGTACAGTGAAGAAGCAGAATGAGATGAATGAAAAACCCAAAGAATAGCAAGCTTTTGCCTTCTCCCACCATTCCAGAACTAGAACTTTTCAATTAATGGCATGAGTTAAAAAGGTAGAAAAATAGATGTACAAAAATCCAAATACATGCAGCAAAAGCTAATTAAGTATTTGTATTTATTACATTTAATTGTGTATCTACCCAAAAGGCTTATAGATTGGAAGAGAGAGTTATTTCAACTAGTTTCCCAATAAATATATAAAAATGGTCGTAATAATTGAAGTTTTAAGTAAGAGTTAGATATTAATTGTTGCTAACTAAAAATAATCAGAATACATCATTATCATAAAATAAAATAAAACCATCAGTACTGATGGTTGGGTAGGGAATTTTAGAAAGTTTCTTTTTATCAGTAGGTAGAATAGGAAGAAACATTGGAAAATCAAAGTAGGGAGATGAGAATAAAGGATTAATGCAAGGGTTATTTTTAGGGTGAACTTAGGGTGTTGGCAGTGACATAGAGTGGTAATTGCTATCAGTGACAGTTTTAGGAGTTTTACATATATTAAGGCATAAGTTTTACATATAAATCTAACATGGTCCTAAAAGCACTCTTTTATTTCAAATAATTTAAGACTTATTTTAAAGTTGGCATGGATATATCCTAGCACAATACTTGCACATATTAGATGCTTAGTGAAATTACTAAATAAATTAGTGACTTAGAATGTGAGAGGCAATGAAGGAGTAAGAGGGGAACTGGGAGAGTAATAATGTTACCATCAGAACAACAGAAAAAATGTTTGAACTTGGGAAATTGACACATTTGTTATTAAACAAGTTATAAACCTAAAGGGTGCAGAAATAGAGTTTTAAGAAAAACAGATGGGAGTAGAGTTTTATCTCTTAATTCCTTTGGTTCTCCATAGCATCTCATAAAATTTAAATATTGCTCATGGATGAGATTTGGATATATGTGGATTACTGGGACTGCTTCTTTCTAATCCTTGGAAACTATCTTTTCTTTATAAACCTTTTCTTTTTAAAATCAGATTTAATTTCATCTTACATTATAATTTGTATGGCATATAGACTATAGATAGAGAAATTAAAAAGTTGTAATAGTGCAAGATACCAGCTTAAATGGGACAGAAAAGCTAGAGGAATATTTAATTATAAGATGTTTAATAGCCATTTTCATTGAGTTTTTTGGAAAGTTGCAGAAGAAACTTGAAGTGTTTTGCAGTTCTGCAGAGATTATGATAACCAAATCAGTAGAGGAGCAATAAAAAAGCTGAAGCAGGAGGGAAAAGATAATTGAAGGAAATACATAAGCATGCAAGAGAAAATTCCTTAGCAATGAGCTGTCTATATTTAATTCCTCTCTTTCTCCAAATTGTTCTGAATTATTTACATATTGAATAATTAGAAGCTAAACCATTAGCTATTCAATAGAAGTCCATTATAAACTTGTATATAATAAAAACTTATAAAATATGATTAGACAGGAAGGCAGTTATTAATCCTGCCAGCAATACTAGCTTAAAAATAATGTTTCCATTACAATGAGCATGAAATAGAAAGGAGTCTATTTTTCTTAATATAAAAGACTTAAATGTGTTTGCTAATTAATATACTTTGACTAAGCTTCATAGTTTCTGTGCCAATTTTATTATTACCCTAATCATTTCAGGTCCTACTATAATTATAGTGTAGACTGTGACTATCGGTAGATGAAGATTATGGATGGTGGGAAAAACAAATTGTGTCTCCAGCAAATATAAGGAAGTATGCAGTAAATCAAATTAGAATAGCAAATTGATCAACTACATTGCATATTACTTTTGAAAATCAACCCAAGATTTTATTGTTTCACTGTTAGTTAATGGATAGAAAAACCAATATGCAGAAAGGTAGACTTACAGCACTGTTTAACAACCAAGGGTGATTTTGACCAAATGTCTTGAGACATTTTTGATCATTGTTATGATTTGGGGAATCAATGTTGCCTCCAGCAACTAGTGGGGGTAATAATGTACAGGTCAGTCTCTCTAGAAGAGAATTATTCAAAATTTCGATAGTGCTGAAGTTGAAAAATCCTAATTTCCAGCATGTATTTCTTAAAGATTTTTGCCCTCAGACTTTCCTTATTTGGGTTCATTTAAATATTGTCATGGACTTCAGATTATCTATAATAACTCTAATAAAAACCCTTCCTCTTTGTAAGAGTCACACAAGACCATCTTATATGTTTTAATGATAATAAAAATGATGACAACAGTGACTTGATGTCTAAAATATTTTTTCTCAAAAGTGAATTTCCATTAGTATAATATAATTATTTTCTCCATTTTATGTCAACAACA
Organism: Muntiacus reevesi; assembly: GCF_963930625.1. Classification (NCBI taxonomy): domain Eukaryota; kingdom Metazoa; phylum Chordata; class Mammalia; order Artiodactyla; family Cervidae; genus Muntiacus; species Muntiacus reevesi. Next base: position 33,284,058 of record NC_089265.1, on the reverse strand, counting down.
GGATAGTATGGTGTTTGGGGAAGACACACAGATGTAGTTAGGACACCCTGTATCTTCATGTTCTTGAGAAACAACTGCTCATTCATTAACCTAACTGGGAAGCTCAAATCTGAACACTTTTACTCCTTTTCATTTTATTTGACAGCTATAGGTCTAAATATTCCTCCACAATAAACATCAACCTACATATGCTTTCTGCATACAGGTTAAATTATGATTTTATACGTGTATTCTTGTTTTTTTTTTTAATACATGATTCACTTTTTAAACTTATTTATTTAAGCTTCTGTTCAATTCTCTTCGCTTCTACAGCCACTATGAAATGTCATCCCAACTAGATTTATTTTGCTTAGTCTTTCTTGCCATTCTTTAGTCTATGGATCACAAAATATTTAGAATTCATTTAAAACTACTCATGTGTCATGATTACTTAGATTCCTCTAGTGATTCCCATTGTACTTAGGATAAAATTTGAAATACTTAAAATGACTTTCAAGGCCTCTAATAATCTGGTCACTGCTTCTCTGTTTTGTGTCTCAAGTTCTTTCTCAGATCAATGTGTTCTGATGACACCAACTTTGCTCTTCCTGTCTTAGAGACATTGAATATAGCGTGCCCTCTGTAGCAAGCTTCTCTTAATCATTATAATCTCTGTCTAGATGTCATTTCCTCATACAAACTTGTATGACTTTGCTCATTTAAAATTAGGGACTCTTGCTTTAATATCTCATTTTGTTATTCATAGCATAACCAGAGTATGCAATTATTATTAATCATTTAATAAGTGTTTGATTGATATACCTCTCCAACTACAAAGCAAACTCATCAGGGCACTAACATATCTCAGTGTTGTTCATCTTTATCTTAACAGAGCCCAGCACAATATGTGACAGAAAATAGGTACTCGATGAGCATAATATGATTTGATATAAGACTATTATGATTAAATAATTAACTTTTTAGTATACAGAATAAATAATGCAATTTTAACCTTATTTTATGCCTAATTTTACAATTATGTTTAGAACTATAGCAAAAAAAATCCTTTAGGCAATGCAAAATATAGTTTTTAAGAGGTTTTTGCATTTGGATGACATAATTAGAAGCTGTCAAATCACAGATCATGTTTACTTTTAGTCAGAGACTGCTAATCGAGATGTACTCCATCTAAAACTATCATAAGGCAATTTGCTTATAGAATTAAGATGATTAGTGAGAAAATATACCTAGTTACTCTGTAATAGCAAAGATGCATTATTAAGATGGCTCACAACTAAACTGAACTAGAATTTAATCAATGATAAATATAGAGGTAAGGATACATTTTGTTACTTTGGAAACTTTACGGGACTGCATCAAACTGCTAATTCATATTCACTTTAGACTATAATGACTTTACTTTTACAGAGAGCCCTCTGTAGCAAGTTCCTCTTAATCATTTATACCAATTCACTGTAGTTTCTGTTCTTTATTTACAAAATTGCTCACTTTGAATCTTATGTTTATCATTTTTTCCTTTGAAAACTATGTTGATTAAATCTTACTTTTGATTGAACACTAATTTTTCTCAATTGTTAGTGCATTAAGATATAAGGTTTGCTAAAGATACAATTTATGTCTAGCTAAACGATTGTATTAGGCTTGTCATGGGCTTATCACTATCATGAAGAAACTGTCATGGGCCCAGTAGACCACATGCATTTGTAAGAAATATGTCCCCAAAACTTTCCTAAATCCCTAATTTGTGTGAATACCAGAAACGTTCATCAATAGGATCCTATTTTCCTATTTCTATATGTTAATTTATACTATTAATAATAGTTAAAAGAAAGATGAGATAGTCTAACATATGGATTGGAACTGAGATTTTCAAGGGCAACGGAAGAGAGGAAAGCTGGAAGTAGATATTCATGCATACTTAGCACAGAGTACCTGGCAGAATTCCAAAGTAAATCACAGATATAAGAATCATTCACATGGTCTCAGATGGAAAGTGAGAATGTTGTTGTCAACGATAGCACAAGCAAAGGAACAAACATTAGCTACTTCATTGCCCTTGTTTGTAGATCATCTACTAAATGGAAAATTCATTTTTTTTACTTGAAGATTCAGTTTACTTTTCTATAAGAAATGTTTGCAAAAACATTTTAAAAAACAGACAGTACAAATGGTCTTATAGAAATCACATTTGGCTCCAATTTTTTCCACTCCCCAGATGGGCTCAGAGAGCCAACCCCTTTCAATTCTTTTATCTACTATTTCCATGTCTTAAAACTAATGCAATTCAATTATTCAATACATAGTTAATGGTTCTAATTTTCCAGGCTCTGTTTTAGGCACTTGGGACAAATCAGCAAACAAAGAAGACATCTGCTCTCATGAAGCTTGTAATTTTAAGGAGAGGGCCATAAAGAATAGATCTGATAAATTAGTAGATTATAGTCAGTAATGCATATAGTTCAATAGAAAATAATTGCTATGGGAAAAGAAAAAGAATAGGGCAAGATGGGTAGAGTACTGGAGGAAAAGTAGTATACAATTTTGAATAAAGTGATTTGGGTAACCTTTCAAAGAATATGACATTTGATCAAAGACTTGATGGTGAGGGAGTTGCCATATGGATATTTCCTTAGAGTTCCTATACTGTATGCCACTTTTATTCTCTGTTTTTCCTGTTTTAGATTTTCCTGAAATATCTGTTCATCCTTGAAGATTCATTCAGATATAATAGCAAGGGACTTAAAGCATTTTATATGTTTTGTGTCGCATGGGTAGAGCTTGTTGATTGGTAGAATTCATTTTAGGGTGATCAAACAACAAATCATCATTTCTATTGGAAAGCCCCAAATATTAGTATCTTGCTTATTTTCTGTAGGGTGGGTCAGATTCTCTAGAGAAAAAAACTATCTATATGCATAGTTTCTGGCCTTGGAGTATAAGTATGGCTGTTGGCCTTCAAATGGATGAAGGAATAGAGCTGAGGGTCTCACTATTCAATTACAGAATCTTTATCCTTCAATATCCCTGGTATTTTGCATTCAGGAACTTTCTCAATAACTTATCCATGAGAGAAGGAGACAATCTACCAACCCTTGTAGATCTGGGCTACCTGGGAGGGGACTGTATATCCTAAGAGTTTAAGTGTACCTTCAATAGGTCTGTCTACTAGTTCTCTTATTTTCAAGCCCATTCTTTACTCTCACCTTCCAGGTTCCCTGGTCCTTAAATTCCTAAATCTTTCTGGGAATCTGCTGGAAAATCACCTTGCTTCTCATCTTTACTCTTTCTTTCTGCACATTTTGCCTTTTTCTGTTTCACCAATTCAGTTATATTTCAGACTAAGTTCCATCTTCCAAAACTGTGTTTATATCTTGCCCAGTTGCAATTTCATTTTCAATTCTGTCATTACAGATATTTACATTTTAATTATTTTTAAAAAATAATATAGGCAGAGTTCCCTGACGGAACAGCAACTTATATGAAGTCGATAGACTATGTTTAACCAGAAGTCAGTACAATTTAATTAAATATTTATCTGGACTCTATTTAGGGAGACATGCTGTGCACGGTGTTACTGGGAATATACCAATTTTTAAAATAAGATTTCTAGGGCTACAAAGTTCCAAAGGTTTCTGTAGGGGAAAGGTATAATTTCATGCAACTCTAACTCAAAACATTGATGAATATCATATGCTGAATTGAACAGTGTCCTCCAAAATGCGTGTCCACCAAGATCTCCAGAACATAGCCTATTTGGAAATAGGTCTTTGCAATTGTAATTAAGTTAAGATGAGGGTATTGTGGATTAGGATCCAATGACTGGTGTCCATAAAGAGAAAGGGGAGGGACGTTTGGATATAGAGACACAGAGGAGATATGGGGGGGGGGGTGTCGGGGAGGCTGTGTGTGATAAAGTCAGACTGAAGAGGGGCAGCTGCAAAATGAGGAACTCCGGGGGCCACCACTACAAGCTGGAAGAAGCAAGGAGTGAGTCTTCTCTAGAGGAGACAAGGCCCTACTGAGACCCTGATTTCATATTTTTAGCTTTCAGAATTTGAGAGAATACATTTCCATTGTTTTAAGTCACCCAGTTTGTGGTATTTCATTATGGTAATTTTAGGAAACTGAAACACGTCATAACACCAGTGCAAAATGTAATAGGAGAATATAAACAGAGCCCAGGCTCACTACATTTAACATAGGACAGACAAATACTGAATTTACCTTTGATCAAGTAGAAATTTTAAAAGTGAAATGAGTTTGACGTTATTAAATTATATGGTAGCAGCTCTTGATTATTTAAGGACTGACTTTTCAGTGATAATTGCTAAAATGAAAAATTTACCACATGTACTCAATTTGCATTTTAAAATCACATCTTTTCTCAAAAATAGTCACTAAAATCTTCTGAATGTATTTGAGAAAATAAAAGCACACACATTTAACATCATGTAATCATTACTTCTAAAAGAAAGTTGAATGCAATTAAAAGGCATTCTTGGTTCATGAATTTCTTTTCTATCAATCACCATGCCCTCATTATATTTAGGATGGCTTTCTAACTTCATTAACATTGAAAGTAATTTTTAAATAAATATTCTATTTCATTATTAGAATTCAAATTGTTCCTGAGATCATTTCAGCTGAAGCAAGAGTAATAGTTTTTGGCGTATATATTTGAATGTTTTGTAAGTGGAGATGAATGTTTAAAAATTGAAGTCTAGAAAGAGACAAATCTTGTTTGACAAATTCTAAAGACATGTGCAAAAAATGAGACGTGTTAGTGATGTAAAATTCAAGTTGCTAACATTTATTCACCGATTGCATATAATTAACCAACCCATTATTATAGAATTGATGCTCCTGAGACATTTCCAGTAAGCTGTGCAATCTAATTTCTAAAAGTTAACCAAAACCTTTAGTGAAGCTAAACTGGAGAAACCAGCTATGGTTGCAAGCACATGGCAATTATCTGAAAATTGTTTGGATAGAGAGGAAAAAGACTTCACTCATCATTTCTAAGATCAAACATTTCCACTTGAGTGACAATATATAATAAAAGTTTGGTTCAATTTCTCTTTTGAAGGCCAAACATGCACTGGCGATGCTTTTTTTTTCCCCCCAAGCTTAGAAAGTGAAGAGTCTTTATTTTCTTCTAAAATCCTACAATCTCATCCAAAACTAAATTGTAGCTTGCCTCTAGGCCTATACCTCCTCCTGTATTCCCTTTATTGAGAAGCTGAAGCATTCAATTGCCAAGATAGAAAACTGAGTCTTCCTAAGCTATTATTCAGCCCTAACATCCAATCAGTTGCTGAATTTTAAACCACTAATCTCATGCCTTTGCCTTTTCTCTTTTCTTTCCACTGCTGCTCTAGGTAGGATCCCATTACTTCTTGAGTAAATTACCCAGTGGTCTCCTGGGTGGTTTCTCCTAGACAATTCTCTACACCATTGCAAGAGTGGTCATTCTGAATTACAGATCTGGTCAAGTTAAGCCTTGCTTAAAATCTGTCCATGCTCCCTGCAACTTTCAGAATAAAATTACATTCCTTAGCTTAGCACAGAAAGCCCTTTATAATCTACCATGTTAATAGTTCAGCATCACTTCCTAAGACATCATCACACTGTTTGCTCTGGTTGCACTAAGCCATCAGATCAAAACCTTGGGGCACATTCTGTTCATCTTCACCATGGCTTTGCCCCTATTCTTTTCTTAAAGTGTGACTACCCATCTCCATTATGTACCATAAGCTAATAATACATTATCTTAGTAGCTCAGACAGTAAAGCATTGCCTGCAATGCAGGAGACCTGGGTTCAATCCCTGGGTGAGGAAGATCTCCTGGAGAAGGAAATGGTAACCCACTCCAATATTCTTGCCTGGAGAATCCGGCGGACAGAGGAGCCTGGCGGGTTAATGGGGTTTCAAAGAGTCAGACACAACTGAGCTACAAAACACACATGCACACACCCCTCTCCATTATTTACTGTAAACTAAGATAATCATGATGGTGTGATCACTCACCTAGAACCAGACATCCTGGATGCGAAGTCAAGTGGGCCTTAGGAAGCATCACAAAAAACAAAGCTAGTAGAGCTGATGGAATTCCACTTGAACTATTTCAAATCCTAAAAGATGGTGCTGTGAAAGTGCTGCTCTCAATATGTCAGCAAATTTGGAAAACTCAGCAGTGACCACAGGACTGGAAAATGTCAGTTTTCATTCCAATCCCAAAGAAAGGCAATGCCAAAGAATGCTCAAACTACTGCACAGTTGCACTCATTTCACACGCTAGTGAAGTAATGCTCAAAATTCTTCAAGCCAGGCTTCAGCAATACGTGAACTGTGAACTTCCAGATGCTCAAGCTGGTTTTAGAAAAGGCAGAGGAACCAGAGATCAAATTGCCAACATCCGCTGGATCATCAAAAAAGCACAAGAGTTCCAGAAAAACATCTATTTCTGCTTTATTGATTATGCCAAAACCTTTGACGGTGTGGATCACAATAAACTGTGGAAAATTCTGAAAGAGATGGGCATACCAGACCTGCCTCTTGAGAAACCTTTATGCAGGTCAGGAAGCAACAGTTAGAACTAGACATGGAACAACAGACTGGTTCCAAATAGGAAAAGGAGTATGTCAAGGCTGTATATATTGTCATCCTGATTATTTAACTTATATGCAGAGTACATCATGAGAAATGCTGGGCTAGAGGGAGCAGAAACTGGAATCAGGATTGCCAGGAGAAATATCAGTAACCTCAGATATGCAGATGACACCACCCTTATGGCAGAAAGTGAAGAGGAACTAAAAAGCCTCTTGATGAAAGTGAAAGAGGAGAGTGAAAAAGTTGGCTTAAAGCTCAACATTCAGAAAGCTAAGATCATGGAATCTGGTCCCATCACTTCAAGGCAAATAGATGGAGAGACAGTGGAAACAGTGTCAGACTTTATTTTTGGGGGCTCCAAAATCACTGCAGACAGTGATTGCAGCCACGAAATTAAAAGACACTTACTCCTTGGAAGGAAAGTTGTGAAGAAATTGGCCTCCAACTAATAAAATAAAATAAAAAAAAATAAAAATAAAAAAGCAGAGACATTACTTTGCCAACAGAGGTCCATCTCGTCAAGGCTATGGTTTTTCCATAGTCATGTATGGATGTGAGACTTGGACTGTGAAGAAAGCTGAGCACAGAAGAATTGATGCTTTTGAACTGTGGTGTTGGAGAAGACTCTTGACTCTTGCAGACCGTTGGACTGCAAGGAGATCCAACCAGTCCATCCTAAAGGAGATCAGTCCTTGGTGTTCATTGCAGGGACTGATGCTGAAACTGAAACTCCAGTACTTTGGCCACCTCATGCGAAGAATTGACTCATTGGAAAAGACTCTAATGCTGGGAGGGATTGGGGGCAGGAGGAGAAGGGGATGACAGAAGATGAGATGGCTGGATGGCATCACCGACTCGATGGACATGAGTTTGAGTAAACTCTGAGAGTTGGTGATGGACAGGGAGGCCTGGCATGCTGTGGTTCATGGGGTCAGAAAGAATTGGACACGACTGAGCAACCGAACTGAAGTGAAGTAAATGACACCTTATCTTACAAAACCCCTTTCAAATGCCATCTCCTTGGTGGGTTTATCAACTATCACATTTTTGTATAGCCAGGTAACCAGCTTAATATTTTGACTTTCAGCCTGGAAACAAATAAATTAGGGAATTTATAAGCACATCATGGATGTTGTCTTGGTTGTTCAGTCGTATCTGAGTCCTCGTGACCTCATGGACTGTGGCTCGCCAGGCTCCGCTGTCCATGAGATTTCGCAGGTAAGAATCCTGGAATGGGTAAACATTTCCTTCTCCAGGGGACCTTCCCAACCCAGAAGTCAAAGTTGGGTATCCTACATAACAGACAGATTCTTTACCAACTGAACCACCAGGGAAACCCCACAAGTAAATTTGAAGTAAATTTTACTGTATATGATCTAATTTGTGTTAGACTACATTTGACAGAATTCCTAATGCATAGTATTAATAGCTAAGAATAAAGTTTAAGTGCATGGTCTCTGAAACACAGTCATCCTTTGTTCAAACACTGGTACTACCATTTTCTAGCCATGTGATTTTGGGCAAATACTCCTCAAAGCATCAAATTGTGACAAAGTACTACATTGAATGAAGGTGCAGTGATCTTGTTTATTTCTAGAGCATTCACAATTTCATCATGCAATACTAGATAAATATTTAAAAAGGAATAGATTTATATATACTTAAAATCAGTCTAGATCCTAAATGAAGTGAATGGTAAAAATATTGTTGTACTATGTTAATACCTCTTACAGTAATCTTTGGATGGCCAAATATTAATACTAATAGGACTGAGCACCACCTGATGTTATGTTGCTTATTGAAGCACTATTTCTTGAGAATAAATCCCTGGAAAGAGAAGCAAGAAGTGGACTTTGTGGTGAGATTTTCTTTTTGTAGTTCAGCTCAATTGCTCAGTAATGTCCAACTGTTTGTGACCCCATGGTTTGCAGCATGCCAGGCTTTCCTGTCCATCACCAACTCCTGGAGGTTGCTCAAACTCATGTCCATCCAGTCAGTGATGCCATCCAACCATCTTATCCTCTGCCATCCCCTCCTCCTCTTGCTTTCAACCTTTCCCAGTATCAGGGTCTTTTCTAACGAATCAGTTCTTTGAATTAGGTGGCCAAATATCTTTTAGTAAATCCTCACCTGTTCTTACTAGGAATAAAGCCAATCTACTTGGGACTGGTATTTGCTAACTAGGGTTGTTATTTACTGCCTTGGCTTTATCAGCAGAGAGAATCCAAATAATGAAATGAGAGTAGTTATATCTTCTATTTGTGCATGATTAAAATATATAATTAGAAGTTTATTTTTGTAGATTAAAGAGTTATTAAAATAGATATTTTGATACAATTTAAAGCATAATTTATTCTACAGAAGAAATAATATTTTTGTGTTGAATTTTCATCACATGAATTTATCTCAACTGCAAAATTCTCAAACTGTGAAACATGCTGGGTTAATAAGTATTAGAGAACAAAAATATCATTACATGTTATTTAAAGTAGAATCTTCAAACTAATTTGGTGAGATTCATGTTCTAGCACATTTTCCAGAAATATTTAAGAGTGCTACATGGTGTAAGAGACATGAGTTAAGCTGAATCATGAAATAAGTCACTTATTTTAATTCTCGGCCTTTCTGAAACTGCTGAGAAAGAAAAGTCAAGAGAAAGAATGAGTAATTTCTTTGAAAGTCTTTGTTCTTTTTTAATGAAAAATATTATTTTCACATGAAGTTCTTGCTTTGGAGATGTAGCTCTAGGACAACCTGGTGTACTTGTGTCTGACCTGTAATTCTGTATCCCTACTGTATTTTTTTTTTCTGTTTCCTTCAACCTCCAACCCAACAGAAACACTTTATTTTCCTAAATGGCATAAATGAACTCTTAAAAATGTGCTTTAAATGAGTCAAAAAACCTTATAGCAGAATATCAGCTTTCGAGAGAATGTCACAAATCCATATTAGGTGGTAGAAATAAAGCAAAAGCTATCCAGCTCCTAGAATTATCTATTTTACCTTACCTCATAGGTACATCCATATCCTTGCCTCTAAAGTCTTACTTTCAGGTCTGACAAAGACTCTTTCTTCCTTGACCTAACTTTAATCTGCCTCTCCTGAGCCCCTAATTGGACAAGGTCTGACTTGAGCTTCCCCCTTTGTACCTAAAGAATTCAGTTTGCACAAGAATGCTTGAGTCAGCTTAGTGAACATTTCCTACCCTTAGCATTTGCCCATTTTAGATATCTATTAATAATTTGAATTCCTTACCTCCCCCACCCTCAAAGTCTATCACCCTAGCCTGCCTTCAGCAACAAATTTAATGAGCATATAGAGCAAGAATCTCCCTTACCTCACTATTTCCTCTTAGTAATTTTCCATCCTCTGACCTCCACCTGTTCCTTAATTATAAATCCCTACTTGTCCTCATTGGGATTGGAGTTTTGTTCCCTTTCTTCCCCCTAGTACAAACTCCATTGTAGTAGCTCCCTTGAATAAAGTCACTGTCTTTAACAAGAATCATGAATAATTTTTCTCTTCAACAAGTCCTCAGACCAAGTATTTCCTCTTTCCTGGTCTCACAGAACCAGGACACATTGCTCTGAGGCTACAGAATTACAGAAAACTCTCTCTTACCACATCAAAGAGGGCCTCTGAAAGAATGCTGTTGCACCACAGAGTAGAATCTTTGATACTTTATACAGTCTATGCTGTCTCATAAATTTTTTACATAGAATCTTTGAAGACAAAACATCGCACGGATTTATTCAGTTCAACTACTCTCTCCTCTGTACGGCCGTTATCTTACAGAGGGAGTGATCAAAAATATTGATCGAATGGATTTCAGTAGTTCATTTGTAAAAAGTAGAAAATTCCAACTTATTCTTTTCCTCCATCTTGGAATAGAAGTTTCTATTCCGAATTCAGCTCAATTTGAATATAGAATAATTTAAATAGGTCACTGTCTTCTGAGGTGGATCATGGGTTTCCCCCTTAGAATGGTGTGAAGATTTTTTTTTTGTCCCCCACCTAGGATTTAGAATCATGTTATAGGAGTTGGATGCTTATCTGAAAACTTTCTCTACTACCCCAACATCCTGTAAATTGGTTGGGGAAATACAATATTATCCTTAAAAGAAACACTCATTCAGGATTCCCTGTGAGTCTCATTTATTCCAAACTGGATATGCCAAGGCAGCAACCTCATATAGGTGGTTGCAGTTTTAGTTCTGCGGATTTTGTGTAGTGGGGCTTAAAGAAAGAGTGGGAGGACAGAAAGCATTTGTGGATTTAATGACCAAGCAGGGTGGGGCATGCCATAGAGAGGGCAGCTTGCAGAATAGCCTGCCTGCACACAGACGCACACCTTGCAGTACTGAGTTCTTATCTCGTTTCCACACCTGTCCTATCACTGAGTCCTACACTCTCAGCATGAGGCCTTGTCTGTTGCTTCTCTCCTTGCTTCTTAACCTTTCTCCTATCACTGGCCTATATTATCTGCAAGTGAAATGTGTGAAGGTAACTGATACTCTGTGGGCCAACTTCCTGTAAAAGAAATCAGCACACCTGATTTGACAGCCATGTTTTTACTGAAAAAGGCAGACAAAAAATGTTCTAATCTGTAGTCTATTTAATGAAAAGTTATTGCATGCCTACTATGTATTAAAACACTTTCACATACGGTATCATTTTTAACATTGAGTGGTAGATCCATGTTTGGTATGTAAATGTATATGCTTTTGATTACTATTTACTCCAAAGGAGGAAATAATTAGTAATCACGGTAAACAAACATTACTACCAGGATTCAAACTCTTGTCTATGTGAGTCAAAGTTTGCACAGGGTACAATAAGAAAAGACAGATGTCAGTATGTAACTACTAGTATTTATGGCATATGTTAGTTGTTTTCATTAAATTGTTCAAAAAAGCACTATGAAGTAGATATTTTCATTTCCAGTCCCAAAGAGAAACTAAAGGTTCACATAGATTAAATAACTTGTGTGAAGTCACAAAGCCAGAAAGTGGTCGAACAGGCACTTAATCCACATCAAATGCTTAATAGGCATGCTATGTTGCTATGTAACAAGAGATGTTCAGAACTTCAGGAGAGGTCTGAATGTTATGTACAGCTATCATCAAACTAAAATAAACACTGCTAAGAGTTAAACTGGACAAGGTCACAAAAAAAGTCAGACATAAGGCAATTGTTCAGTGTCTTCCTATTTACTAGCTTGGGTAACTCTCGAATCCTGAATTACATTAACGAAATACTCCCCAAAACCTCTATTGCAGAGAAAATAAGTAAAGGTTATTATCATTTTACCTAAGAAGAAAAAAAACTCCTTTCTTGCATGTGATTTTCTAAACATACCCCATAATTAGCTCTGAAAATGATATTAGAAACTCCTATCTCTCACAACCAAATCATTTCTTAATCTAAGCTGAAATCAGTATAGAAATTTAAGGCTTGGAGATCCACCATTGTTTTAAATAGAATAAAGGAATCAAAAATCTCATTATCCATTTGAAAAATCACTGAAACCAATTGACCTGTACTTTGCAAGCAATTGTGTTCATTGCCCGTATCCTTGGTAGGTAAAAATAGAATACATAAAGCAATTATTTAAACTATAATCTGTAAACAATAATCCTAACCTTGTACATTAAACTTTTATCCCAGTATCAATAAGTTTAAGAGGAATTATGAATTGCAGACAAATGTAGTCAAATATATTGCAATTTTAATTTGCTAGCCCTGTCTATTCTCAACAAAGGAAGTATATATGTGATACCCTGAAAATGTGTTTCCTAATTAAACATTTATTATGTTTAAATAGTACCTATCTCACAAACATTACATTTGACTCCTTTAATTCCATTTATCCTTAAAAAAGCTGAATAAAATATGAAGGACCAGCTTTACTACACCCATTTAAAAATTGTAGAAACTGAGGATAAGAGAGTTTTTTCTGTATAAATAATCAAGCAAGAATGATAGAGCATTTCAGGTCGCAATTCAAGTCTAATTCCCAAACCATGGTCTATCAATGTGAATTAGATAAAAAAAATTCCAAATTAGAGAGGATTTTAGAAGTTGCTTAGTCAACACAGATGTTGGTTTCTACACTGTAAATGAGAAAATAAAAAAGAAAGGTCATTTCAATGTATGGAAGTGTATATAGAAATCTCAGTTTGAGTACTTGGGGGTGAGGGTGGAGCAAATTTAGAAGAAAACTGTTCCAGGAGGTTATACAATTGATTGAACCTGTAAAACAGGTCTTGTACTTGGAAAGAAAGCATTAGTATAAGAAGCAGGTACAGAACAGGAAATCTGATCTCTGATTTTTCCCTATGAAAGGAAGAGAGAGGCTGCAGGAAATGTCTGCAGTCTAGCCTTCTAGCTGCTTCTGCTTTAAGTTGTATTGGAGAGAATCCTACATCTAGCTACTTAATGTATAATGCAGTCTTCTCGTTTCTCTTAAGGGTAGTGATGGTAAGTACTTATGGGGTGTACCAATCATAAAATGAATGTTTTGCTAGGCCTAGGATGCATTTAGACTACTTATCTCTGAAAGGTCCTTCAATAAAAATCCACTCAAACTGGTGGACCAATGCATGGAGAAGAATAGCAATGGAATTTCTGTTGTTTAGTAACTTCAAATGATGTTTATGACAGCTTTTGAACAATTATCTCTTCAATCCAAAATTTGTTAAGATTTTATTTTATGTGTTGAATTTTTTTTTATGTGTGCAGGTACCCCAAAACATGCATGTGTAAACAGGGCACCTCTCAGGGTCTCTCCATAGATGCTTTCTACATAGTATATTCAGATGTTCAAACTCTAGACATCTTTTAAAGAAGTTATTTTACTCTATGAAATAAGAGGAAACCAGTTTATTTCTGAACAATATTTCCTAGCTATTGTCATTGCTAGCATAATTTTCACCATTATTTGTTTGTTTGAAGATAGGGAAGATATTGGCATGTGCATTATTAAGATAGTCTGAATATGGTAATTTTCATAATGAGATTTATTGTATACATCTCCTGGAATAAAAAGAAGACTGCTCTATTTTAAAGCATTGAAATGACTATAGGATAGTTAGAATATTCCATTATTTTTAATGGCATAAAATTTGTATTCTGTTCATTAGAATGCTAAATGAGTTAAAGAAACAGGTTCTGTTCTTACACCACTCATGTAATGAGGAAGTATATAAAAAATTCAGTTTTGTGGCATCAAACACATGACTGGAATTTAAATGAATATAAATTAATAGCAAATATCCCATCAAAGAAGGCAGGTGGTTCTTTTTTTTTTTTTTCTTCTGTTTTTGGTAGTTCATGATTTCATGGCACACATCCAAGCTCAAAAAATTTTTATCAAGTGAATATAAAACTGCAACTAACATTTGAGCAATTTAAAAGGCTTCTTATTTTTCCCTCACTTCTCTCATGCCCTGTGAGGTGCTTTGTTTGTGGTAGAAAAATAATGAATGCCTGTTCAATTAGCCCAAGATAATTTAAGATGCAATGGGATCGAGTTATCATGTGACTGAACAATTTGTCTGTAAACTCTTAACCAGTGTCAAATGAATGGATTTCATTTTCATTCTCTAATTTACCAAACTGAATCTAAAATATCTCTAGGGCAATTTACTGTGTTTTATTTATTTATTTTTAAGTATGTTTGAAATAACTGATGACATACAGTAATCACAAAGGACCATGGCAATCTTCCATTTTGTTTCTTTAGTTCTCTAGACACCAATAGTATTTATTATGGTAATTTAGTTTGTCAATTTCAGCTTCCTGATCTTTCCTTTTTGCTCATTCCAGCTCCATGTAAAATCTTACCACTAAATACTTGTAATACAATCCATATAGAGTCTATTTATCTTTACTTGTAAATTATAGAAAAACCAGATAAATTTGACTTTTAGAAAGCTGTTGATCTTAAACAAATTACCCTACAGTAAACATGATTTTTTTTCCCTTTTTTTTTTTTCCTTTGTATTGCTTTTTGGTAGTAAATGACATAGAAGCTGAACTTCACCAAGCTTGCCTAATTATTAAGATAAGGCTCCTAAAACTTCTTATACCTTTACCCACAGAATTTGTACTTGAGATAAACACTTAAATTAGAATAGGAACTACAATTTATTGAATCTGTTGAATGTGACTATATCACAATGGTTACACATATATTTCACAATATCTCTGTGAGGTAAAAATGACTATTCTATAAATTAAACTATGGTAAATACTCATCTAGAATCACTAAATTATAATGCAAAAAATAGAAATGGAATCTTAGGAGCTTTCTTACTCAGTTTAAAAGTCTGTATTCTTTCTACCACGCAAGAATCCTAAGTTGCTTAAGTCATGTCCGACTCTTTGTGAGCCTGTGGACCCTAGCCCATCAGGCTCCTCTGACCTTGAAACTCTCCTCCAGGCATGAAAACAGGAGTGGGTTGCCATGCCCTCCTCTAGGGGATCCTCCCCACCCACAGATCGAACCTGTATCTCTTATCTTTCCTGCATTGGCAGGTGGCTTACTAGTGCTACCTGGGAGCCCCTCTTTCTATAACACCAGATAATAACTTGAAATACACTTTTGAAGAAAGGATGAATGGAAACCTAGTCTGGTGAAACCCATTCTTCTGTCAGTATACTTACAATTCTCCAAACATATTGATTTTAACTAATAAGTAATACTAGATATATATTTCTCTTCCACTTTTTTGTAGTCATAAACATACTTATTACTGTAGAATGTTGCTTCCTAGTCCTTAACTGTCTAAAAGACAAAGGAAAGAAAAGAAACTCAAAGGGCAACCTGAACCTGGGGTGGAATCCTTATGCTATAAATAACATGAATGTTCTTTAAGATAATTTTCTGCATTATATTAATAGTCACCCTTTGCTTGCCACATGTGAGGTATTCAAGGTCACAGAGTCAAAACACACAAAGAGAACTTAAGATGTTGAGAGCCTTTTTTGTGTGAATTTCTTCAATAAAAATTCTAATTAACTAACATTTATGTATATGTGCCCATGTGAACCTTATGGATATTCTCATAAACAAAATAAGCTTATCAGCATACAGTTTATACAACAAAACTTGATATTTGATGCACACCCCTAAGTCCATAAGCATCCTGAAAAAACTTTACATGTTCATAGTTAGGATATGTTTACTTAGAAATAGACATCATATCACTATGCAGCACATTTTTGTACAAAAATTTCAGTCTATAAGATTCTCACATGAATAAATTTGGCTCTTACACTTTCTCTCTCCCTCTCTCTCTCTATGCCTCCTTCTCTTTCTCTCTCTCTGTCTCTGACACTCACTGTTTTCACCCTAGTGTAACATCTGACAAGCAAACAGTTCCCCAAATTGACTGGATTCCAGGTTAGGAATCTTTGAAACTCCGCTATTAGAAAAACCTTTTTTAACATATGTATAACTTCTGAAATAAAATTATCTTCAAGTTAAAATCAAGACTTTGATTAACACGATTAATAGATAAGTTAAACAAGATACTTCTTGACTCAAGTGAAAAACTGAGTTCATTATTAGCCAATTATTAATAACTCTTTGTAACAGGTACATGCAAGATTAGTTTTTACCCTTTCATGAATCACCCAATGTGGTTTTGTAGGGGAAGAATGTGTTAACAGTAAAATAATAATCAACTATTCCAGATATTGCCAAAGAGAAAAACAGAATGGAATTAAGTGAGCAAAGCTGGATGCCTTGTTTCTACATAAAATTACATTAAACAAAATCAATTATAGATACATTTACCAATTACAGTCACTTTTTGTTCAGTGATTTCCCCAGAACTCTCAGGGAACATGCAACAATCCTTTTATGAGTCTTCGGTGAGTGACCTCTATGATTCTACGGATATTCCTATTTTTACTGAGTATATTGAAGTCATCAAAAATAAACTCTCTGCCTCTTAAATTATCAACCCATTGATATCTGAATTTGCCTTAATCTCTTCCTTTAAAATGTTGACAAAATATCACCCTTCTCTCTTTTAACACCAATCTCTGTTCTGCTCTTGGTTCCTTCTCATTCAAATATACTAATCTAGAACCTGGGTCCAAAGTTTATTTCCTGATTTAAATGTCTTCCTCTTTATAGTCTACTTCTTTCTTTAGTATCTAAAATTTCTCACTCCTCCAAAAGTGGTAGTATTTAAGCTTCTGTGCTCTGCTCACACTATTGACTTTCAAAGGATGGTACCATCCATGCCCATGTTTTGCCCTATACCTTAACTTCCTATCCAGGAACTTGAGATAAAGCCCTCTTTGTCAATTACCCCCTGAATATCTCCTTTCTCTTAGAAGATTCACAGACATGTCAAACTCAATATACAATGGATTGCTCTTCCCTAAGACTCAGTTTTTGCTTCTGAATTTTTTATGCTAGTAAATGCAGTCCCTTAAGCTTTAGGCAAAGAGGTAATTCTCCACGTGTCTTGTCTTGTCTTGTCTTTTTTTTTTTAAACCTTCTTCCCATAATTAGGAATGAAGTTCTGTCCATCCCATACCCTAAACTTCACATCTATTTTCTCCTCATAACCCACAGCTATTTCCTTTAGCATCTTCACTAATTAGTTTTCAAATTGGTCTCTCTACATTTAATCTTGACTCCTGAGAGTATATGCTCCACAGTTCTGCTAATATTGTATTTGGAAAAATTGCAATTCTGATTGCTTTTTAAAATTTTTAAACCTTCTGATACCTCCTTATTTTCTATAAGACAAATTATAGACATTCATCTGATGGACAAGACTCTATATAATCTGACCCCTGCCTCAGTCTCCAGCATATTGTTCAAGAATCACTTGTAGAAGAACCCCAAGAACCAAGATATTTCATATCTTCTGCCTATTTTTCCAGCAAATCTAGGCAAAAAAACCACACATTCAACCAACATTCAAAAAGTCAAACATTATACTGAACAAAATGTGGCAGAAACAGCAATTGGCTACCAAATACATGCTTTCATGCCCCTATCATACAGTCATTGCTTGAAGATTATCTTGCATTTATTTTCATCATGCCATAGGTCTTACTAATGGACTGGAAGTGAAATTGGTCTGTGTCACTTTTGATTCAAGTTATTCAAGAATCATAGTGCCTTATTTATATTCTTTCTTTTCCCCTTTCTGTTGGCCAGATGCAGAGGATAATGAATTATTAGGGAAAGGCATAGACATAAGATGAAAGAAGTCTGAATTCCTGATACACTGCATGAAGAAAAGCTGCCTGGAATCATCTACATTGCACTGTTAACTGAGGGAGATATAATCCTCTCTTGTGGTAGACCATTAACATTGCAGCAGGTTATATTTCTAAAACAGCTAGAGTAACCTAGATAATAGAAGAGAAATAATGAGTCAAGTAAAATGGCATCTCTGTTATTTAGAAGCCTTCAGTTTAGTTATATTATATTTTTCTATAATGTCCGTCAGGATAATTTTAATAGCTGTATAATATTATATTCAAAGAACAAAGCACCATTTGCTCATTTTCTTATTATCTGACATTTCATTTCTAACTATTCACAGTGACAGAAAACCATGATTAATAGCTGAGGGAATGTGATTTGTTTCTTTTTCTATGTTATTACCATAGTCTCCCTTGAATAAGATTGCTGATCTTAATTGCTGATTAAAAGATTTAGATGGATCCTGATACTATGGTTTTATCCACTATAGAAGCCTGATAACAAGCATCTCTGAACTGGAAGGTTGACTGATTCTAGAAGGTTGTTTTTCAAAGTTTATGACATTGATACACAACATCATACAAACATTTATATTTAATTATGTGAAGGAACTTTATGTCATCTTTATTTTTTCTAAAATATACCTTGCATTTACTGAAATAAACTCTAGTCATTTTCATAGCAATCATCTTTCAGGTAAGAAAACATTATTTAGCTCACTAATCTTGATCAATTGCATGTTATATCTGAGGTGATCTAAAGTTAGGGTTTAAAAAAAAGTGATTTTGCATTAATACTTGTTAGAAGAGGTTTGCAACAAAGTATACAAATAGGAAACAGTTTTCCAATGTGCCATTTAGAGGCTAGGGAGTAGTAGACTTCCTTGAAATACTGAGTTTAACATGATATTCACTAAACTCAAATAAAGCTGAGAAGTGAAATTCTAAAATCCTAAGAAATAATCATAGTTTAGTGAAACAACATCATTTTGTATCTTCTCATTTCCAAGCACTTATTTGTACAAAGAGATCGAGATCAAGGCATTACAGGAATGGAATAATGCTATCATACAAATATTTCAGATCTGTCTTGAAAAACACTGCATTTTGACTTTTATGTTTTTTGTTGGCAGACAAATATCAAGGACATGAAGTAGAATCATCTTTCCCTTTATGAACAGAGACTTAAAGATTTAATAAAAATACTTTGATCTCTGGTTATAGTCTACTGTTTTAAGGCAACATCGACAGTATTAAAATAACTTTACTTTTAATCTCATCTACTTTTTTATCATAATATAAAATCATGAACAACAGGTAGGTATGAGTAGAGGTTCATGATCGAGGTCCTCGTTGACTTTCAAATGTGATGATAATTAAAGTGGTTAAACTCTCAGCTCTTCATCCCACCTGCAGGTTCTTGGATTCATGTGTTGATTTTTGCCACCTCAATCTTCTGACTTTTCATCAAGATGCTCAATACACGGTGCTTTCATTATAAGCTATAGTTTTCTCTATCATTAGAAGAAACACAAGTTAAGTAAGCCAAGCTTTCCTCAAACAGCAGTGATTGCTTTCAAGTTTCTGAACATGCTGTTGGAAGCTTGACGAGAGTGATTGATTTATCACTTTTTAAATAGATCTTTAATCTGCAAATCAATAAAAATACTTCACTTCAGCAGTGGCACAGGGTGAATGACTCACCCTTGAAAGCAAAATGAACTAATGCTGCCTTTCTTCCTTTCTTTAATACACGCAGATTGCATTGTGCTGCTTCTTTGCTTGGATTACTTTCTAAAATCCAGTGCTTGGGAGTGCGTAAGGTTTCAGCTTGGTTTCCCCATAAATCAAGTCAGGGATTAAATGTTAATCAGCTATGACTGTTATTTCAACACTGTTGTTCTCTTTGTTGTGTAATAAAAAGGTTAAAACTGAAACATTCATTAGCTGTTCAAAACAAAATATAAGTTGAAAACACATACGATGTGGCCATCACCTAAGGATGTGGAGAATATTCTACCGAAGTGACACAAGTGTTTGCTGGGTTCAGAAATTGTAGAAATTATGGAAATTTAAATAACAGGAGGTTAACCAAATTAAGTCTACCAAGGAATAAAACTGAAACACATAAAGCATCCTATTAATTTCAGGTGTACATTATGATGGTTCAGTATTGATATGCATTTTGAACTGGTCAACATACAAAGTTATTACAATGCAATATGTTCCCTGTACTTTATGCTATATCCTCACGGCTGACTTACTTTATAACTTCAAGTTTGTATCACATAAATTCACTTCACCTATTTCACCCATCCCCAACGCCCTTTCCTTATAGCAAGCCCTAGTTTGTTTTCTGTATGTGTGAGTCTATTGCTGTTTTATTTTATTTTGTAGATTTCACATGTAAATGAAATCACATGTTTTTCTCTGACTTATTTCAGTTAGCCTAATAGACACTGGGTCTAATCATGTTGCAAATGGCAAGTTTTCACTTTTTTTTAATGGCTGAACAATATCCCATTATACATACATAATATATTTTATATATATATATATAAATAAATATATATACACCACATTTTCTTTATCAATTCATCTATCAATGTTACTTTCATATCTTGGCTACTGTAAATAACACTGCAATGAACAAACAGGTGCATATATCTTTTAGAGTGAGTGTTTTCATTTTCTTAGGATAAATACTCAGAAGTAAAACTGCTGCATCATATGGTAGTTACAATTTTTAATAACCTCCATACTGTTTTCCATATGGGCTATACCAATTTACTTTTTTTGAAGCATCTCCATACTGTTCTCCATAGTTGCTGTACCAACTTACATTTCTACCAACAGTGTATGAGGCTTCCCTTTTCTCCACACCCTTGGCAACATTTATTATTTCACATCTTTCGGATAACAGTCATTTTAACAGGTGTGAGATTATATCCCACTGTGGTTTTTATTTGGATTCCCTGAGGATTTTTTTCTATAAAGAAAGATGAACACCAAAGAACTGATGCTTTTGAACTGTGGTATTGGAAAAGACTCTTGAGAGTCCCTTGAACTGCAACGAGATCCAACCAGTCAATCCTAAAGGAAATCAATCCTGAATATTTATTGGAAGGACTGATGTTGAAGCTGAAACTCTAATACTTTGGCTACCTGCAAAGAACTGACTCATTAGAAGAGACAATGATGCTGGGAAAGATTGAAGGCAGGAGGAGAGTGAGATGGTTGGATGGCATCACTGACTCGATGGATGTGAGTTTGAGCAAGCTCCAGGAGATGGTAATGGATAGGGAAGCCTGGTGTGCTGCAGTCCATGGGGTCACAAAGTGTTGGACATGACTGAGAGACTGAAATGAACTGAGGATTTGGTATGTTGAGCATCTTTTAATATATCTGTTAGTCATCCGTACATCTTCTTTAGAAACATGTCTTTTCAGATCCTCTCTACATTTTTTAATTGGGTTGTGTGTTTTCTGATGATAAGTTGCATAAGTTCTTTATATTTTGGATATTGATCCTTAATCAGATATATCATTTACCTATATGTGATATGCACAATCACATGCCGCCAAGTTCAAGTTCACCCTTGTGCTAGCAGGTTAGGTGGGTGCCTGCATCTCCAGGGCGCATGTCTATTGCTTCATGCCCTTCCAGCCAAGGCTTTTAGATTTATAAACATCTCTTCTTCACAACTCTTCAAACTGTTGTTGATTTCACTGGATCTCAGGGTGAGGTGAGTGAGACGATACAGGGGTCCTTTAAAAAGGGAGACTCAGTTTTAACCTTCAGTCCCATTATTTTTCTAAGACAAACACTTATGGGGCTTGTTTCTAAGGTGTAGGTCCCAGGGTCAGAAGCCTGAGTAGGGGTACCTACACCGTGCTCTTCTGGAAGAGTCTCATTAGGCACCACCAAAGGAGGTGGGGTTCTTGGAGAGATCATTTCTCTGCCTCTCCTGCCATCTTGATGTGCTCCTTTTAATCCTTTGTTGTGGTACAAGTGTTCAGCTAGTTCTCAGATTTTTTTTTTTTTTCAGAGGGAATTAATCAAAATGTAATTTTATATCTGTTGTGTCCATGGGACATAAGTTTAGGCTATTTCCATGTTGCCTCCTTTAACCATCCCTTAACTACTTCTTACGAGAAAGATTTACTTGGTTCAGAAACTGTCATAAATATTTGAAAATTCCAAAGAACGCACATCAGCCTTATAATTGCCAAATGTTTCTTAAAAACTTTCAAGCATTACTGATAATTAAGAGAAGAAAACTCAAAGAACCCATTATAACTTTTAGGTTTGATAAAGATTTAGGAATACCAGATCACCTTACCTACCTCCTGAGAAACCTGTATGCATGTCAAGAAGCAACATTTAAAACTGGACATGGAAAAACAGACTGGTTCAAAATTGGAAAGGAGTACATCAAGGCTGTATATTGTCACCCTGCTTATTTAACTTATATGCTGACTACATTATGAGAAAGACGAGGCTGAATGAAGCACAAGTTGAAATCAAGATTGCCGGGAGAAATATCAATAACCTCAGATATGAAGATGACACCACCCTTATGGCAGAAAGTGAAGAGAAACTAAAGAGCCTCTTGATGAAGGTGAAAGAGGAGAGTGAAAAAGCTGGCTTAAAACTCAATACTCAAAAATTGAGGATCATGACATCTGATTCCCATCACTTCATGGCAAATAGATGGGGAAATGATGGGTAGTGACAGACTTTATTTTCTTGAGCTCCAAAATCACTGCAGTTGGTGACTGCAGCCATGAAATGAAAAGATGCTTGCTTCTTGGAAGAAAAGCTATGACCAACAGAGACAGCGTATTAAAAAGCAGAGACATTATTTTGTAGACAAATGTCCATATAGTCAAAGCTATGGTTTTTCCAGTAGTCATGTATGGATGTGAGAGTTAGACCATAAAGAATGTTGAGCACCAAAGAACTGATGCTTTCAAACTGTGGTGTTGGAGAAGACTCTTGAAAGTCCCTTGGACAGCAAGGAGATCAAACCAGTCAATCCTAAAGGAAGCTAATCCTGTATATTCATTGGAAGGACTGATGCTGAAGCTGAAGCTACAATATTTTGGACACCTGATACAAAGAGCCAACTCATTGGAAAAGACCCTGACACTGGGAAAGATTGAAAGTAGGAAGAAAAGGAGAAGACAGAAGATGAGATGGTTTGATGGCATCACCGGCTCAATGCACATGAGTGTGAGCAAGCTCTGGGAGATGGTGAAGGACAGGGAAGACTGGCATGTTACAGTCCCTGGGGTCACAAAGTGTTAGACATAACTGACTGACTGAACAACAACAATAAACATTTTGTAGTAGTTTACATTTAATTTGAGAAATTCTCAGTAACATTTTTTTTAAACACTTTGAAGTAAGTATATGCTTTTGTAGAGTCCTTAAAATTTTGTAGCGGCATTTTCACTTCAATTATATCACTGATGCTAAAGAGAAAACCACCTAAAATATATTAGATAAGAAGTCTAGCTTTAACTTTTGGAAACTTTTGAGAAATAACCTTATTATTTTGTCCAAACAATAGTTTTATTTGAAAGAGAACAGAAGTTGACTCAAATTAATAAGATATCTTTTCTTTTTTAATCTTAAAACATTTTATTTATGCTGGATTTAAAGAAACCATATTTTCTCCTTTAATTCTTCTATTTTCAATTTTTCCCAGTCATAATAATAAACCAAGTTCTTGCTTACCTACTTTTGTTCACCTACATATCAGCATCCAGAGACAATGTGAGAAAGTAAGTGAAACTGAATATTGTGCTTTTATTAAAAAGCTATACTTGCTGAGAGCCCAGTCCCGTGAGGATATAACTTATATTTACAGAGCTGTACCTATTTATGAGTATCCCCATTAAAATATGTCACCCATCTTGTTATTAAAATAAGGAGGAAATCAGGACAGAAAATCAAACACATTGTTATGAATGTTTAGTCTTCCTAGCCCCTGGCTATTATTTGAGTGACATTTCAAATACACGCTGGCCATTGATATTGACTTTCTGAGGGAAGCCACTGTTATCACCCATCATGAATGACTTTCCTGATATTATTACACTAAAAGGATTGGGTAGACCTTCTGTAGCCAGTGAGCAAGTTTAATTCAAGACCATACAAGACCATTGTATATTCATGCTGCAGTAGAGTAGTAGATACGTAGTGGTTATTAAGAAAAAGGTTTTTTTAAGTAAACTCATAGTGCAAAAATTTTATTGACCTGATTTTCAAAGTGTAGGAGAGGAAATGTTCATATATATATTCAAGCAATTCATAATCTTGAAGGTATTCCACAAAGAGTTTACTTTAAGGCCTTTGAAGGACGAGTTTATGTCATAGGGTGACCCTAACAAAAACAGCCAAAGCATAGAGACATAAACTTCTCATACTTTATTATTAATCTTTTAGTCCAATAAGTATCTCAGGTAAACATTTTACATGAGAGACTACACCATTTACTTCTAAGATTATCTACTCTTATGTTACCTTCACATCACATTAAATGGGGAGACATTGAGAAGGCTCCTATTTCTACTCAACTACCCATTTTATAATTAGACTGGGCAGTTCTATTTTGTTCAAAAGCAATATTCTAAATGAGACTTTGGTTCCATCTAAATTACCTAAACAGACGTTACCTTTAATCAAGAAAGTGAAGAGACACTGCCTAACTTCAATACCTGTTAGTAAACAATATGAGTAACCAATAGTCAAGAAATACAAGCCAATTATTATAGTGTCAGTGAAAAGCACACAATGGGATTTTCTAAAAGACCAACATTAAGTTACAAGTTGGCTTCATTTCATGCATTAGCTATCTTTTGTAAAAGCTAACCACACAATTGCACTCATCTCACATGCTAGTAAACTAATGCTTAAAATTCTCCAAACCAGGCTTCAGCAATACATGAACCGTGAACTTCCAGATGCTCAAGCTGGTTTTAGAAAAGGCAGAGGAACTAGAGATCAAATGGCCAACATCCACTGGATCATCGAAAAAGCACAAGAGTTCCAGAGAAACATCTATTTCTGCTTTACTGTCTATGCCAAAGCCTTTGACTGTGTGGATCACAATAAACTATGGAAAATTCTTCAGGAGATGGGAGTACCAGACCACCTGATCTGCCTCTTGATAAACCTTTATGCAGGTCAGGAAGCAAAAGTTTGAACTGGACATGGAACAACAATTGGTTCCAAATTGGGAAAGGAGTATGTCAAGGCTGTATATTGTCACCCTGCTTATTTAACTTCATGCAGAGTACATCATGAGAAACTCTGGGCTGGAGGAAGCACAAGCTGGAATCAAGATTGCCAGGAGAAATATCAATAACCTCAGATATGCAGATGACACCACCCTTATGGTGGAGAGTGAAGAATAATTAAAAAGCCTCTTGACGAAAGTGAAAGAGCAGAGTGAAAAAGTTGGCTTAAAGCTCAACAATCAGAAAACTAAGATCATGGAATCTAGTCCCATCACTTCATGGGAAATAGATGGGGAGACAGTGGAAACAGTGTCATATTTTATATTTTTGGGCTCCAAAATCACTGCAGATGGTGATTACAGCCATGAAATTAAAAGACGCTTACTCCTTGGAAGGAAAGTTATGACTAACCTAGATAGCATATTAAAAAGCAGAGACATTACTTTGCCAACAGAGGTCCATCTCATCAAGGCTGTGGTTTTTCCAGTGGTCATGTATGGATGTGAGAGTTGGACTATGAAGAAAGCTGAGTGCCAAAAAATTGATGCTTTTGAACTATGGTGTTGGAGAAGACTCTTGAGAGTCCCTTGGACTGCAAGGAGATCCAACCAGTCCATCCTAAAGGAGATCAGTCGTGGGTGTTCATTGCAAGGACTGATGCTGAAGCTGAAATTCTAATACTTTGGCCACCTGATGTGAAGAGTTGACTCATTGGAAAAGACCCTGATGCTGGGAGGGCTTGGGGGCAGGAGGAGAAGGGGACAACAGAGGATGAGATGGCTGGATGGCCTCACCAACTTGATGGACATGAGTTTGAGTAAACTCCGGGAGTTGGTGATGGACAGGGAGTCCTGGTGTGCTGCTATTAATGGGGTTGCCAAAAGTTGGACAAGACTGAGCGACTGAACTGAACTGTATAGCACAGAGGACTATACTCAATAGTCCATAATAACCTAATGGGAAAAGAATCTAAAAAAGAATGGATATATATTCATTCTTTATATATATATATATGCCCAATCCACTTTGCTGTGCACCTGAAACAGAAACTTGTAACCAACTCTACTCTAATAAAATTTATTTTAAAAGTACAGTTTATGAGTATTTTACTCTTCCATAAAATCAGAAATAAACTACAATGGTTAAAATCTTTAATTCGAGAGACCAGTCATTTGCATTTACATTCTAATTTTCCTATATTAGTAGCTACCTGGTGGCTCAGTGGTAAAGAATTCTCCTGCAATGCAGAAGACGCAGGTTTTGCTCCCTGGGTCAGGAAGATCTCCTGGAGATGGAAATGGCAACTCACACCAGTATACTTACCTGGTAAATCCCATGGACAGAGGTGCCTGGTGGGCTACAGAACATGGAGTAATAAAAGAGTCAGAAATAACTTAGCAACTAACCAGCAATAACAGCAGCACATGATATTAGCAAAATAATTTATTTTCTCTCATTCTAAGCTATGAATTTGTACAGTAGGAGTAATGGTATAGTCTATCTCATATGGCTGGTGAGAGGATTAAATGAGATAATTCATGTGTTTGGCACACAACAAATGTGTATTTTACTAACTTTATGGTAATAGCTTATAAACTTGACTTTGATTGATGTACTTCTTTGCCCTCATTAAAATATACATTAATCTATCATTTAATATTTATTGGTAAGGCACACTGGTAAGCATTACAGTCTTAAAAGTATTTGCTATAAATAATTACCAAATCTTTGGAAATTCTGATTTCTCAAAGTCTGAATAGTTAAGCAGTTATTCAAATTATGCAAAGCTCCAAGTGTACAGGCAAACTCATGACCTGGAAAATGGACATGCTTTTGCTGACAGTCAACAAAATGGTATGGAAGATACTACGGCTTAAAGATCTTTAAAAGATCTCTTACCAGTAAAGAGTCCTATGACTTTCACCAGTGAAATACACTGCCTTCATACTATTCTGTATTTTGAAATAATAAAAGCTACCAGCCATTAAGTGTTTGCTTTTGGGTCAGGGATTATATTATGTTTTATGTACCTGGCTGCATTTAATTCCGGAGAAGGCAATGGCATCCCACTCCAGTACCCTTGCCTGGAAAATCCCATGGATGGAGGAGCCTGGTAGGCTGCAGTCCATGGGGTCGCTAAGAGTCAGACACGACTGAGCAACTTCCCTTTCACTTTTCACTTTCATGCATTGGAGAAGGAAATGGCAACCCACTCCAGTGTTCTTGCCTGGAGAATCCCAGGGATGGGGGAACCTGGTGGGCTGCCATCTATGGGGTCACACATAGTCGGACACGACTGAAGTGACTTAGTAGCAGCAGCATTTAATTCACAATTGTCCTATAGGAAGAGTATACTAGTCTTTTTATAATTAAGAAAGCAAAAGACCAGGGAATTTAAACAATTCGTTTTGAAGTTACACAACTGGTGGCAAAAGCTGGAATTTGATCGGAGTATACATTAGACATGTCACTATACCATGCTACCTCACAAATACCTATTCCTTCTTTAAGAGGTCATTTTGGTGCCATGTTTCACAACTGGGGTATGTATATAGCAGCAAAGGTCGCCGAGTAACACAAGTGGGTGGCAGGACATCAGTCATGTGACCTGGATTACTGCATTGTGGATCACTGCATTGTTTTATTAATGAATAATCAGTGCAGCACTAAATGAAAACTATACTTCTCTGGTGTTAGAGAATTTGGCACGTGCAGCTTTAACTTTTTGTAGACATTTCAAGAGTCTATGGAGTCTACAAAATGGGTTAAAGACCTAAATGTAAGACCAGAAACTATAAAACTCCTAGAGGAAAACAGGCAAAACACTCCCTGACATAAATCACAGCAAGATCTTCTATGACCCACCTCCCAGACTAATGGAAATAAAAGCAAAAATAAACAAATGGAACCTAATTAAACTTAAAAGCTTTTGCACAATGAAGGAAACTATAAGCAAGACAGCCTTCAGAATGGGAGAAAATAATAGCAAATGAAGCAACTGATAAGGAATTAATCTCAAAAATGTACAAGCAGCCCATGCAGCTCAATACCAGAAAAATAAATGACCCAATAAAAAAATGGGCCAAAGAACTAAACAGACATTTCTCCAACGAAGACATACAGATGGCTAATAAACACATGAAAAGATGCTCAACATCTCTCAGAGATTATCAGAGAAATGCAAATCAAAACCACAATGAGGTACCATCTCACGCAGGTCAGAATGACTGCTATCAAAAAGCCTACACACAATAAATGCTGGAGAGGGTGTGGAGAAAACAGAACCATCTTACACTGTTGGTGGGAATGTAAACTAGTACAGCCACTATGGAGAACAGTGTGGAGATTGCTTAAAAAACTGGACATAAAACTGCCATATGACCCACCAATCCCATTGCTGGGCATACATGTCGAGGAAATCAGAATTGAAAGAGACACGTGTACCCCAATGTTCATTGCAGCACTGTTTACAATAGCTAGGACATGGAAGCAACCTAGATGTCCATCAGCAGACGAATGGATAAGAAAGTTGTGGTAATACATGATGGAATATTCAGTTCAGTTGCTCAGTCATGTCCGACTCTTTGTGACCCCATGGACTGCAAGCATGTCAGGCCTCCTCCATCACCAACTCCTGGAGTTTATTCAAACTCATGTTCATTGAGTCAGTGATGACATCCAACCATCTCACCCTCTGTCGTCCCCTTCTCCTCCAATCTTCAATCTTTCCCAGCATCAGGGTCTTTTCAAATGGGTCAGCTCTTTGCATCAGGTGGCCAAGGTACTGGAGTTTCAGCTTTAACATCAGTCCTTCCAATGAACACCCAGGACTGATCTCCTTTAGGATGGACTGGTTGTATCTCTTTGCAGCCCAAGGGACTCTCAAGAGTCTTCTCCAACACTACAGTCCCAAAGCATCAATTCTTTGACACTCAGCTTTCTTTACAGTCCAACTCTCACATCCATACATGACTACTGGAAAAACCTGCCAGTCAAGCCTTGACTAAATAGGCCTTTTGTTGGCAAAAAATGTCTCTGCTTTTTATTTTATTTTTTTCATTTATTTTTATTAGTTGGAGGCTAATTACTTTACAATATTGTAGTGGTTTTTGCCATACATTGACAAGAATCAGCCATGGATTTACATGTGTTCCCCATCCTGATCCCCCCTCCCACCTCCCTCCCCATCCCATCCCTCTGGGTCTTCCCAGTGCACCAGCCCTGAGCACTTGTCTCATGCATCCAACCTGGTCTGGTGATCTGTTTCACACTTGATAGTATAGTTGTTTCAATGCTATCCTCTCAGAACATCCCACCCTCGCCTTCTCCCACAGAGTCCAAAAGTCTGTTCTGTACATCTGTATCTCTTTTTCTGTTTTGCATATAGGGTTGTCGTTACCATTGTCTCTGCTTTTTAATATGCTGTCTAGGTTGGTCATAACATTTCTTCCAAGAAGCAAGCATCTTTTAATTTCATGGCCGCAGTCACCATCTGCAGTGATTTTGGAGCCCAGAAAAATAAAGTCTGACACTGTTTCCACTGTTTCCCCACCTATTTCCCATGAAGTGATGGGACCAGATGCCATGATCTTAGTTTTCTGAATGTTGAGCTTTAAGCCAGCTTTTTCACTCTCCTCTTTCACTTTCATCAAGAGACTCTTTAGTTCTTCTTCACTTTCTGCCATAAGGGTGGTGTCATCTGCATATCTGAGGTTATTGATATTTCTCCTGGCAATCTTGATTCCAGCTTGTGCTTCCTCCTGCCCAGCATTTCTCATGATGTCCTCTGCATATAAGTTAAATAAGCAGGGTGACAATACACAGCCTTCATGTACTCCTTTTCCTATTTGGAAACAGTCTGTTGTTCCATGTCCAGTTCGAAATGTTGCTTCCTGACAGACATATAGGTTTCTCAAGAGACAGGTCAGATAGTGGTACTCCCATCTCTCAGAGTTTTCCACAGTTTATTGTGATCCACACAGTCAAAGGCTTTGGCATTTTCAGTAAAGCAGAAATAGATGTTTTTCTGGAACTCTTGTGCTTTGTCAATGTTCCAGAAGATGGTGGCAATTTGATCTCTAGTTCCACTGCCTTTTCTAAAACCAGTTTGAACATCTGGACATTCACAGTTCATATATTGTTGAAGCCTGGCTTGGAGAATTTTGAGCATTACTTTACTAGTGTGTGAGATGAGTACAACTGTGTGGTAGTTTGAGCATTCTTTGGCATTGTCTTATTTAGGGATTGGAAAGAAAACTGACCTTTTCCAGTTCTGTGGCCACTACTGAGTTTTCCTAATTTTCTGGCATAATGAGTGCAGCACTTTCACAGCATCATCTTTTAGGATTTGAAATAGCTCAACTATAATTCCATCACCTCCACTAGCTTTGTTCATAGTGATGCTTCCTAAGGCCCTCTTGACTTCACATTCCAAGATGTCTGGCTCTCGGTGAGTGATCACACTCACTGTCTGGGTTCGGAAGATCTTTTTTGTACAATGGAATATTACTCAGCTATTAAAAAGAACAGATTTGTTTTGGGATGTTCTGAGAGAACAGCATTGAAACAAGTATACTATCAAGGGGGAAACAGATCACCAGCCCAGGTTGAATGCATGAGACAAGTGCTCAGGGCGGGTGCACTGGGAAGACCCAGAGGGATGGGATGGGGAGAGAGGCGGGAGGGGGGATCGGGATGGGGAACACATGTAAATCCATGGCTGATTCCTGTCAATGTATGGCAAAAACCACTACAATATTGTAAAGTAATTAGCCTCCAACTAATAAAAATAAATGGAAAGAAAAAAAAAACATATTTGAATCAGTTCTAATGAGATGGATGAAACTGGAGCCTATTAAACAAAATGAAGTAAGTCAGAAAGAAAAACACTAATATAGTATATTAACACATATATATGGAATTTAGAAAGATGTTAATGATGACCCTATATGTGAGACAGCAAAAGAGACACAGATATAAAGAATAGACTTTTGGTCTCTGTGGGAGAAGGCGAGGGTGGGATGATTTGAGAGATAACATTGAAACATGTATATTGCCATATGTGAAATAGATGACCAGTTCAAGTTCAATGCATGAAACTGGGCCCTCCAAGCTGGTGCACTGGGACAACTCAGATGGATGGGATGTGCAGGGAGGTGGGAGGGGGTTTCAGGATGGGGGACACACATGTATCCATGGCTGATTCATGTCAATGTATGGTAAAAACCACCACAATATTGTAAAGTAATTAGCCTCTAATCAAAATAAATAAATTTATTTAGAAAGGAGTCTATGGAGTCTAATAACTTGTATTTTGTTGAGGTAGAAATTTAAATATGTACTGCCACTCTGGTAGGTAAGAGTGAGTCATTTAAAAAGTGTAGAGATAGAGCTAAAACATCGGCATGTTGACATACTATTCTACAGTATTTCTGTGCAGTTACTTGGATCAAGTGATTATTTTAGCTATTTCTATTATGCTATTTTTTCACAGAAAAATTACTCTTCCAAGAAATTCGCTAGAGCTGGTCTGAAACAATTGGTGAATTTTTCAATTACTCTTTCCTGTATTTCAAAAAATAATTAAGATATTTTGAAAATATAAGGATGGATCATTCTTGAGGAATTCTTGTTATACTGTAGATCAAGATTTGAATATGATTTTCTTAATTGTACCATTTAAATTGTTACTCTGTGCATTAAAAAACTGAAAAACAATCATTTCATGAAAAAAAGAGGAAGAGGAACCCTTATATGGTGAGTTAAATCAATAAGAAAATAATGCTTACAAATTATACTGAGACAAGTTACCCAGATATATTTCCTTTATCACTTATTTACATTCTTGAAACAATTATGGCAGGTAGGTAGTGTTATAAATTTTCTAACTTTAAAGGTAGAACAATTGAGACTCAGTGGAGTTAAGCAACATACCCAAATATAATAAATCTGATTCAGATAGGTCATCTAACTCCAATTTCTGTGCTCCATTTTATCAATCTACCCTACTAAAAATCATTTAAAAATGCTTAATTTTTAATTTCGTGTTTTCATACATGAAATCAATTAAAAAAAACAATTGTACAACTCTTATTCCCCCAAATCCACTTCTCTAGTACTAATTATGTCACTAATGGTGACCATGGAGGCATCTGCTTTCTCTTTGCCAATTTCACAAATACTTTGTTAAGTTAACCCATAATAATTAATGTTACTATTAGGGCTGAGAAAATTAAGCACAGAGAGTGTGTCCTCATGAAGGGAAAGAGAGGAGCCTATTCAGGGAAATTTACCTTTTAGCTTTAGATAACGTGATCTTTCTACATAACGCATCTCTATGGACAATGGTAGTATCTAATAATTCTTAAGGATAACAGAGTGGGCAAGGTCATGTATTACCAAAATTATTTATGCACTGACAGAACATGTTTCTGAGATGGTATTGAATTTTTAAAATATAACAAAATCTTTAAAATAATATAATTTGTCATGCATATAGCTCTACGTTCATGCTCATTTTATCAATTAAGAAGCTGAGATTCAGGGAGGTTGAGTGATTTTTCTAAGATAGCAGAGCTAATAAGTATGGAAAATTCAAGAGTAGAAACCAGATATTTGGACCTTTTATCGTTTAAGTATAAATTCAAGAAAAACAATGAAAAATACATATATTATAGTAGAAGTAAATTTTGAATAAAAAGGAAAACTATGAAAAAATTAGAAGTATTAAAAATGAGAAAATAAGGTAAAGACAAAATCAACTCTAAAACAAAGTCAAGGGAAATAGGAATAGGAAATAAATGTCAGAGGAATGAAGTAGGAAAATAAATGTCAGGGGAATAAAGTAGGAGAACCTAAAAGAGAAATATACAAATATCCCAAAAGGTAGGAGAAAGAACAAAGTTACTTTTTCATAAATGCCTTACTCAAAATTTCATGATAAAAAATAACAAAAACATAAAGGTATTCAGCCTTTGGTTTAGGAGTTAGTACCCATGAGCAGTGGCCCACCTCTCTTGTCCAAAGTCTTTACTTTTGCATCAGGTCTCATCACTAAATATCAGTGTCTTAGTCACCACTAAGCTGGGAGGAGTCCATGGCTTTAAGAATAAGTCACAAAACTAAATGTACAAAGTAAAAGGGGCTAGACCTCTGTTTACTGAATTTAAAAAATGAAACTCTTCTACAGTTTACCAAGAAGTCTTACACAGATTCCTTGGCAAAAAATGCTATCATTTACTAAAATTCCTGGTAAATTATCAAACACTTGCACATTTATATTGTGCTCACCATACTCATTTATATTGAATATACATAAAAAGACTAAAAGAAATTCACACATGCAAATGACAAGAATGTCAATTAAATCTGCTTCTAGATGAGCCTTCAATGCTGCTGCTTCTTTTGGAATATTTCCTCTTCTGGTCAATTTTCTTGATAAGCAATCAAAGTATTAAACATGCTTGCCATAGAATCTAAAGCTATCAAAACAGAAACAGCTATTTGACTTTTGCCTCAGTAATTTTCTTCCGTCTTGTTTTTCTCATTAAAAATGTTACAGTTGTAGTGACAACTCAAGATAATATATGGTAAGCCTAAGAATATTTTCACAGAAATTTGGGAGAATTATATGAAAATATATGTAACAAAGCTCAGAATATGAAAGAAAACACTTTCAAGTGGCCATATTACCATAATATATGGTAAGCCTATGAATATTTTCACAGAAATTTGGGAGAATTATATGAAAATATATGTAACAAAGCTCAGAATATGAAAGAAAACACTTTCAAGTAGCCACATGAAAACACTTTCAAATAACACTATAACTTACAGTTATAGTACTTTGTATTTATTCTAATTTAGTTTCCACTCCAAGAGTCCTACCTTAAAACAAGGCAGAAAATGAGAAACTTGAGTGGTACTAATAACAAAAAATAGACATTTATGTGGTTTGGTAGTTCAAGAACATAGTTCAAGAGTACTCATATTTTCAACCCAGATAATATATTTCAGTCAAATCTATGTGCAGCATAGAATTTAGGTTAGCATGCACATGGTGCTTGTAGTTTATGTTGAATCAAATGATGCTATTTATGGTGATCCCATTTAATGTTACTCAAAAGTGTGAATTTAGACTTGGTGAATGTGATTCCAACATTAAAATGAAGAAATTAGAAAAAGTAGCTGAGTTTTTAAAACTTTATTTTTTATATTGTTTACTAAAGCGAATTATAAATAGGTTGAATGATAAAATTTTGAAAAAGGAAGGATGTTATCAAAGGACAGGATATAGGATCATACATGAGAAGTTTTCTTTATGAAGAGAGGGAACAGGAAAATATTCTACTTACATGATTCATTCTTAAATGTATTGTGTGACTGCTGCTTTTCATCAGGCTCTTTAAGGTAAATATCAGTTTAGGGTATGTATTCATATTAAAATATCAGGGAAATTGTGGACAAAACTTGTCCAAATTTTCTTTTATATCACTTTGGTTAAAATGATGAGAGTGGGGGTTGAAAGTATGGTAAATGTTGACACTATGAGTAGACACTTTTTTTTCCCCTCTTTTTGTTTTTTGATACCATCCCTCAGGTGATAATTGCAGCTCGGGAAACACCAATTATCATCTTCTTAAACTCTCCCTGAATTGTGTAAGAAAAATCTCTCAATAAACCTGGTAACAATAGGAAAACTTCTCCCTGTAAGAAGCATGGAGGCCAGATCATAGAGTTGGCTACTTACTGTTTATAAGTTCATGCCAAAAAAATATGTGAACAATTTTTATTTCCTAAAGGAAAACCTCATTCATTGATGGCAGTCTATATTTTCTCATTTCATCTTTTCACAAACATGAGCTGTTTTTGTTTGTTTTGTTTTTTACTTTACTAATGTTAGAAGAATATAGATCTTATATTCTAACAGTAGACTGTATTAATAGATTTTTAACTTACAAAACACTTTGGATGATGACACTGAGGTTTATCTAGGTTTAATACAGTTGCATTTGTTGCTATTCTTGGACTGGATATATACAAGCCAACAAACAGGGGTAATTAAAGGCAACATCCCTTAGCCCCACTCCACAGCCTGTTATCAAACTTTGGAAAGAATGCTTCTATTTTTCTATTTTGTTAGAACTGGATCAAGAATTGAGTTAGAGGGAGTGTTGCAGAATGATAGTATCTTAATAAACTAGGTGAATGTTCAGTATCCCACTATGGCAGAGACTCAGTGCCTTGTGGCTGTTAATTTCATTTTCAGAAATGACTTCTTGTTTAAGGTGAAAGCTGTATTGATAGAAATGGGTTAACCGCTAATTTTTCTTTGGCCTCTGAGACTCAGACACCACTTTTGAACCTATTAATTCATGTTCCATATAATTCCGTCACTGAGAATCCCTAGGCTTACATTTCCAAGTCAGTTCTAGCTACTAATTCTTGTTGTGGGCAATGGAAAGATGGCTTTTCCTTTATTTTTTGCTATCAGTTCTCATAAAGAGCTTTGGTGTACTAAGTGGATTTTACTGAAAGTTTAGGACGATGGAGTGGGTCTATACCACAGAAGCAAATAACCTACAAATGAACATGAGATTTCCTTGTCACTAAAACCCTTTAGCCATTATGCTACTGGGATTACCCAATGACCATCTTTTGCCTCAAGCTCCATATTCGGCCATGTTGCCTGACTTACTTCTTTACTTCCTTTTCTTCCTTTCTTTCTTGAACACTTCACATTCAAAATATACATTCAATATGTAGATAAATTCTCTTACTGTTTCCTTCCAAATCATTTGTTCAGGTCTATTTTCTATTCTCAAAATATTTTCCTTGAAAAAAAAAAAAAAGAGTTCTAAGAGGGACAGTTGATAGTACTTATTTAAAAAGAAATACACACATACACACACATAACAACAACAACCAACAACCATTGTTTTTTTTATTTATTTTTTTTTTCCTTTTTAAAATTTTTTTATTTTTTATTTTTCAGTGGGTTTTGTCATACATTGATATGAATCAGCCATGGAGTTACATGTATTCCCCATCCCAATCCCCCCTCCCACCTCCCTCTCCACCCGATTCCTCTGGGTCTTCCCAGTGCACCAGGCCCGAGCACTTGACTCATGCCTCCCACCTGGGCTGGTGGTCTGTTTCTTTACACAACACAAGGGTCTGTTCTGATTGTGGGGTAGTGACTCCATTGTGGGCAGCCCTTATTGAAAGTGTTGAAAGTGTTAGTGGCTCAGTCGTGTTCGATTCTTTGTGGACCCATGGTCTGTCCATGGAATTCTCCAGGCAAGAATACTAACTAGAGCGGGTCGTCATTCCCCTCCAGGGGACCTTCCTGACCCAGGGATCAAACCTGGGTCTCTTGCACTGGACGCAGATTCTTTACCATCTGAGCTAGCAGAGAAGCCTGGTAGCTTTATATACATATAAAATGTATCTTTTCACCCACTGCAGAGATTTTTTTAAAGGTTTTTCTTCAGTGAAAACAAGTATAGTAACTTGCTGTGATTTCTATTCTATATATATCACTGGAATTATGACTTTTCAACAAGCAATTTTAATGTATGGTCATATTAAGGAGGAAACATGTATTCAATACGAGAACTAATAGTCAAATAATAAGTAGAATATAATGTTATTAAAAATCTGATCAGTACATCTTTACTCTTTAATTGTATAAATGTGTGATGTATATATATTAATAATATACATTGATCCAATTTTATTAAATTTTGACAAGGAATTAATTTTGTCCTAGTATAAATCAATACCCTTAAATGGAACCAAACTCTTATATGGTATTGATTTCTGGGGAGGGAAATGTCATTAAGTTTTTGCTTAGGGGAAAAGTATAACTGTCCATAATATGAATTTTGAAAATACTAATTCACATTTTTCTAGAAAGAAGGAGACGTGGCAATTTCTAGTAATACTGATATATAGAAAATCTCATATAGGAACATTTTTGGAGGTGAGCACTTTAAAAAAAATCTTTGATTTCTTTGTAGCAAGTAGAAGAAATCTTTGCCTATACCAGGTGCTAATTAAGTGCTAATTAATGGAATATCCTGGGTCATTTGGTTGCATGGGATAGACTACCTGGCCAATCTAAGATAACAGTCCAAGAAAACATGAAGACCAGCAGTTAGTCTGGAATACTATCATGCATGAGGCAGATCCAGGGACAAACCACTCTATTCATCTCTTCCGTAGGCCATACATTTCTTCCCACATATTATGTTCATGTCTCTCCAAAACTAGCTTCCATAGAGTTGCTACTCCCTTATGTAGTCTGCACATGGCTTAAATTTACTACTTCCCTTGGACTCTGTATCTTATAGCAATCTTGTTGTACCCTGACCTCTTCTCCTGTTTTCAACTAAGTTTTCTATTTTCTAATTAAAATCTTCCTAAATAGTAATTTTATTGCCTGCTTTTTTTTCCTGAGGTGGTTCATCATTGGCAGAATTATGTACAGATTCATTTCCTTGGATTAGATGCTCATCTAACCTATCAGTTGAGACTACAGGAGTAAGTCACAGGTTTTGTTAATTTCCCTTCGAAGAGGGTGTTGTCAGAACGCACAGTGTGACATCTCTCAGGGAGCAAGTAACTATGGATTGATCTCTGATCAATAAAAATGATAAGCTTTACAAATCATTATCCTGATGACACTGCCTTGTTCAGATTCTTAAACTGAAGCAAATACCCATGACTATCAAACAGACACTAACATCCACTAAATAAAATTCTCTTCTTGTTCCTTACCTCCCACCTTTCACACTTCCTGTCAGCCACTGAATCAAATTGTCTCAAATAAGAAGGCGCAGTGACATAGTAGCAGAGGAGCAAACCAACAGGTGCTGTGCTGGGGTTTGGGAAATCTCCCAGCAGGTTGGACATGCATAGCAATTAGTTCATTTTGATATGCCCAACATCGTGGCAAAATCTCCTGGGGAAATCAGAGGGGGACTTCAGGGAAAATTAATATGACCTTTAGTTGTTGCTTAGAGAATACCTCCCCTTCTTTTTTTTTTTTTTTTTCTGTCAGTGGAGGGGATAAAAGGCTATGCTAATTACATATTTGTTCCCTCTCTAAGGAGTCTGCCTGACAGTTAGCTAGTCTGTTCACATGTAGCGATCAGGAGCTCTATTAAGGAAAATGACAGAGAGCAAGATGCAGAGGATAAATTCCTGCTAAAACACCAAATGGTATCTCACATAAATGTTTATCCATCATTTGTTTGATTTTCTCTCTCTGAGATGGTGAAAGCCAATGGGGCAAGTGGGAGATGGTCAGAGTGTAATTAAGGCCAGAAAGGGCAGGCAAAACATATGTGTTTGTTTTTCACATTCATACACATACACTCACAATGCAGATGGCTTGAGGAAGTATTTATTCCTTAGACAAACAGGTGGATCTATATGCCACAGAGTGTGTGTCCTTTTATCTAGTTGCTATCACATCATATATTCAAATGAGTGTGCAAAACAGATACCTATTATCACTCTATATCAAATATAGAAAATAAAAGCTATAGTAGAGGAAAGAAAGTGTGTCTCATTTGTGCTTGATATGGAAACAAAATGTGAAATAAGAAAAAAATTTCTTTGTACTGAGCCTGGGAGTCTCTCCCTAGGCTGATGCTCAACATTTTCTAGCGAAGCTAAGGATAGAAACAACCAGCTCTTGAACTTTGAAGTAATTGGTTCACAGCTGTGCTTATACTGAGATGGAAATATGGAAATACATTTTGTACAGAAGAAGGATTCTTTTTTTTTTGGTAGTTGTAATGAGAGAGTTGTCAAATTAAACCCAAACTGCTGTAAGTAAAATAAATTACATGTGGAAATTCAATTCCTGATACTTTCTTTGGGTGGGTGCATGTGCTATGATATCCAAAAGGAACTCTTAATGTTATTCAAAAGTTTAGTGTTAAGGAAGCAAAAGTGACCTAAAGTAAATTTTAGACATTTTTGCATCAAAAGCATGAGTGGGACACTCTTATCAGTACAACATGGTGACTCTCAAGCATTCACTAAATGTGTGAGTGCTTGAAGCAGGACACAAGAGAAATAAAACTCACATTTCTGCCTCCAGAGGTACTTGAAATATACTTGGGAAGGCAAGATTAGCACATCTGAAAAGGGAATTATATTTAAAACACAGATACTCAAAAGAGAAAGATCACTAGAAGCTTGAATAATAAGAAAAGGCTTTGTACGCAAGGGCCTGAAGTGGTGAACATAAAGAAACACAAAGGCAGGCATTTTAGGGGGCATATGGACAATAAACTGTGGAAAATTCTGAAAGAGATGGGCATACCAGACCACCTGACCTGCCTCTTGAGAAACCTGTATGCAGGTCAGGAAGCAACAGTTAGAACTGGACATGGAACATCAGACTGGTTCCAAGTAGGAAAAGGAGTACGTCAAGGCGGTATATTGTCACTCTGCTTATTTAACTTATATGCAGAGGACATCATGAGAAACGCTGGGCTGGAGGAAGCACAAGCTGGAATCAAGACTGCCGGGAGAAATATCAATAACCTCAGATATGCAGATGACACCACCCTTATGGCAGAAAGTGAAGAAGAACTAGAGCCTCTTGATGAAAGTGAAAGGGGAGAGTGAAAAAGTTGGCTTAAAACTCATCATTCAGAAAACTAAGATCATAGCATCCGGTCCCATCACTTCTTGGGAAATAGATGGGGAAACAGTGGAAACAGTGGCTGACTTTATTTTTTGGACTCCAAAATCACTGCAGATGGTGACTACAGCCATGAGATTAAAAGACGCTTACTCCTTGGAAGGAAAGTTATGACCAATCTAGACAGCATATTAAAAAGCAGAGACATTACTTTGTCAACAAAGGTCCATCTAGTCAAGGCTATGGTTTTTTCCAGTGATCATGTATGGATGTGAGAGTTGGACTGTAAAGAAAGCTGAGCGCTGAAGAATTGATGCATTTGAACTGTATGTTGGAGAAGACTCTTGAGAGTCCCTTGGACTGCAAGGAGATCCAACCAGTGATTCCTAAAGAAAATCAGTCCTGGGTGTTCACTGGAAGGACTGATGTTGAAGCTGAAACTCCCAATCCTTTGGCCACCTGATGCGAAGAGCTGACTCATTGGAAAAGACCCTGATGTTGGGAAGGATTAAAGGCAGGAGGAGAAGGGGACAATGGAGGATGGGATGGTTGGATGGCATCACCTACTCAATGGACATGAGTTTGGGTAGGCTCTGGGAGTTGGTGATGAACAGGGAGGCCTGGTGTGCTGCGGTTCATGGGGTCACAAAGAGTTGGACATGACTGAGCGACTGAACTGACTGAACAGGGATGTGGCAAGTGGAGAGAAATGGAGCACAGCCCAGTAACACATGGTCACTTAGGTGCATGTAAGTCTAATCTTCCAGAAAATGCAGTATTCCTTTGCATTGTGTTTGGAGAAAGCTACAAACAGAGCTTTGGTTCTATATGGTGCACTTGGAAACCAGGAAATATGTATAATCTTCTCCAATGCAATCATAGGTGGTGGGGAGAGAACTGGATTTGGCACACAATAAAAACCTCTAGAAATATGAAGAAGACTTGGCACTTGACTTCAGCTATCTGACTGACATATATAATATTGAACAGGTCACTAGGTAGTTTTTTTTTTTTTTTTCCAGTTGTGCCACACAACTTGTGGGACCTTAGTTCCTTTACCAGGATCAAACCTGGACAATGGCATTGAAAGCTTTGAATTCTACCCACTGGACAGACAGGGAATTCCTGTTACTTAGCTTATACACAGTTCATGGAAACTTCCCACTCTAATAGTTAAACTCTTTTATTATATGTTCACCTGATGTCACAAACAATAAAGTAATTTTTAAATATTTATATACTTAAGAAAAACTAATTTTTATATGGTTAGAAAATAATTATAATAAATAAGATAACTAGGAATTTGTAATGCATTTGCTCACTGAATATTTTAAGAGAAATGGTACATAGTTAAGAAATTTGGCATTTACTGATGAAGGGGAGGAAGCACTGATCAATTAGAATACTTCAAAATCCTTCAATTCTCCAAGCTGTTCTTTCTACCAGAACCTCCGTAAAAGGGAGGAACTGGAACTAATGTAATCTAGTCTCCTCATAGTACCTGGTGCATAGAAAGTGCTTAACTTGGTTAAGTGTTGAAAGAATATGATTGAATGTCTATCCCCATAATGTATACTTTAATTTAGGTTTGATAAAATTTTTTTCTCTTAATTTATTTTTAAATGCTCACTTCAAGATGATAATTCAATAAAAGTTAAAAATAAAACAGATATAATCTCAGTTGTACCTGTACTTCAGAAACCTGCAATTAAGATAGCTCATATACAACTAGTGACTTAGTGTTAAAGAATCCACCTACTAATGCAGGAGATACAAGAGACTTGGGTTCGACCCATGGGTAGAGAAGATTTCCTGGAGTAAGAAATGGCCTGGAAAATTTCATGGACAGAGAAGCCTGGTGGGCTGCAGTCTGTGGGGTCACAAAGAGTCAGATGCAACTGAGCAACCAAAATTTTAAAAATAAATAATAATAACAAATATGTAAATTAACCAAGAAACAAAAAGAACACTGATGCAACCAATGAGATAAGTGTCTGTTAGGTGAAAGTGATAACCCAGCACTCAGCCCTTGGGGATTGG
The DNA here is from genome assembly GCF_963930625.1 of Muntiacus reevesi. Lineage (NCBI taxonomy): Eukaryota > Metazoa > Chordata > Mammalia > Artiodactyla > Cervidae > Muntiacus > Muntiacus reevesi. Next base: position 33,242,262 of record NC_089265.1, on the reverse strand, counting down.
AGTGGGAGGTGGATAAAGCTGCACTAAATACTTACGTGCCTGTTACCTGCACTGGCTTTCAGAACAATATATTTTGAGGGTTCATCCTGTGTTTTGGAGTCTAAAAATTTGGAATGATAAATACGTACATTTAACAAAGATCCAAATCCTTTCTTCCTTTGGGAGGTGATGGGAGTTGGGAATACACTTCCAATGGTTTGGCAGAGCCAATGGTAGGGTTATGGCTTGCCAGGAGAAATATCAGCAACCTCAGATATGCAGATGATCCCACTCTAATGGCAGAAAGTGAAGAGGAATTAAAAAGCCTCTTGACAAGGGTGAAAGAGGAGAGCGAAAAAGCTGGCTTAAAATTCAGCATTCAGAAAACTAAGATTATGGCATCTGGTCTCATCACTTCATGGCAAATAGAAGAGGATTAAAGTGGAAAGTGACCGATTATATTTTCTTTGGTTCCACAATCATTGCAGACAGTGACTGCAGCCATAAAATTAAAAGATACAGGACTTCCCTGGCAGCCCAGTGGTTAAGACTTTGCTTTCCAATGTAGGGTATGCAAGTTCAATCCCTGGTGGGGGAGCTAAGATCCCACATGCCTTGCAGATAAAAAAAAAAAAAAAAAAAAAAAGAAAGAAATCAAACATAAAACAGAGCAATATTATAACACATTCACTAAAGACTTTAAAAATGGCCCACATCGAAAAAATCTTAAAAGGAAAAAGAAGTTTGCTTCTTGGAAGGAAAGTTATGAAAAACCTAGATAGCATAATAAAAAGCAGAGACATCACTTTGCCAACAAAGTTGTATATAGTAAAAGCTACGATTTTTCCAGTAGTCATGTATATATATGAGGGACCATAAAGAAGGTTGAGCACCACAGAATTGATACTTTCAAATGGTGGTGTTGGAAAGTCCCTTGGAGAACAAGGAGATTAAACCAGTCGATCCTGAAGGAAATCAACCCTGAATATTCATTGAAAGGACTGATTTCAAGAAGCTGAATCTCCAATACTTTGGCCACCTGAAGAGTCAACTCATTGGAAAAGACCCTGAAACTGGGAAAGACTGAGGGCAAGAGGAAGAGGGGTGAGAGAGAATGAGGTTGGAGGGTATTATTAACTCAGTGGACATGAGTTTGAGCAAACTCTGGGAGACAGTGAAGGAGAGGGAAGTCTGGCGTGCTGCAGTTGATGGGGTCACAGAGTTGGACATGACTAAGTGACTAAACAGCAATAACAACATGGCAAGATTTTGTTTTTAACTTTCCTACCCCTTTTGATGTAGGTGTTTTTTCATTCACCTGGTGAGGAGTAGCTCAGCTAGTTTCCAGATTTCTTTCAGAGGGAATTTCTGTGTGTGTAGCTGTACATTCAATGTGTCTGTGTGAGGAGGGGGGTCCAGGAGCCCCCTATGTCACCGTCTTGGTTGACCTAACCTACTGAATATGTATATCTCTCAATACCTCTATTTGCTCAGTCTGTAATCATAGTACCTTCTTTATGGGTAAATGTCAGAGATAAAATATGAAAACCTCTGAGAACTCTGTCTGGCACACAGAAAGCATTCAAAACATAATAGATTTTATCATCATTGTTGTCATCATCCTCATCACTATCATCATCATCCCAACCACATTGCTTTTTTCAGAACCAGAGAGAAAAATACAGATTCTCTGAGGTGTCTTTAGGATCAGTAAATGATACTAAGTGATAAATCAGTATTAAATGCCTACTAGTGTAGACATATGAGTCAAAAGATAATAATAATAATTAAAAAAAACCCTTGTAAAGGCAGAGTAATTGGAAGTTGATCTTATGTTTCAGCTGACATATGAGTAAAAGGCATTGGTTTCAAATACAGTGACTCTACTAGTCTATATGTTTTCATATATACTCATCTTGCAGTCAACTGCAATTCCTAGACTAATGTTAATATTACCCAAATGACAAAATTTCATCTACTGAAAATTTGGTTTCTGCCTGGTATTCTGTATTAACTTTGCTATTTTAGACTCAAATAAGTAGTTTGAAAAAAAAGCCTTAAAAAGTCATTGTCATTCCTGATCACAGCTCATTTTACATTACCTGTAGAATTTCATCCCTAGTTGAATTGCTCATCACCAATTTGATCATCTTTCCATAATTAGACTCTTTTGGTAAAGGATAAACTCTGAATATTAATACCAGAAAGTCAGATTTAGAACAAAGAGCAGGGTGGAAGGCAAATTTGGAACTCATCATTAGGGTTTTCAGCATTATAGTCATAGAAATTATCCCTCACTATGTATTTTTCATGGGCAAACAATCTATAATAGATATAAACAAACCCATCTTTTCATTTATTATACTCAGTTAAGACATTTTCCTTCAGTCTTCTTGAATTAGTTTCCTGAATATTCTCATGAATGTGGCATTTATTGTAAATTAAATTGTCAATAAAGATACTCTACGAATTTAAATTAAACAATAATTTTGAGCAAATGTTATACTTTGCAATCATGTATTCAGTGTTTTTGCTTGTTTGTTTGTTTTACTTTCTTAGCCCTTCCTGATTCATTTTTAGCACAAGAAGCATAGATACGAGTTGCACCTTGGAGACAACTTAATTCAATCCTCTCTTCTCACAAGCAAGGCCCCAGACACATAAATAATACCCTTAAATGTGAAGGCTTGGACATTTGTTACAAAAGCTATATCTCAGCATCCAAAAAAATCTAGTATGTCTAAATCCATATTGAAAAGAGCATGATAACATAATATTTGATTACAATACTAGGGGAGTCTATAAACTTAGGCAAAATTCTTTTCATAAAAAAGAATGGGAAATCAAAGAATTTGGAAATTTGGTGGAAAAGTGCACAAACTCAAAAATTTGTGCTAAAGAGAAGATGCACAAAAACATAACTCTATAGGGCTAACTGGAATCCAGATAGAAATTTCAAAGTCTAAAGTGAATTCCAGAAAAGGTATAGATGCCATAGTAATTTTATCTTCTAAACTTTTAGTGTCAAAATGGCTATCGTCAAAAAGTACACAAAAAACAAATGGTGAGGATGTGAAGAAAAGGTTTCTAGAAAACTAAAAACTAGAACTAATGACGCAGCAATTCCATTCCTGGGTGTATAGCTGAAGAAATATAAAAACTTATTTGAAAAATACATGCACCCCAAAGTCTATAGCATGTTATGTACAGTTATCAAGATATGTAAACAACCTAAGTGTCCATCAATGGATGAATGGATAAAGAAAAAGTGATACACACACACACACACACACACACACACACACACACACACACACGATGGAATATTACTCAGCCATGAAAAAGGTAAATTTTGCCTTTTGCAGCAACATGGATGGATCAGGAGGATATTATGCTAAGTGAAATAAAGTAGACAAAGAAAGACAAATACTGCATGATAGCACTTATATGTGGAATCTAAAAATATATATACAACAAGTGAATATAAAAAAAAAGAAAAAGGCTCACAGATATAGAGAACAAACCAGTGGTTACTAGTGGGGATGGGGAGATGGAAAATACAGGAGTTCAGGATTAAGAGATACCAATTATTATGTATTAAACAAAAAAGCGACAAGGATATATTATACAACACAGGAAATATAGCTAACATTTTAAAATAAATATACAAGGAATATAACCTTTAAAAATTGTAAATCACTATATCATACACCTATAACTTACATAAGATTGCATATCAATACTTCAATAATAGATTTTTAGTAAGAGAATGCATATATAAAAACATGAATAAGCATTCACACACATACACATCTTCTGAAAAATTAAACTGTCCTCATTTTAAGAAAAACTAAGTCAGAATTTTGATACATCTTTCTAAAACTACTTCCTCTAAGGAGATAGACAAACATTTGTCTTTGATGCTTTTTTGGAAAGAATGTGAGGATGTTGACTATATGGATATGAAAATAACATACATATGTTTATTTTCAAGGGTAGGATCCTTGAAATGGATGTGCTCTTGTATTCGGAGAAGGATATTACTCTACAAATGTTTGACTCTAACAGGAAACTTTGAATCACAAAATTTTCATGGAAATATGGTCTGAGTTGTTGCACACTAGCCTTGGTGTCCAACCAGATGACGATGGAGGATAGGCTGCCAGCATAGCTTTTACTTCAGCAACAATTTCTATGTTTTTCCTGTAGTTCTACAGAATAAAGATCACAACTTTGGCCTATATTAAACAACCTATACTATACAGTCTCAGGCAGTTAACACCTGCTAGTGGGTAATCCTGGAGAAGGCAATGGCACCCCACTCCAGTACTCTTGCCTGGAGAATCCCATGGAGGGAGGAGCCTGGTGGGCTGCAGACCATGGGGTCGCTAAGAGTCGGACACGACTGAGCGACTTCACTTTCACTTTTCACTTTCATGCATTGAAGAAGGAAATGGCAACCCACTCCAGTGTTCTTGCCTGGAGAATCCCAGGGACGGGGGAGCCTGGTGGGCTGCCATCTATGGGTTGCACAGAGTCGGACACGACTGAAGCGACTTAGCAGTAGCAGCAGTGGATAATCACGCTACATACACAGAAAACATATCTGATTCAGATAGAATTATAACAACATTTTATAAATAATAAATACCTACACATGCTATCCATACAAAGTTGCTTCAGTCGTGTCTGACTCTTTGTGAGCCCATGGACTGTAGCCTGCCAGGCTCCTCTATCCATGGGGATTCTCCAGGAAAGAATATTGGAGTGGGTTGTCATGCCTTCCTCCAGAGATCTTCCGGATCCAGGGACTGAAGTCACATTTCTTATGTCTCCTGCATTGGCAGGTATGTACTTTACTACTAGCTCCACCTGGGAAGCCCAAATACCTATAAGATATCCTATAATATAATAATTGCTTTACTTTTTATATGCCTGCTAACTTCAAAAATAAACTCTTTTTCAAAGTGCCCCTGAAATGTACATTTGAATAATTGGTATGTCATAAATTATGATTATATTACTTAAGTATGAGCCTCATTTTATGATTGCTTATTTTAGTGAAACATTTTTCAGTAACAGCTCCCTACTGTTGACTACTATAGCTATTGTTATATTTTGTTGACATTTAGAATGCATTATAAGAGCTACACTTCAAAAATTTTTGAAATATATTTACATAAACTAATAGCTCTTTGATGGCAAGATCTATCTATGAGTCATTTTAGTATAGTTTTAACAAAATACATTGGCAAAAATATCTGCTAAATGGAATATAGTAGGCAGTCCTGAGGGTCACGAGTGTTTACCCTTGTCTTTTCCCCAGGGAAACAGGGAAAGGGAAATGCTTTGTGAAAATGAAACTATGAAATAAATAAGTAAGAGACTGGGACAGAAATATGTGATACCACCATTGAGAACAATGGCATTATCCCCAACCAGCATACTCAGATAAACACTGTCTATCAAAGCTTAGTCAGCAGTGCAAGCAGAGAAAAGAGTCTGAGGCAGGTGGTGATAATGTGTTTTCTCCTCCTGAAGGCAGATGGCGCTGTGCCCCAGGCCTGTCTTCAGAAAGAGGTGTTACAGACCAGTAACAGGAGTCATCAGAAAACCTAATTCATATGTGCACAAAAAATCTCACACTATATTTTTCTTATCAGATAGCCAGGGATGGTTTACTTATAGTTATATCTCTCATTTTAAATTAATAAAATATTAGTTTTAGATACCAGTCTGTGACTTTGCTTAATATGAACCTGCCCATAACTGATGAACAACCTGACAAATAAATATCTGAACCTGAAAATTTAAGGTCCAGGACTTGCCCTAGGGTGACTTTTTCAAAAAGTAAAGCTAAATAATGGCATTTTTATGGGAAACTTTCTTGGCAGACAACTGGTTTTTAGGACAAGTCAACTTCCTGCATGATGTTCCTTTCCATTCAAATTGTTTCATATAAGCCATCATCTTATATTGTAAGTTTTTGCATCAAAGACAGAGACTGCCTCATAATTTGTGTCTCTGCCTCTAACAAGCACTGAGTGGAGAGCTAGAAATTGTTTTGATGTAATAAAATGTAACCATAAGAAATTCTAAAAATGCAGGATTTTTCTTTCTTCATGTTATTTTCCTTGCCACAGAAATGGATGCATTAAGAGCAAACAACTTTGATCAAAACAACGTCCTGTGGCTTTATTCAGAAGACTTGTTTCACACAAATTGTTCTTTCAAGTAAAAAGGTACATAGATATAATACCCTTATGTAATGACAAAGACTCATTAAATAAGGGAGGCTAATTTCCTGTTTACTTAGTATTCATCAAAACTTCTGGAGTAATGCTCAGAATTAGTATAATGAATTACTCTTATATTTCTTGTTGCATCATATTCAGAAGACAAAGTTCAATAGCATATGTAGTCTTCATTGTATTACTCTTTGTTAAGAATTCCATTCTTTTTTTTTCCTTCATTGTTCTTTAAAGAATTCCATGCTAAAGGGTAGTTGCCTCTCTAGCACTATGTTCTAACTCAGATTGTAGAAGATGTATTTTTAAAATAAACACTGATTAAATTTGCATATTAATGCCCAAATATTAATATGAAACTATTTTAGGATTTTAAGAAAATACTTCAGCTTTTTCACACAATTTTGCAAGATATTTTCTTTTTGACAGAAACTTTACAGAAACATATAGGAAAAATGAAATTATCCAAAGATTCCTAGCAAAACTTGGTATAAAGTTAAATTTCCAAGTTTTATGAAATTTCCTCATTATTTGAATACTTGTTTTCAAAACTTCCTATTCAAAGGTGCTCTGTTAAAGATCTTAAATTTGAAAAAAATGTTTTGATTCCTGTTACTTCATATGTGGACTCCCAAAAAACAAATGATCAAATTAAAAAAATAGAAACAGACTCAAAGACACAGAGAATAAACTAGTGGTTACCATGGGGGAGATAGATGAAGGGGATGGGCAAAATGCATGAAGTGAATTAAGAGGCACAAGCTACCAGTTATAAAATAAGTTACAAGGATGGAATGTATGACACAGGAAATATAGTTAATATTTTATAATGACTTCATATGGAACATAATCTATAAATATATTGAACTACAATGTTATAAACCTGAAACGAATAACATTTTAAGTCAACTATACTTCAAAAAATGGGCTTCCTGGTGGCTCAGATGGAAAAGAATCGGTCTGTAATGCAGGGCACCCTGGTTCAATCCCTGGGTTGGGAAGATCTCCTGGAAAGGGAAATGGCAACCCACTCCAGTATTCTTACCTGGAGAATTCCGTGGACAGAGGAGCCTGGCAGGCTACCTTTCATGGGGTCACAAAGAGTCTGACACGACTGAATGACTAACACTTTCAGTTTCATACTTCCAAAAAATAAAAAAAGTGAGATACAAATTGTGTGAAAAAGTTAACTACAGATGATCACCTCTTCTTTTGAGATATGTACATTGGTATTGATATCTAGCTCTTGACATGTTTCCTGCATTAGTAAAACACCTACTTTTTATTTTATTTTCAGCTGCAGGTTGTCATGTGTTTCTGCCTATGGAAAAGTACCTATGGCACTGGTAAATTGGCAGAACTAACGTGTATTTTTCATGTATAGCTAAGAAAAGAAGTAATCATTTATCCACCACTACCACCAAATTCTCCTCCATAATCTTCTTTTGAACATATGCTTTTCCTTTACTTAAGCTGGAATTAACTTTAGGAATAGTACTGTGTCTTACATATTTCTACATCCTACAGTAAATGCCCAGTATAGTCCTGGCACAGAGTTATTGCTTAATGCATATCTATTGAATATATCATATGTATCAAAGAGTCTAGCAGTTTTACTGAATTATTTTTATCAACTGGATTTGTAGGAAGTACTTCAGACAATTAATATAAGCTTATTTTAGTAATTACATGGTGGTTCCCTCAAATCTTAAGATCATTGTTTGCCACCCCAATTAATTATTTCAGAATGAAAAATGCTAACCCTTTGAGGCGCTATCAATGGAATATCTTCATGGAAGCTTTCAGTATCAAAATGAAGTATAATGAAAATACAGCATCATTTGTTTCAGGTCAGTATATATCTATATATATATATTTCATAAGCATGAACATTTAAAAAATTGCTAATTTTGAAAGCACTTTATCATTTACCACCTAACATACATTAACTGAGTGGACTATGCAAATTTATTTCAAAATGAATGTATCTGTGAGAAGTCATTAATAATACAAAGACTCAGTAAGAAAGACAGATAAACATCACTTAGGAAGGAGGAAAGAGCAACAGATTTCATCTGAGCTAAAACACTGAAAAATCACTAATGATAGTAAAGTGATACTGACCAAATGGGATGATTGATCAAGATGAAGAAAAATTAACAGCCAATAATCAATAATCAATAGCCTCCCATTCAAGAGAGGAAAATATATGTTAGAGCAGAGAGCCTATGATACAACACTTAACTAAGATAAAGAATGGAAAATCAAAAAACATAAGAAGAAGCTATTTTTTCAGAATATTGAGGATTGCTGTGGGTGTGATATTAGTGTATGACTGTATAAATCTCTTTTAACCTTTCAATTATACTCCTTATGCATCACAGACAAATGATTCAAATGCAGGAATGCCACGTGATGTCGCAAGCAGTAGTTAACCTGAAATACATCATTCAAAGTTGTTCAGTTAGTAGGATCTGTCCTCTTGTAATCTATTAATTACTCTTAGAAACTTGGTGGGCATCTGATCACCCTGTGAGTGAATATATAGCATAGGATTCAAAACCTGTTAGGACAAAGAGCTGTGAATTAAGGCAGGTTGATCTCAGCTGGAAAGCTGCTAGACGTATCATGGGAAAACAATTATATTTCCTTTCTAACAGGAATTAATACCAAGTAGAATTCAAGTAGAAAGGAAATAATAAATATAGATATCAATTTCTTTAGTAAATTATTTTTCTTGAGTTAGCAGATTTCTGGGCAAAAAAAAAAAAAAAAGCAGTGCCCTTACTTCGTTAATCATAAGAGTAAACCCTAGTGATACAAAGGGTGATACTAGGAGCAAATTTTGAGGCTAAATGCATTCAACTCTTCTAGAAACATATAGTTTAGAAGTTTCCTTATGTTCAATAAAAAATATGGCACATATATGAAATATTTTCTTATTGATAGAAGTATATAAACATGCTTTTAAAATAAAAATGTTTTGTTTCTTATTTTTTAAATAAAGAAAGGGACAATGCAATTATAGTAAATAAATCTATCATAAAACATATATTACAGTTGTAGGCTGGAGCCATTTCAGGAAATGATGGTGTTTCTGGCTTTCTTTCTGGCCCCATAGATATTTCACCCTTGCAACTGTTCCATTTAACCTCCTCTGGGTGTTTGGCTTGACCCAAGGACCTGAGATGAGTGTTGCTTTAGGCAGATGAGCTCTGAAAGAAGTCATTTGTCAGAAACCCTTGACTCAGTTGCCACTCTACTGTGACCTCAGTCTCTCTCCAGGGCCCAGGCATCAACTAGTATCCCATCTCCCTTGTGAAATCCAATTCCCACTGACTGCATTTCCATTCAACGTCTATGCTTCAGAACAGCCACTAACAGACTGCTTTTCTGGTACCTGGTCTGCTGATGTCAGATGGGCATTTGTCAATTTCAGAGGTTTACTGCTCTGCTGACCCACTTGAATCGACATTCTGGTTTTACACTTTGAGTTTAAACCTTGGATAACAGTGCTTGTGCCCAAGTGACTTTGGGCTGAACTGACTTCACAACTGATTTTTAGAATGATCATTAGCTATACCCCATTCTGGATTAAGGGACAGCTTCTTGCTTTTATAAAATAATAATAATAATAATAATAACAATTTATTATTATTATTATTATACTCTCAGAATTCTCAAGGAAACATTAAAACATTTAAGAAAGGCAGTCCTTATATTCTGGTTAATAATGAAACAATTGAAGGATATTATGGTCAAGATGTAGTCAAGGAGTACCACATTGCCTTTTAGAACTCAGACACTTGGTTTATTGTAATCTACTTCTATGTATATTATGCCATTTTACTTGAAATTTAGAAAGATAGGAGGAAGATAGTGAAAACAAGTTTGCATACTTTTTAAAAAAGATGACTAAATTGGTTGAAAGCAAAAGCAGGGAGAAAAATACAAACAAGAGTAATATCAATAAATAAATTCCATCCCAGAGGAGTTTGATGCATAGTTTGGCTCTGTGCTTTCTAATTTGGTCAAATAAATGAAAGTTGTATTATTCATTACACGTATCCAGAAGGAAATATTAAATATCAAGGAAGAGGCACAGTTTTTAGGAGAAACAGAGTCCTATGGAAAACACTTCAGGAATCTTGATGTAGTATATATATATATATAGAGAGAGAGAGAATAAGAGCGAGTGCATTGTGATGCTTATGTTCCACTTGGACTCATCCCTATACCTAAGATTCACAAAAGCAGAGTGAAGAAGATATCTGATGGTCTACATACAAAGTGTTTACATCCTGAAAACCAGCTTGACTGTTAAAAAATGAAGTTAAACATTTCATATGGTAGACACAATGCAAAATAGGGCTACTGATCTGAACATATCCAATATTTTCTAAACTGATAAAATTTGATGTTTGATTCAAGAAGTAGAACATTATTTAACAAAAAATTTAAAACACACCCTAACTAGCAAAAAATAAGGTGCACATATTATTATTTTTTATAAGGGATAATGAATATATTTGTTAATTTTATCAATGAGAAAAGAAAGCCAGTGGGTAGCCTGTAAAAGCCACTTGATTACTAATAACAGTACTTGGGGTACTGATGGGGAATACATGATAAGGGACATAATTATATTCTAGGACTCATATATTTGAAGTTGGTAAATTGAGCAGACACCCACTAGGAATTACAAACATCTACTGATTTCCCAGAGAGGAAAGTGGTTCATCAAGAAAGTCTCCAGAGACTTTGACTTACAAAGTGGAATTTTACAACTGCTAATTTCAGGTCAATTGTGTGGCCTAACAAATGGATATTTTTTCAGCAATGATAAGAGCTTGCCTTTACAGATACATTTTTTTCTTAAACATTTAAATACTGAATTCAGTTATTTCAGTAAGAATATATCATCCTAGGGCTTCCTTGGTGGCTCAGAGAATAAAGAATCCGCCTGCAATGCGGGAGATCTGGGTTCGATCCCTGGGTTGGGAAGATCCCCTAGAGAAGGAAATGACTACCCACTCCAGAATTCTGGCCTGGAGAATTCCATGAATAGAGGAGGCTGGCGGGCTACAGTCCACGGGGTCGCAGAGTCACACACCACTGAACGACTTTCACTTTCACATATCATCTAAACCAAAGCAACCTCCCTGAGTTCAGTCTCCCTCCTTAGGTCATATCCCCTCAGTAAGGGTTGTTCTAGTTCTTTGTGAAGCTGAGTAGTATGAGTCTGGGCAGAATGGCATGGAGGCAGATGCTTAAGTTTAAGTCATGGCCAGGAGGTCATTCACCAGCATTGTACCATGTACTGCAATGCTGACTTCCAAATTTCCTCACTAAATTTAATTTAAATATGCTCATTATATGGTTTTTAAAAATGTTTCATTTAGAAGCTGCAACTCTACTTTGAAATTTGCACTGTTACTTATCATCCCCATGTTATTCCATCCTAGATTAGTACTGAGGCTAAAATAATTATATAGATTCTGGAGGCACATTATCTCGATGCAAATCCCAATCCTGATGTTGGGTTGGCCAAAAATGTAACTTATGGAAAAATCTGAATGTATGTTTTGGCCAACCCAATACTTCTCAGTTGAAGGATCTTGGTAGGTTACTTAAACACTCTCTCTCTTCTGTTTTCTTTTCTAACATGGTAACAGTAATCATACTAACCTCTGAAAGTTCTTGTAGGGTTTAGGTTTAGTTAATAAATATAAAGTATCTGGTACATAAAACATTACATAAGTATTTTCTACTATTTTTCTAAATAGAGGCTTTATAATATTTCAGTGTATTTCTTTATTCATTAATCCATCCATAATATTACCAATGGAACACTTTCTTGAAGTATTATTATAATCATAGGTGAAAGTTTCAGCATGCAAAGAAAGTTCTGGTCTTGAAAAGGCTAGAATAGGGACTATGTTCTGGAAGTTACCTTGTGTATTGACACGGGATATTCTAACTGCCCACAGTAAAGGTAGAAAATAAGTTTCTTAAAAATGAATCTGAAATATAGACTCTATCTCATTAGCTATAATCTCCTGAGATGAGTAAAGGCATTCAATGTTCTACTAACCATGATGACTATGCTTTTTTAAAAAACTGAAGTATAGTTGATTTATAATGTTGTTAGTGTCAGGTGTATAGTAAAGTGACTCAGATACACACACACACACACACACACACACACACACACATGACATTTTTAATGAAAGAAAAGATTTCTCCACATATTCAAGAAAGGGTATTACACAGTAGACATGCACTTATAATAAAATGGCAATACAGGAGAGTCAATAATCACATGACTCATATATAATAAAGTTCGATCTTGAGAAGTAATTGAAAGAAAAGGAACGGAAAGTTAATTAGAAAAAGGTATAAAAACCACACAAAGTCATTACCTTAATAATTACAAAAAATAATTACTAACACCATTGAAAAAGTCTATAATATAATTATTAGTATTACTATTTAGTGATGCTTATATCAAATTTGAAAAGATGGAAGACTTTTTAATGTTGGTTAAAATGCACAGTTTAAGGGTGCAATCCTCTAGCTGTTAAAAATATATGTACGCAAAGAATTCTATGCTTTCTGTGTCTCCTTATGTTCTTTATTTATATTCTATGATTTGTGTTAACACCCTTTAATCTTAACATGACTATCCTTCATGATGGGTCAAAACATGGTTGTGATTTTATTTTACAAATGAACTCTGGTAACATAGATTATGCATCTATCTGTCTCTCTGTAAACTTTACACTTTATATACTTCAGAGTAATTTAATCTCTCTTCATATATATGTGTTTTACATATATTCACATTGTATATGTATGTGTATTTGTCTTAGATGGCATTCTCATAACACAGGATTCAAAATGAAGAATAACTGTTTCTGCTGCTTCAACATTATATTAAATGATGTTTTTATTGTCTTTTTTACCCCTCAGGGTAAAAACATTTGTCAAGTGGCCCTTATTGTTCATACTGATGCAGGGGTTTTGTTTTTTTCATTTATTTGTCTGGCCATGCTTCATGACTTGCAAGATCTTAGTTCCCCAATTAAGGATCAAACCTGAACCCTTGGCAGTGAAGGCACCAAGTCCTAACCACTGAAACACCAGGGAATTCCCAGGAGGGTGTGTTTCTGCTAAGCCCATTTAAGCTATAAATTTTCATTTTTCTTTAGCTATAACAGAGAAAGAAAACAAAACAAGCAGGCACTATCTATTGAGTTGCTTTATATCACTAGACTATAACAAAAAAGTTAAATATATAGCATAAGGTATCAGGGAAGAGGGTGAGGATGTGACTCATGGTATATCTAAATTCCATTAATAACTGGGTAGGTTACAGTGGTATTCTTCTGGATTTTAACACTGAGTTCAATGTGAGTAGCAGTTGTTGAAATTTATTATCATCCTCTGACTCCATGAAGGTACTCCATAATGACTTGAATCAAAATCATCATTACCTTGGATCCCAGTTCATTAGCACTGCTGCTCAAATTCCCCTAAATTATTGCTTATGTGCCTTTCAAACATCATAAGGATATCAGTAGCTATTCCTGCCTAAAAAGTGGCAAAACATTTTTCAATAATGCATCTCAAAATTTTATACTTCTGTTTCAGCATGCATATTCAAATCTACTTGGTTTTAACAAGCAAAATCCAAGTCTGTACAATCAAGCTGGAGAGCTGATTGAATGTATTGTTAATGCACTCTTGCAATGTTCCCCAAACAAATAGCATATTTGAATTTGATTTGGTATCCATAGAAAAGAAACCAGAGTGTTACCTGTTATACAGGTGAGAACAAATTAGGTATTCTGTTGCTCTCTTTGTGTGATCTCAATTTACTTAAAAAATCATTTGGCAAGATAGCTATAATGTTTCTGGTATTGAAAGTTGTGACTAGAAAATAGTTTTCTACTTTAAACCTAAATGTCTTGGCTTCATTCCAAAATTTATTTTCAATAAATGTCTGAGCATTTATCTTGCAGCAGGAGACCATTATCCAGTCACAACATTCAATTCCTTTGACATTATCTCTTAAGTAAAACAGTAACGTCAAGAATAAAGGACTCACTTATTGAAAGAGTATGTTAGTATGCTGGGTGGGTGAACAAATACTGTGGGTGAGAATCACCCCTTTAATAGTCATTTGAAGTAGAAAAAGCAAGGATTTCTTCTCTTCAGATACACTCTTTTGAGTCTTGTGGTAAAGATCTTGACCAAGGGAGCCTACAAAATGAACATTCCAATATTTTCTAAATGACATCTCTCATATAATTGATTTCACCTTCATGCATTGGAGAAGGAAATGGCCACCCACTCCAGTGTTCTTGCCTGGGGAATCCCAGGGACTGGAGCCTGGTGGACTGCCATCTATGGAGTTGCACAGAGTTGGACGCGACGGAAGCCTTAGCAGCAGAAACAGCAGCATATAATTGAATCTCTGATATGACTGGTTTACGTGGTCTCTCTTGAACATTTGCGTGTAATGGAGGTTCACATGATTTGTACCAGCGCTGAAGATTCAGGCTTAACCCACTTAAGGTCTGGTTTTTGTGAGGGTCCCGCTATTAGATGGCAAGACTGTGCAGTTTCTCTTCCAGTTGTCAGTGGAGACTTCGGTTTCCCAGACTTTTAATCAATTTGGGAGGCTACACAGATTTTGATAGGAAGCAGTTTTTGAGGTGACCAGTGTCTAAATTCACTTTCAGATTTATTGCCTGTATTTTATAACCATTCACCACTATTACAGTGCGTGTGTGCATGGCGGTGTTGGGGTGGGGGTGGACGGTGCTTCACAGTACCCCAGAGAATGATTCTAATCTTAAAAATCAATACATCAGTGGGTACATTTAGGAAAAAAAATGCTGGATACAGGTCTGATAATATCACTCCTCTGTTTAAATATTTTACTTCAATGAACTCTGTCACTTGGAAATAGCTTCTTAAGTCTTGAATAAAGAATGGCAGGGTACTTAACATAGAATAAGTGTCAAGGACTAGCTTAAATTTACCAGTGTACCCCTTTGGCCAAGTATCATCAGACTATCAGTCCCTACCATAGGCTGATGATCTTTGTGTCTAACATAGTTAACGTTGTAAATAAGCTTTAAGACAAGTCCCCTTGCCTTCCCATATGACTGATGCCGCTGTTAGAGCGGCATAGAAGTGTCACCTATCTTACTCATATTTCTGACTTTGGAAACTCATTCTAGTAAGCCTGACTTTCTGTGAGAAGAAATTGAAATTGGATTTTTCTTTTTTCCATTTCTATAGTTGATTTTTTTTTTTTTTTTTTTTGCATACTAAAGTTTGAATAACTGCTCATGGCTCTGTTAAATTCTTTTTCCTTCATGGAACCAAAACATCAATCTCAGTCGCATTGATCTTTCCCTTCCCAATGTCTACATCAATTTGTTTATACCGCTAAATTGACACCTATCCCATCCTTCTCTGTGCTTCAAGTATTTGCAAACTTGTCTGATCACCTTTGGAGATGGGTTCTGTATCTCTCAGTATTACCATCTCTTCAGTACTCAGCCTGGAGCTTGGCACATTGTAGAAAGCCATTTCATAATCACAGAAAAATAACATGTTAGCACTCGCTATATTCACCATTCACACTATAAGGATATCCCAAGATCAAAGCTATATAGCATCAGTGTAGGTGTCACCTTAGTCTTTGCACTTCCTTTTTCAGCAGACTCCTTTCAGCCATATAAATGCATAAGAAGATATGGATGAAAAGGGGACCAGGAGTTATGCTGCAGAGTAGATATGAATACTGTGTTGATCAAACAAAATCCATATTCATCCTTGCAGTCACAACTGTAGTACTCAGGCTTCCATATTTCTAGGACAGGTCATTATAGAAATACTTTGAGAAACGAAGTGAGAAGCAAACCAAAGTTGTGTGTTCTCAGGCGTAATCTAATACCCCTGATTTTGTAGACAGTTCAGTGTAGGGAATTAGGAAACCAAGGTTGGGCATACAAATGGCAAATATTCTTTTATTTGAAAACTCTTGGTGGTACAAGAATACATGAAGCCATGTTATTATGAAAGTTATCATAGCCATCATTATAAAAGCAAGAATACTGTGCCCCAAAATATAGACTTATATTGAAATGTAAGATTTAGCCATGAAACTTCTCAGGTATGCTGAAGGGTTTCTTATGAGATCCATTGGGAAACATCATTTTTGGTCATAGCATATTGAAAGATGTGCTTTTCCTAAATAAGTAGTTATTTTTAAATGAAAAGAATAAATCTCAGCCTGATATCTAAGATGTTCTGATGTTTCTTTGGACAATTATTAGGTTCAGAAGCAAAGGAACAAGCTAACTCTAAAAAGTGCTGAGGTATATTAAATGGATTTCTATATACTACTTTTATTTCTGACTTTATTTTTGTACTTTATGGCCTTGTACTCTGACTTGTTCAGTAGCTTTATACTTCTTTTTTATTATATGAATTATTTTGCATAATCACCTGGAATTCAAATAAACAAGATAATCCCAAATTCTTACTTTTTCCTTCATGTCAAGTCTAATTTCTTCTGCAAGTTATCAGGATCCCATTCTTCTATTTTAGTTCCAATATAAATTGATCATAAATGTCTCGTGATTAAAAAAGACTCTCATATTTTTCTAAAATACATTTCCCCAGAGAAGGACCAGAAATGCATCTGCACTGTGCTTCACTCTATTACTCTTTTACTTGGAAAACATGACATTTAAAAAGAAACATGAAACATTATTATATCATCTAAATTCAGAAGAAATCATCAACTTCACAATAATAAATGTTATAGTAAAAAAGCAAAAGCAACTTATCCTTCAGAAGATCAGATTAGCTAATTTCGATCTTTTAAAATCCCCTTTCCTAACCCAGAGTGCCCAGCTGTCATCAAAAATGAATGATGATGATCTTTCAATTTCAGTGCTCTGTACTTTTTTTTTTTTTATTGCAAAGTTATTTCTGTGAAAGCTCACAGGACAACTGGCACCCTGAAGTCAATTCTCAATTACCTTGGGCATGAGAGATAAGATTATATGGACATTTGTTGACAACATCCAAACATCCCTCAATCACAGTTCTCTTAGCTTTTCTGAGAAGGTCCACAAAGATGAAGCAAAATGTACAGATTTGAGTTGTACCTTGTTTCACCTTTGCAAGCTTATAGAGGAAATAAATTTCTAAAGATGTCTTATAGAAAACAGAATATGAAGAGAGGAAATAAAGGTAAAGCAGACAGTGAATAACTGGCTCTTGAATTTCTGAGTATAGCTTGCACTGGGACATGCACTAGAAATATCCAAATTGATTAATAAACATTTGTTGAGCTTGCCTCAAAAGAAAGGAGGAAGAGAAAATAGCATTCAGCAAAGAGAACAGTGACAATGACTTCTATGTAGATTACATCTTCAAACCCCAAAGGACTCACTATCTGAACCTTTCAGGTGTTCAGGTGAACCTCACTAGAGAAGAAACATTATCAATCAGCAAGACAAAATATATTGCCTAGAAGCATTGGAACAGAAAATATTAGCAGAGCAAACCAACCCCCTTTAGAAAGACATATGTTAGCTGGAGATTAAAGAGCACTGAAGAGTTTGTCCTATTTTCTCTTTTCAAGTTAAAGATGATCTGTGGGCTGCTAATATCTCAAAAAGAAGTTCAAAAAAAAAAAAAAAAAAAGAAGTTCTAATGCCTGTATCTGCAATAAATTGTAATGAATAAAGGTATAAGTGATGGAGTAGGTCACATAGCCCTATGAGGTTATGTGAAGATTAAATGAGTTAGCCTGGCATATAATAAGAGTTCAATTAATGAGTGCCACATCATTTATATCACAATAGTATACTAGTGCTCATATACAAAAAAGGAAAACGTAGAAAAAATCTATTAGCAAGATAATCCTTGATAATAACTAAAAACACAACTAAAACAATCAAACACTAAAAAAACCTCTAATATATATATACAGCATAAAATTGCAAGCCAATATTGTTAAATGAATAGGGAAAGTGAAATACATCTTTTTATCTTTTACCTCTTTATTCAAGAGTTTCTTACAAGGTATTTCAGAAAAAAATATATAAATAGCTGTTACACATCTTTTAAACTATTTATACAAAAGTGATCATACTCCCCATTATACACGTTCTTCTGCACTTTGTCTTTTTTTTGTCCCCCACATAATAATATGTATTAGAAATTCCCCTATCAGCACACAGAGCACACTCTCACTTTTTATCAGTTGCATAGTATTCCACATGATAGATGTCAAATAATTTAACCAACACTATTTTTGGAAATTTAGGTTATTTTGGTACCTAATTAAAAACTAATAATATTGCAAAAATATCTATAGTATATATTCACAAAATACTTAGAGTGTTTCTTTGAAAAAAATCATTAGGCATACTCCTAGAAATAGAATTTCCAGATCAAGAATATGAACTTAAAATCAGACATCTTGAAAATGCGCTCCAAAGAGTTAATATAAATTAATTCCTCAGCTTCTCTGTCAACAGCATTTGTGCAGTCTTGCCCTGGAAATTGTCTAAATTTTAAATTTTGCCAATCTTGGTATGTTAGTGTTGAATAAAGGATGATCAACACTCTAACTTGATTTTTTTCTATGCTAGTTAGGAGAAAACAATGTGTTGATTATAAAACATGCTGTGTTATTATTATTTTTATAAAAACATAAGCATAGTAAAAATAGTAGTTACTATTACACCAGGTGTTTTTGTTTCACCCAATGGAAGATTTTAAATACTATTCTCCTATGAAATTTTTATGAACAAGAATTGTTAGCATCCTGAATACAGAAACATCTCTCTTTCTCTCATTTTCAAAGTATTTCTTTTTTACGGGGTTATCATACACACAGAGATACACAATCACACAATACACACACATAGAGAGCCCGGAAGCTCTGTACTATCAAGAAAGAGAGCACATTCAGGGTGTATTACCACGCGAGTTATTGTTTAAAAGAGACCTCACAGATTAAGGATTTAGTAAAGTTAAATCACAAATTTGTCATTCAGCCATTACAAATGTAAGGTATATGCCATTACACGTACAAATGATATTTTATGTGTCTCTTTCAATGGATGGAATAGATTTCTCAGATTTGAGGTTATCCATTAAATTTCCCCAGGAATCCATGTTTAATACATCCAAGATAAATCTACTAAACTTTTTCTCTTAGAAATTAAAAAAGGAAATAATTTGTTTTCATGAAATTCTGTGCTCATTCAGTCTCTGAAATCAGTCAGGAATCAAACTCTTCACTCTGTTGCCTTCATACAAAATAGCTGGTTAGTTTTTATTTGTAAATCTCAGTGGGCTTCTAATATGTTCAGAGCAAAAAATATAGCCAACTTGGGATAATTTACCAGGTGTAAATGTAGGAATTTTCTTATGAGCATGGCAGATTAATGACTACTATGAATCATGCCTATATATTTCATATTAAAGCATCATATTCTATAGAATATCTTGACTTTCTTCCATGTTTTAATAACTGTAAATGTCTAGGAGAAGAATCTCCCTTTAAATTTGTAGGGAAGAGATTGAACATAAATCATATATGCCAAGGGTAGAAGTGATTCTCAGTTGCATTATGATTTGACTCTTTACTCAATGATTTTATACAAAATAATTTTCTACAAAATGAGAAATCATTATAATGTATTCACAAAAAGAAAATTCTACTTGTTGTTTGTATTGCTTGGTGATACATTAGTGTATTCTCAGTATTCTAATTTCTGACTATAAAATTTAAATAATTCTTCAAAATTTTAATCCAAGGATAATCATGTGGGGGCCCTCTAGTGGCCAAAGCAACGCTATTATATTTTCACTAGAGAAGTTCAGGGTTGGTGAGTAAAAGATTTTCCTGCAAATACTAAAACTTTATTTTGAATCTACTTCATATTGAATATATGTAAATATATTCATATTTATACTATATTGATTCAATTTATAGGTTAAAAATTGCAAACATATTTTAATACTTTTACCCAACTTCATAAAGTAATATTTCAGGTACAGATTCAATATTTAAGTTGTATGGAAAAATATAATATTTCTATTTGAATAGAGAGAATCGTAGATTATCTTAGACTCACAGAATTATGAGTCATCAAATTTTGTAGTAGGAATGGAATAAATTTGAGAGTTAATTTAGTGAAATTCCCTCATCTAATGAATAAGGAAAATAAGGTCAGCGTAGGTTAAATGCCTTGCATATGTGGTTATGGAGTAATTACTGGAAGTTCTGGAGCTAACCTTTCTGGAATTAGCCATCTCTATATGTTGTAACATCAACTGCTTTGGGAAAATGTGATCATTTAACTTTCTTTCAGACTGTTTCTACTCTTTACATGGGATTTTTACTTACGGCTATTTTAATCTTGTTTATTTAAAAAAAAAGTCCTTGCTTGGGAAAATGTTTCCAGGTTAAGACATAAGCATCAAGTGATTTGCAATTTAAAAGTAAAGCAGGGAAATAAAAAGCAGAAACAAAACAAGAACTATATCAGTTTTCTAGTGCTGTGCAATATAATATTAATTCAGTAGCTTAAACCAATATGCATTATTGGTTTAATAATAATGTTAAGCTCACATTCTACACATCAGAAGCTCAGGAACAGACTTGGTCAACTTCTCTACTCAGGATATCTCAGGACAGAAATAAAGGTGTTGGTTGGGCTTTGGTCTTATGAAGGCTGTGGGCAAAAATCTCCTTTCAAGCTCATCCAGCTTGTTCAAAGAGATTAGTTCTCATGATTATAGGACCGAAGTCATTCTTGTTTGCTAATTTTGGCCAACAGGTTTCTCTCAGCTCCTAGAGGCTATTCTTCATTCTCCCTCTTTTTACAAAGCCAGCAATAGAGAATCCCCTTTTGCTGAAACCTTCTTACATTTCAACTCTCATTTTTAGGAGGTACCTAGTTCCTTTTAAGAAACTTGTGTATGTTCATGGGACTATTTATATTTCAGTATTACTATTTTTCCTTCTTAAAGTCAGTTTTGTAACAATTTAATCATGGTAGTAATTACCCCATCATATTCACATGTCCTGGGACTGAATAGAACATGTAGGGGTGCATGGATCTTGGGGGTCATCTTAGAATTCTGCCTTTCACGGCAAAATAAAGCTTTCATACTCAGACATGCCTCATATAAGAGAATATTTTACTTTTGCAGTGGTCATGATTCTTCTACTATCTCAATGTATAATTCCAACAGAGGTTATACACTAACAAAGTCCTATAATATTAAGATATACTCTTTATTTTAATATTATAGGACTTTATTAAATTTTAGAAATTTATTAACTTTTCCAATGAATTTTAAAATATACACATTTGTCATGGTATGCCCTCTTGAAGCTTGGTGTTCATCCATGAATAAAGCAAAGATTTCTACCCCTGTGGAACATATATTCTAGTGAGAAGAAACAGACAATAAATAATATGTATAATCAGTAAGTAAATCATCTAATATAGGTGAAACTGCTATAGAGAAAAAGCAACAGTGATCAGGGTAAGAAGGATTTGGAGAATAAAGGAGGAAATAGGTAAGTAGAGTTTCAAGAATAGTCTTTATCAAGAAGGTGAAGGAAGTGAAGGAATTATATGAAGGTATGTGGGTGGAAATAATGAAGGCAGAGGGAACAACAAGTGCAATGGCCTGAAGGCAAGATCATGCCTACCTGTTTCAATACAGCAGGGAGGAACGTGAGACCACTGAGGAAAAAAAGGAAAACAGGAGGCAAGCGGTGAGGAAGAATATGTGGTGCCATTGTAGATTCTGAGTGAAATGGAGCACCGCTGCAGGAAGAGTCCCATATATGAAGTTTTATAAGGGCCAATCTGGCTGTTTATTAAAAGTAGCTTATAAAGGAGCAGGGGTTAAAGTAGGGAGGCTAATTAAGAGCCTATTATTTAAATTCAGGCTAGAGATACAATAGTCTGGACCAGAGATTTAGGAATAGAGGTGATAGGAATTGGATTATGAATATATAATGGAAGTACAGCTAATAGTATTTTTAAGATCTTTTTCAGTCTGAGTGACTGATGAGATGGAATTGTTATCTTTTGAATAAGATGATGGGAGTAGTTGAGAAATGTCAGGAACTACCTTTTTGAACATCTTACATTTGAGATATTCAAGCTGATATCATAGTGGATAAGTAAGCAGCTGGATACATAACTCTGGAGTTCATGAGAGAGATCTAGCTTGAAGATACAAATTCAGAAGTCATTTAGAAGACTCCCAAAGAATGTATTTTATTTATTTATTTTTTCATTTATTTTTATTCGTTGGAGGCTAATTACTTTACAGTATTGTAGTGGGTTTTGCCATACATTGACATGAATCAGTCATGGATTTACATGTGCTCCCCATCCCGATCCCCCCTCCCACCTCCCTCCCCATCCCATCCCTCTGGGTCTTCCCAGTGCACCAGCCCTGAGCACTTGTCTCATGCATCCAGCCTGGGCTGGTGATCTGTTTCACCCTTGACAATATACTTGTTTCAATGCTATTCTCTCAGAACATCCCAACCTCGCCTTCTCCCACAGAGTCCAAAAGTCTGTTCTGTACATCTGTATCTCTTTTTCTGTTTTGCATATAGGGTTATGGTTACCATCTTTTTAAAATTCCATATATATGCATTAGTATACTGTCAAAGAATGTATTTTAAAGCCAAGAGACAGGGTAAAAACACAAGGGGATGAGTCAAGGCAGAAAATAAAAAAAAAAACTAATGACTAAGCCTTGGAGTACATCCACATTAAGAGGTCAGAAGGTGAAAAACAAGTAAAGGAGATGACAAAAGAGAAACCAGAAAAAAGGAAGGAAAGTCAAAGCATGTAGTATCAGACAAGTCAAGAGAAAATGAATCAAGGAATGGTGATCAACTGCATCAGATGCCACCAATAAACTCAAATGAAGTGGGCTCTGAGATTGGATAACTGGATTTAGCAAGCTGGAGAACAGTGGTGACACTGCAAGTTTTGATAGAATGATGCAGTAAAAAACTTACTGGGGCAGTTGGAGGAGAGGATGTAAGAAGAGGGTTGCAGAAAATGAACATAGCAATGCAAAAAGGAGACAAGAAACAGGAAAGTGTATTTGGCAGAGCAAATGAATCAGTGGAAAGTTTGGATTTCTTTTTTAAAATCTTGGTTACTTTGGTAACTTGGTTACTTGTCTACCAAAATCATCATAGCCTAAGCCATAATAAAGGAATTTAAATATGAGCACATTTAAAATCCTCAGAGCATTTTTATTATGAATCACTTGGGTGATGATCACACTTAGCACATAGGTTTTACTAAACACTGCTGATTCAAGATGCAATTTTCTTTGTTTCAATCACATTTAAAGAAATTGAGTTATGTTGAAAGGAGTAGAGAGGGGGGAAGGAAGTGTGAATATTAGTAGAAGTAAACAGGTTAATCAGTGCATGCATGTCAAAGAAGCACAGTTTAAGAGTCAGAAGACTCAGTTTTGGGCCCCAAATAACACTGACCAGCTCAATTACATCTGCAAAGACAATCTCCCTGTAGATTTACATTTCATTATTTTAAAAATAAATATATTGTGCTGGATGATCTCTTAGGTCCATTCTAATAAATCTAATACAAAAACATTTCCTGAATTTCTATTATGCACACAAGTTAAGATATAATGCTGGTTCTTTACCCTGAGTGATGAAGATGGAGTTACAGTGAACTAACAGAAAGCGAGAGGCAAATAAATCTATAAAAGCCAAGTAACCGGTATAAGACATCCCAAGGGAATCCGGCTCTTAAATGCAATAAGCACTCATATGAACTATCTCATTTCTCTTCCTCATTTGCTAAATCATCAGTAGACTCAATTCTCTTGTGTCTGGATTCCTTTCTGATTATATATCTGTGAGTTTTGAAATTAGGAAGTCTCTTATTTTATCAGTTTTCCAAAAAACGGCTGATTTAGACACAAGCCAAATCTGGTTCCATAAATGCTGTGAGAATATATGGGTAACTGGAATAGAAGCTGATGTGGATTAAATGTTTTCTTTTTTGTGGGAATTTATGTGATGTTAGATATTAATCTACATTGAAATTTAAGTTCTTGCAGATCTGAATTTAGACCAGATAAAATGCATTTCAGTTTACCCATATATTTCTTTTTTCCTAAAAGTTTGTGGATTTCCATCAAACTTATGTTACAGAGAGAAAAAAATACACATGCTATCATTAGATTTAAAATGAAGCAAGATTTAGGGCCTGGTGAATGCTTCAAATAGTTTAAGGTCTCATGCCTGGGGATCATATATGGGTCTCTTTGCAGTTTCCAGAAGATATAAAATGCAGCCAATTATCTTTAAAGAAGAATCATAGAATAGTTTTAAGTAGCAAATGAATAAAGGGAAGAAAAAAGGTAGTTTAATATAGTTCTTCTGGCCAAAGATACTTGCAGTATCACTATTAAATCAGATGGCATGCTGCTCAATAGCTTTAAAAAAAGAAAAATCTTTGCACACTTAAGAGGGCAATAGTGCAGCCTATTTTAAGAAGATCCTGTCTCAAGCAATATGTATTTGACATTATAAAGGTATTATAAATATATTTATTGATGATTGAACTTCAAATTTATGTCTTTCTCATTTGTTTTCAGATGACATCTTTACCTACCACAACTATTTGTCTCTTCTCTTTACTGCTAAATTTCTACTCTGTGATTCTCTGAAATTTTCACTTTATTCCTAATATGTAAACTACTGCTTCAGTGTTCAGCTGAACTGACTTCTTCCTTCATTTGTGAACAGACTAGACAGAGAATAATAAGATTTTATATAAGGATATATATTTGCCATCTTGTAAATAAGGCAGTAAACATATTTAATTAAATTGCATCTACCAGGATATCTGTTTTTCAAAGAATTTTCTGAAAGAGTATGTGCTACTATTCTTGGCACTGTCATTCTAATGCATTTGTAACATTTTGAAAAATACATTAAGTAGGTATGTTTACTTTTTTTTACATTTAGTTTTGAACTGGTTATATTCAGTTTGTCTATTGAGAAATAAAGACAGATTGAAATCACCTATATTTTACCATGTGCTTATTACTTTTCCTGGTATTAAAATAATTTTATTTCAAATAGTATGTGTTATTTTTGATGGTTAAAATATATTTGTTTGATATAATGAAATCATAGCAGTGTATACAGACTTGTTTACATGTGCATGTATATGTGTGTGTGCGTGTGTGCTAAATCCCTTCAGGCATGTCTGACTCTTTGCAACCCTATGAACTGTAGCCTGCCAGGCTCCTCTGTCCGTGGAATTCTCCAGGCAAGAACACTGGAGTGGGTTGCCATGCCCTTCTCCAGGGAATCTTCCCTACCCAGGGATCGAATCTGCATCTCCTGCAACTCCTGTGTTGCAGGCTGATTCTTTACCTCTGAGCCACTGGGGAAGTGCATGTATATGTGTATCTCTAATATTTTAATAAATATTGCTGAAAACAGTTTAGCTTCAGTTCATCCAGAAAGAATTTGGAAAGACAGCTTCTAAGGAGTTCAGAACTAAAATAAATGCCAGCATTTTTGCCTGCACAGTAAACCTATCCAGTTATATCCTGAGTATACACTTTTAAGCATGCCAATGGTCACAAAAGAACTGATTGGCTCCTATGCTTCAGAAAACAATTTGCCCACAAGCTCAGTCATTCTCTAACTCAGGAGTCACTGCAAAGACCTAGTGAGACTTGAAGAAATAAAAAGTGCATATTGAGAAGGGCCTGTGCCTGAATCAGATTCAGACTTCTGATTAATCCAACACCTATATGTTCTGAGTGCTAATCGTTAACGTCATTAAGCTGCTTGTTTCTTAATTGCATTCTAGTGTAAGATTCAAGGCAAAAATGAACCAGCTCTGAGAAGCCCACAATCAAAGTTGATTGCATCCAACCTTACTGTTGCACCTCTATTAACCTACAAGCAGTGTGGGCAGGACTTACAAAAAGCACTTTGGGAGAAAAACTGTCTCCTTCAGATTTTGCTACATGTGCATTTATTATGAATTTTCTGGAAATTATGAGATAGAATTGCTAATGACCCCTGTCAGAGACAGTCATTATCTCAAACTGTGAATACTGGTTGTCATTTTCAGAGTCAACAGATGTTGACCTTAGGGTGGCAACTTTTCCTTCATTCCATGAACTCAATCAACATTACATCCTTCAGTTTTCTATAAAATGCACTATCCAATTAGAAAGTAAGCTTTTTAAAAAGAAAGGTCTAGGGTTAAAATCTCATTTAAGCTGCATTAGGCTAAATGTGGCTTTGGGCTATTTGTATTAGCAGAAGCTATTTATGATTTCTCTAAAGGAGAGGAAAGGACACGTTGGGAATACAAAGAAATTGATTTAATGGTATGCATGACTTCACCTTCAATTTCTATAAAAATGGCCCTTCATAAGAGGCTGTGAATATTTTTGACAATATCTCCCCTTTTCATCTTCATTCTGATCTTCATAAAAACACTGTTTGTAAATATGTAGTTAAATTGGCAAAGACATAGCTAGAGAACAGTTGTGCAGTAGAGATGGATGCAGCAATTATTACTTCTGCAAATTAAATTGAACTTGAAATCCACTAAACCTAGTCACTATTGAGGTGGAAATGTGCTATGAATTCCTGAGCCCACTCAGCTTTTTGAGGGAATTATATCCTATCTTCATACTTGCTTCTAAGCTCATTTTCTTTGTATGACTTTCCTAATCAGACTCCATTTGATGCTGATAATGGCTTAAATGGCATTTGACTCAGTTTAATTTTCACATATCCATTCATTCATTTATTCAGTAAGTGTACTGAGCCTATAGTGCAGAAGCAGGAAGCTGGGCTCTGGTCAAACAGTGAAAAGAATCACAGACCCAAGTTTCACAGTTCTCAGACTAGGGGAAATACAGACAAAAATCCATTTCAACAAAATGTAAGCATAACTTTCAGAAAACATTTTTCCTACCTTTGTAGATAATCTCTAGCAAAGACACTTTAGTGATTCGGTTAAAGTACATCATATGAACTAAAAATTCTATGTTTTCTTTGTAGGAGTCAATTTTCATAACAAAAATCATTATGTTTTCAAATTTAATATTTATGGTAGGTATATCATGTCTTAGCAGTATAGATCTTAAATTAGATCTTAAATTGCCCTTAAATGGAAGTGATTCTAAAAATCTGACAGTTTGATATTTTTCATTTTGGGCATTAGACAGTTGAAGAATATTTCCTGAAGAATGAAATGAATGTATGACTGGGTGATGGGGAGGAGAGTTGATTTGCAAAGCCATAAGAAAAAAAGGTAAAAATAGGTGGTCTTTGTCTCCTTGTAACAAGTACAAATAAAAATACCTGACTCCATGAAAATTTTTTGCTTGGAATTACACAAACTAAGCAAACGAAATTTTACTTTCCAAAGGGAGGTTTTGGAAAACACATTCAACTTTTTTTTTTTTTCTTAAAAAAGGACTATTTGAGGGACTAATCATTGATTTGACAAGGTCAAGATTGTGTTTGGGACAGTGGAGGGTGGGGGGATAGATGCAAATTTGACCTGAAACAGGTCAATTTGAAAGTGACCTTGAAAGTAAAGTGAATAATGGGAAAAATGTTTTAAAATTTTCAATTTGAATATAAAGATGTGAAATAAACTTTAGGACAATGGAATAAACTTTTAGGACAGTACAAAAAAATCTGGCTAACATAAAAAGGTAAATACTATTTAGCAATCACAGATCCTTTTTATTAGCCTGTACATTCTTTATAAATAATGATACATTTCTGCTTGATCATGGATATATTTATAATTTTTAATAATAGATAGAATAATAGGGAAGGTCCTTAGTCATGTTATGTGAGAAAGTAGACCTGCTATTGCTCATTAATATCTTTTATGTGGTTGCAGAGAAATACAAATTACTACAAAGTAGTGCTGAAGTTAGATGTATAAATTATTGCTAGAAATTACCTTAAATTCTACTAAAATGAAGTAACCATAAAGAATGGCAGTATAAGATAAAGATGAGCTGCTTGCTATTATAATACATGACCAAATATTATTTCTAGTTCTGAGGTGCTCAATCTATTTTGTATAAAGTCATCATTTCCAGGGGGGAAAATAGCAGATTATGGTATGTTCACAAACATTTCATTCTCTTTCACTGGAAGGCCAGATCATTTGAGGGTCACAATGTGTGTCTAAGGTTTATAGCTAAATTTTCGTGGGAACTTAAATGTTTATAGCATCCTTTTTTCATATAATATTTATACTTGAAAATGTCCAGTTTTCCTTCCTTTCAATTTATCCTCCATATTATCACCAGAGATACTGTTGCAGGGAAGTACCAATTCTGACTACTTGTTGGAGGTGTCTCTTTGAATTGCTTTATGATTATAATCACACATAATGTCCTAACTCAAAGAATCCTCCCCTCTGCCTGACTAGTGCTTTTGTTCAAGGCACCTTTGTCCACCTGTGGATGGAATGAAGAAATTAACACATCCCCTGCCCAAGCCTTGCCATTCTAGAAGATATTTATAAGATTAACAGTATTTTCACTTTCTTTCTTTACCTCCCCCCATCTCTGGTCTATAAAAGAACCTGACATCCAGACCCAGAGAAGATGATTATTTTGAGATATTAATCTGCCATCTTCTCATTCAGCCAGTTTTCCAAGTAAAGTCACATTCCTTGTCTCAGCACCTATTCTATTGGATTTATTGGCCTGTCATGTGGTGAGCAGAGCAAGCTTGCACTTAGCAACAATATCTTTCAAAAATATCCATTTGATCAAGTCATACTACTGCTGCTTATTCACATTCAGTGATTTGTTATCATAATATTTCGAGCCACTTATAATTTGAACCTGGACTAATACTCTTTTGGGCATCCCTGGTGGCTTAGATGGTAAAGAATCCACCTACAATGTGGGAGACCTGGGTTTGATCCCTAGGTTGGGAAGATCCCCTGGAGAAGGGAATGGCTACTCACTTCAGTATTCAGGCCTGGAGAATTTCATGGACAGAGGAGCCTGGTGGGCTACAGTCCATGGAATTGCAAAGAGTCAGACAAGACTGAGCGATTTTCACTTTCACTTAATACTCTTTTACAGGCCCTATATTATGCCCTTTCCTGTCATTTCTCAATTTGATAACCAATTGCTTTTTTTTCATAGTATTTTCTAAAATGAACCTAATTTCTTCAATGTTATATTCAATCCCAGTGTCAAACTATTAAGGTTGAGCTTAACTATGACCTTTTCCCATATCTGCATGGAAGATTCAATTTCTCCCTTGGTATTAATATTTTGTTTACATAATAATGGCTTTGTCAACTATGTATGTTAACACACTGATTTATTGAGCGCCTACCATGTATGAGACTTTCTTCTAGAAACTGGTAGACAGGAATGACTGTGTCAAACCCTGTTCTCTTCTGCATTTTTTTCTGTATGTTTACAATACAACAGCAATTCATAAACTCCTTTTAGAAGAGCCAGTGCTATTCATTCTTGAGTCCAATCACAAAGAATTAAGCTGAATACATAGACTATGTTTAAAGGTTGGCTATATTTTTTAAAGACTGAGTGAAATTAAACATTTTTAGAATCTCTTGGAAAATTGTTTTCCTTTTATATTTTGAAATTCACTTACCACCAGAAGCAGTTTTTAGCTGACTCCCAGTGGGTTAGTATGGGCTCACAGCTTGTCAATATCATCTCCATTCATTATTTTGAAAATTTATGATACTTTTGAAATCTGTAAATTAGGACTTTCTTGATAGGATAACAATAACAAATGATCAAGCTTGACACACTATATTTTAAAAGAGATGGTAAAAACTATCCCAAATTTCTATGAGGGAAAAGTGGTTGGTATTGTAAAGTATATTCTTAGTATATCTTTTTAATCAAAGCTTCAAGAAGTTATCAAAGTAAGAAGCAACAGCTCTCATTTACTAAATGTTATTCAAGCTCCTAAATTAACTCCCCTTTTCTTGGCACTTTTGGAGTAGAGGGAAAATAATCATCTGTAACATTTTCTTTGTTACTATACTGAAGCCACATTCAAACTAGATATAAAACATGTATTTTTGTTTCTTTCTTGTTTTTGTCATCCAGAATGGGAACTGACAAGGCCACAATAGCAACTACTAGTCAATACTTCAAAAAGGCATCACAGGCACCTTTGAAAACCATAAGTCTTGACATTGTAGACAAAGATAATGGGCCTGGACTTTGAAATCCTCATGTAACAGCTGATCTTATACCTCTTATACTTGAAAAGAATCACAAATTAGGACACCTGGAACAAATGAACTCTCAAAAGTTCCGATTATACTTAGGAGGCAATTTTATTTTTCTTATAGTTACAGATGTTCATTTTTAAGGGCTGTGGAAGAAGGACCATGCCAATTATAGATTGTTAGAGCATTGGTGTAGTTTCAACTAATTTTTTGGAAAGTGAAACTTGGCTCTCTTTGCTCAACAAAATCTTATGCATCAGTACAATAGATAAAACTCATGGATATAGAAATTTTCTAGTTATATATTAGTACATATACAAGATCTGAGACCTCAGGCTCACGTACTCAGAAGCTTTTCATAAAGGTGACCACTCAAAGAAGTTTACGGGAATTCTAGACTGATCCTTTAAGGGCTCATAAAACAAGCAAAATCTTAAAAACAATTGATTTTTTTTTTCTCAAATACTCTTGACAGCTGAGGGAATCAAGCAAGGTTCAGTGAGAATAAATGAATTGTCTGGTGACAATATTTAATTATTTATTATTGACTACAGTTTTCAACACTTTTTCTGTATTATTAATTAAATCATGAAGAGAATTCATCCTTTGCAGTTCATTAAATTCCTATGCTAGACAGTCTAGGGATTTATATAGTCTTGATTTTATATCATGTCTTAATTCTCATCAATATGATTTCTATAACATTTTCATGTGCTGAACTTTGGACAAAGACCCATGGTTTCTCCTAAATTGTGTACAATTAACTTTGAGAATAGAAATATAGATCCTAAACTAACAAGTTGATTACTTCTCTCTGTTGTGAAATCAGCTGCCTAATATACTTCTATGTGCATATAAAGTCTGTGTAGAAATACATACCATTCACAATTCATATACCAGGCATAGTTTTATGCACTGGGCTACAATAGTAAATAAATAAATAAAAACAAAAACTTTCCCCAAAGGTGATTACATTCTAAAGGAAGGAATCAGATGGATATACAAACGTCAAGGAGATACGTCAGATACTGATCATGTTGGAGTAGGAAGTGATTTTGGGCCATGGGCAGTCACTGTTTTAAAGCCAATGGTTGAGTAAGCCACACTGTATGACGCAATTTTAGCAAATTCTTGAAAGAGGTGAGAGAGCCTACCATGTATGACATCTTGGCAGATGGAAGAGGAATAATGATTCTAGGTTCAGAGACCATCTGGAAGACAGAGGCACATTGAGGAGGATGGTTGGAGCAAAGGGAAGAAGCAAAGTCATTGTGAGAGGAGTAGAAAAGGAGAAGAGAATGAGAGGAAGGAAGAATGAGGGAGACCAGCCCTGCTTATGGAGTGCTCTAGGCTTTATCCTCAGTGAGATTGAAGCAGAGGGTTTGAGATGAGGAGTCATGTGATTTGACTTCATTCCCAAAGGTTCAGTCTGTGCTGTGAGTAGCACACAGTATGGATGATACAGAGAAAGAAGCAGAAAGATTAGGAAGGATGCACTTACAATAATCCAGATGAGCCTCACGGTGACTTAGATCAGAGCAGCAGTAGTGAGGGAGAAAGAAGAAGTTCTGGGTATATTTTGAATGTATAACTCACAGGATTCATTGATAGATTAGATAAGAGCACAACAGGCAGAGGAATCAAGGAGGACTCCTATCTGGGTAGAGAAACTTTAAGTGCCAACGCCATATGTAGAGCTAGAGAACACTGTATAACATAGGTTCAAGCTGAGACAGAGGTTCTACCCACAGTAGAGAGAACAAATACATAAAAAAGTGATTGAAGCACAGTTTTATTTATAGCTTTATGATAGACAGCAGTTGCCACTCAACTTTAAATCATGTGTCTCTACTACATGACTGTAGGTACTGGCTGAGGCTTATGTCCATTATTTTAAATGCATAAACTCAAATACATCATCATTCACACACAGTTTGGCATTACCCTTAACAAGGACTGCTGATTTTGTTTTATACAACCAAAGAAACAATATCTTCATAATATTATGAAAATGAAGAGCTGTCTAATTCATGACCTCCCTAAGTGTCATTTCCTGTAGAGGATGTTTGCCTGCTTTCTATCTTTAGCTGAGGCAACCCTATAAAATTCCATTTATTAAAATGTAGTATGGCCAAGATAACCAAACAGACAGCTGTTCACACTGGGTTAAAGGACGTTATAATCAAAAGCTCAAAACAAAGATGATAAACTATTGCATGGGTTTAGATAGTCTAGGAAAGGATGAGCCAATACTTTACCTCTTTCCTTGCGTGATGATGACCTATAATTTTAACCCTGTCTTGCTGTGGGTTTCTCAGACACTTTGAGAGGCTGCATTCTGAAGCTTATACCCCTTAGAATGCTTAAATTTCAGAGATAAATAATACAGTATTTTTAAAGTAATGAATACAACCAAATGTGTTCATTCATTTGAATCATGATAAATGAACAAAATTATAATAAAAATAGTTATAATTGATATAAATACATCATTGATCCATGGAGATATTAAAATATAATCTTATAAGTCTTTGGGATAAATTCTACATAAAGTTCTGCCACTGAAGTTATCAGTATGTTGAGGATATACTAACTCCCAGGAATACACATGAGAATTCAAGTAGATACCTTATCTTTATATTAACCAGTAACTTATTTATGGAATGCATTACTCAAAAGCAATTATCAACTAAATCATTTTATCAAACTAAAAAAATAACAGATTTCACTTGCTGTGTAACTAACACAATGGCTTAAATCTCAAATATTGGGAATTTTTAGAACAAGGATCTTCTTGGTGAAGATTTATGAGATATTTTCTCTTTGAAGAGTATTGATTTTAAAAGCCTCCTAGATAAATGATACTGATCTATCTATTCCTGAATCATTGAGAGTAGGTCACCTATGGACAGCAAATGATTTTTATTTCCTAGATGTAGATTTTATTAAAGAGAAAGCAAGAGGAATCTTAATTTATAATGCCATGTGAAATGACTGAAATTAAGCATTTAGGACTTTACGCTGCACAGAATATGAGAAAGCACTAACTTCTGAACTGAAAAAAGTAGCCTGGATCTCTTTTCACTTGATCTCAGCCAAAGGCTCAGAAGCAATAGCTTGGTTCTGTTATAATCAGTCAGAAATATTGCAAAATGAGCCATGTACAGAACATCGAAAAAAATTCTATGAAACAGAGATATTTCATCTATGATCATACGAGCCACATTTCTTATTCAGTAACGACTAAGCAAATAAAATACACAGTTTAAAATGATGAATCATTAAGGATATGGAAATATTTCGTCTAAGTGAAAAAAAAACAGATTTCAAAAAGGACAAAATAAAGTCTTTGTTTTTGGTAAGTACACATGTAATAAAAATGTATATTGCTAAGTATATAAAAGGCAACACAAAGGCCAACAGATCTTTGGATAACATGATATTTATAGTTTTTACTTTGTGTATTTCTCAAATTTATCTCTTGACTGTTATTATAAATGATGAGAAGAAAATCTGGATACTTTTAAGATAAAGGCTAGATCCAGAATTTGTTCAAAAGCTTATTTAATAATATATTATATTATATATATCATATATCAATAATATATTGGTCTCCTTAGAAATATTGTCAATAAACTATCCCTCACAAAATTTTACCAAAGAAAATAAAGCTCAGGATGGCATAACACATTAAACAATTAATTTTATGAAAACATATCTTTGAAAAAATGAGATGTTATGCAACAGAGAATAATTTTTGCCTTATAGATAAATAGAAAATTGATATAACCAACTTTGAACTTCCCTTGTAGCTCAGTTGGTAAAGAATCTGCCAATGATGCAGGAGACCTGGGTTCAGTTCCTGGGTCAGGAAGATCCCCTGGAGAAGGAAATGCCAAGCCACTCCAGTATTCTTGCCTGGAGAATCCCATGGACAGAGGAGCCTGGCGGGCTACAGTCCATGGGGTTGCAAGAGTCGGGCACGACTTAGCGACTAAACCACCACCACCACATAACTAACTTTACTGTGATATTTTGCTTTTTCATGTTTCTTTATATAAATTTATTTTCTGATAACATTTGGAGAGTTTCCACAAGTGAAAACTAGAAAGAGTTTGTATAATTATAATGGGGATAAGTTAACAAGAAGGAAAACTACAGGCAAAAAATAACTACAGGCAAAAAATAAATAATTTCAAGGACACTATATTTTAATATATTTTAGTAAATAAAAATGATGCAAAGATGTTTGGAAAAATGTTAAAGACTGCTAAAGGGCAAGAAAGGAAAATAGTCATATTTAACTTCATAGACATTTTAATCTAAAATTTTATCCTCTTTAGCTCAGTAAACACTCAACTGTAAATAAGATATCTATGAAACAGCAACTTTAGACAATTTTGATAACAATTAAAAAAATTTCTATATTGTATTACCTCTACAGGTTCTATATGACTCAGTGAAAGCCTAATATTTAATATTTTTGAACGAGTGACGTCACTGAAACTTTTGGCATTAGGAGGACATAGTAGTTAGTGAGCAGTTGAATCCCTAGACTTTCCTTAGTAAACAGATGTGAGCTGTTTCTAAATATCCTGAGAAGAGTTAAAACAAAAAGAATAGCTCTGATTTCTCAGGTGCAGAGAGGATAATACAGATTCACATATCACAAGTTAACTCTAACTGGCAAAGCCAGCTGAGAAACAACAAATTGCAGTAATAAGAAAAGGTGGCATTTGTAGCATTTCACAGTTTTGTGATGTATTCCATTCCTGGAGTAGGATAATAGAAGCCCACTTTCTGTCTCTCTAACCTCTGTCCTAAGAGAGAAGTATTAGTGTGCTTGAATGCGTACCGATTCAGTGGTCATTCATGTTGACCTATGGAGAGCTCAGCCTGGCATGATTATACCACAGAGCATTTCTTCAGTTTGGTTGCTCAGTCATGTCCGACTCTTTGTGACCCCCAAGGACTGCAGCACGCCAGGCTTCCCTGTCCATCACCGACTCCTGTCCGGGATTTGTTTAAAAACTTGAAACTGAACTGGCTTAATAGCATTTATTAGTGGTCTTCATTTAGGACTTGAAATCTATTCAGTATGGATCCTGTTTCATTTGTGCATTTTATTTGCAAAAGTTTTGCCAGTTTTGACTTTAATATTTTTCAAAAGCTGATCAAGGTTCATGCAGTAAAAAAGCCACAGCCATATTTATGTCTTACCTCTTCCATTTGCTGACTGTGTGACCCTTGTAAATTTGTTTAATATTATAGAGTCTTAGCATCCTCAAGTTTGTAGTAGAAAATAGAGCTTAAATTTCCTGGGATTTTATGAAACTTAAATATCCAAATGTGTGAAATGTAATAGCACAAATATGGCACACACAGAAAAGTCACAACAGATAACAAATATTATGCCTTTCATTCCTTGTTGACAATCTTTTTATCTACTAAAACTCTCTAAAGGATGTAGCATTTCCCACCTAGACTGGAGAAACAGTGTAGCAGAAATTCTCACAGTGAGAGTATAGAACTCATATTTCTGATGAGAAATATGAGTCTTAGGGGCAGGGTAATTGGAAAAATGAAAATGGCACTTTGAAAAATTCCCTAAGATTACTGTCCCACTTGGTATGTGAGTACTAAAAATAATACCAGTGAACTAGTTTAAGTGCAAGGAAATAACATAAATTAAGTATAATTAATGTTAGCTAAAAAAAAAAAAAGAAATCCTATGTTTAGAGTATTACAAACAATGCCCCAATGAAGTTATTTGTATATTAACTTGCTTGACTCAAGAGTAATACACACTATTCATTTTGACAAACCTCAAATTTGCCCACCAGTACCATCACCACCACCAAAAGGAATATTTACAGCCATGTCCACATGATATTAAGACTTTTTTGCCATCTACCTTTTGCCAACACTCAATGATATCAGTCTTTAAATACTGCTACCACCCACCCTATTTCAATCTCACGCTTATGTCCTTGACCATCAACTCTTATTCCTGGAATTGATAGTTCCTAAAAAGCCTGCATAGTACAGTGGTTAAAAATATGGTCTCAGGACCCGCCTTAGTCCCAATCCCTATGTTATCATATATTTAAGTATATGAACTTAAACAAGCCATTTAACTCTCTAGTGCCTCAGAATCCTGCTAAAATTGGTGTGACAATCACTTTATTTTAAATCATTTTATATAATCAGTATGTATAGAAGAGTGCCTAAGACCTAGAAATAATTATAGAAATGCTTATCAATAATCTTTATATTAGCTTCCTATTTTTGCTGTAACAGAGTACCACACAGTTAAGTGGCTTAAGATTTCCCAGGTGGTATGATGGTAAAGAACCCACCTGACAATGCAAGGGATACAGGGACACAGGTGTGATCCCTGGGCTCTGAAGAACACTTGGAGGAGGAAATAACAACCCACTCCAGCATTCTTACTTGGAAAAAATCTCATGGACAGAGGAGCCTGGCAGGCTACAGTCCCTGGGGTCACAAAGAGTCAGGCATGACCGACTGAACACGCACAAACAGTGGCTTAAAACAATAGAAGCATACTCCTGCAGTTCTGGAGGACAGAAGAAGAAAGTGAGTCCAGGAGGGCTAAACCAAGGTGTCAGCAGGGCTAGTTCCTCCCAGAGACTCCAGGAGAGAAATTGTTCTCTACCTCTTTCAACCTCAGATGACTGCCAGCATCCTTAGTTTAAGGCCGCAGCAGTGCAATCTCTGCTTCTGTTGCCACACTGCCTTCTCTGTAGTCAGACTCTCTCTGCCTGACACCTATGAGGATGCATGCGATTACATGTACAACCCACTAGAGTAATGAACATAATCCTTCCATATCAAGATCTTTAACTTTAATCACAAATACAAAGATTCTTTGCCCATATAAGGTAACGTTTACAGATTTCAGGGATTAAAACTTGGATAATTTGGGGGGTTTTATTTGGTTTAGTACACTACTTTTTTAAAAAAAGGTTTATATTGAAATGCTTGCATATTTATCATCTATTTGTTGACTCTACATATTTCAGATGCTATATTTTATCAGTTGGACAGAATATAAATATTTTCTCCCAATTTGTCTTTTGCCTTTTAACTTTATTCATGAAAACTTTCATAATACAGGAGTTTTAATGAATATATAATTTATGACTTATAACATTTATGTCAGAAAGAAATTTTTAAAAAATGTCACATCCATAATATAGAATGATATGTAAACACTGAAAAAAGTAAGTGGATCTATATATTAACCTAGAAAAATATCTCATAAATATTTCTAACTGATAAAAGATAGTCATAGATTTTATGGAAAGTATAATTCCATTTTACATACAAAATGTTCTGAATGAACACTCTGAATTTCTTAGCAACTGTTAGGGGGACAGGATTAGGTGGTAAGGTAAATAAATTTTCAGTTCAGTTCAGTGGCTCAGTCGTGTCCAACTCTTTGCAACCCCAAGGACTGCTGCAAGTCAGGCTTCCCTGTCCATCACCAATTCCTGGAGCTTGCTCAAACTCATGTCCATAGGGTTGGTAATGCCATCCAACCAATTCATCCTTTGACATTGCCTTCTCCTCCTGCCTTGAATCTTTCCCAGCTCATAAATTTTAGTTAATGTTAATTCTGTTTAAATTGTTAAATAATAAATATAGCTATATGTTATTTCTATAATAAAATCTGAAATGAGAATATTAAAGTTCAAAAAAAGTTCATTCAAATTGTTATAGAATTTCAGAGGAAGGAGATAATTACTTATGTCCTAGATGCAATGTTTGAGAAAGGGAAAACAGATTTGACCACACAGCATAGATTAATAACGTGTTTTAGAAGGTTACTTTAATAGGAGCAAAATTGAGTGAGGCTGTGATGGTTAATTTTATGTATTGACTGGACTAAAGGATGCCCAGGTAGCTAGTGAAATGCTGTATCTGGATGTGTCTGTGAGGGTGTTGCAGAAAGCATTTGAATCAGCAGACTGTGTAAAGATTTGCCCTCAACAATGTGGGCAGGCATCATCCAATATGTTGAGGGCTTGAACAGAGCAGAAAGGTGGCAGAAGGGAAAATTTTCTCTCTCTAGCTGGGATAGTCATCTTTGCCCTTGGGCCAGGCAAGCCCTGGTTCTGGGCCCTCAGACACTGAGACATACCTCAGCAGTCCCTCTGGTTCTTGGGTGTTAGGACTCAGACAGAATTATACCACAGGCTTTCCGGGTTCTCTGGCTTACAGATGGTGGGACTGCTAGGCTTCCATAACCATATGAGCTGATTTAATAATAAATCCCATATATATATAAGATAAATAATAAATTATATATATATATTCCTTTATACAGAGAATCCAAACTAATATGGAAGGTAATAAGGAAATTAGGTAAGAAGAAATAATGATAAAATGCTTCATTTGGATCAAATCTTAGAAGGTTTTAATATGAGAGAGTTTAGGTTTATTCTTCCCAGGATAAGAACCTCAAAGCAGATAGTCACTGACCACTGAGAATACAGTTGAATTTACCTGTAATTTTAAGACAATAGGACAACACATGCATTAAAAAACAAGCAAACAAAAAACAAGACACATCCCTGAGAGTACAATCGGGGTAATTTTCACCTTGCATTGGGCATGGGCTTAAGTATCATCATTTCTTCAAGTATACTAAATGCTTTCAGTGTCTTAAGACCAATTGTGAGAAAAATATGTTATGGATATGCTGACTGGCTATCAGAAAAGCAAAATTGATAAGGGAGACAAACAAAATGTACTCTGCCATGATAGAAAATATTTCTTAAAGAAATGGATGTTATGAGGAAAACTGGAAAAAAACAGACGTCCACTGATGGATTAGTAGATGGGGAATGTTATCAAGTTTTAAAAATAAACAGACAAAATTCTGATACTACAACATAGATGGGCCTTTAAAACATCATGCAAAGTGGAATAAGCCAGACACGATTCCACTTATTTGCCATAACTGGAATACTCAAATTCACAGAAGAAGAAAGAATATTAGTGGGAGTTGGGAGGAGTAATTAATGAATGGGGAGTTGTTTCACATGCATGGAATTCAGTTTGGGATGAAGAAAACGCTATGGAAATGCATAGTGATGATAACTGCACAACAATATGAATATACATAATGCTATTTGAAAATACATTTGAAAATGGAGAAATAGGAACTTCTATGTTATATATATTTCACCACAATAAAAAAAAATAAAATGTCTGTGAGAATTGAGAAGAGATTCTTCTTGTAAAGGAAGTGGTATTAAATCATTTTCATAATGTAACACATGGGAAGAAAGAAATGTTCAAAGAAGATTTTATTATCACACTTTAATGTTTGATTATACTGTGATACCTCTTGATTATAAATCATATTTCACTATTAAAAACCTGTAATTCATATTTCACTGTTAAAGATTATTAAAATAATCTTTACTGGGTGCACATACTTGGAAAAAAATCTACACTCAAAATTCTTTTTCTAACATAATTTATATATATAAGGTATGTAAGACTGTAGCAAATGGCTAGATAACCATTTTGTAGGAAAATTTGCTGAGGTTTGAACTTCCTCAGTTTTACCCTTTTGTAAAATTTAACTTCAGGTACAGACAACTTAATCTGTGATTATTAAAAAGCAAAACTTCCTCCATTAATCAAATTATCTTTTAAATTACAAAATGTAACCAATTATTTCATGAAATGTATTGACTTAAATAGTGTTTAGGACTATGAATTAAATTTCACCTATGAGCCCAAATCCATTAACTCAGCTTAAAAGAAATTCGACAGTAGGTATTTAATTGCTGATATCCTACTGAAATTGGTATTTAATAAAGAGAAACATTTCCTAAATACTAAAGAGCTTTGAGATATGAAATGAAATAGTCTATGTCTTAAAAATGAACCTAGTCTTAAAAGGAAGAAAAATTATTAGAGTCATGTTCAAAAGCCTTTAACAGGTCTATAAGACTGAAATAGAACTCCTTGGGTCTCTCATTATGATGAAGTGTAACATTTTGCACATAGACTCAGGGATTGAAAAAGATAACCTGGCACCAGTAAAACATCACATTATACACAGAATATAATGTGCAGAATATACATTTTTTAGTATTCTGTAATGATCGGAGCAATTTTATCTCAACAGACACCAAGAACACTTCAAGAAATGGGCAAGGAGGCCAAGTTTCAGGTCTACAAACTAGAAAGAACTAAATACAAAATTTCCCCCTTAAATCTCAAGCACAGAAAGAATTTGGCCAGAAAGTTGAGGCTGTGTTATGTGAACATGGCTCTTTAATTTCAAAAGGAGATAGAGCATATAGAAATCTGACCCAATGATACATTTTTTACTGAGTAATTATGTACACATAAGATACACCACTTTATGCACAAATATATACACTCAGTGTCTCTGTGCATTCATTATAGATGATGCAAGTGCTATAAGAGTAATAAAGAACAATCTTCCATGAAAGAAAAATACTCTTCTTGTTAATTTTTCCTGGTATCAAAAATGCCACAGATGTTTTCCTGTAATTCTCAACAAATTATTTTCATCAAGCAAGAATGGTAAACTAAAATGTATATATTTGTCAGCTAGTGAAGATCAGAGAAAAAAATGATAATGTAAGCTAATTTACTGACTACTTATTATGTGCTAATAA
Source organism: Muntiacus reevesi (assembly GCF_963930625.1). Lineage (NCBI taxonomy): Eukaryota > Metazoa > Chordata > Mammalia > Artiodactyla > Cervidae > Muntiacus > Muntiacus reevesi. Next base: position 33,200,976 of record NC_089265.1, on the reverse strand, counting down.
CTGTATTTTTTTGCTTCAAAACACAACTTCATAAGCGTGGCACTTTATTGACCCTATTACATTTACAGGGAAACAGAAGTTCAAAGATATCATGATGCTTGCTCACAGTCACATGGTCAACAGAGTCATTTTCAAATTCCAGCTTTGTCCAACTCCAGAGCCTTTGGATGGACCACTATGCAAAATATCTTCCAATACTGCCTCACCACTGATTAACAGCAATAGACTTATAGGAACAAATATTAGGAAAAGGAAAAATAGAAGAGAAAGGGATGAAACTAATTACAAGTGAGAAAAGTGGTTATAGATGAGTGTCCAGCAGGCACAGTTTTAAAAATACTATTTTAACCTTCACAGTGTGCCTTCGTCATTCAAAATAGAAATATGCTCAGAAGTCACATGCAGAGTACCCCTTCTAATTGCTGGACATATTCTTAAATTTCCCTGCCATATCATCACCTGAGTGTTTTTATATTTCCATAATCTGAAAACTGTATTTTCAGATCAAAGAACTTTTTTGCAATGATAATATTTTCTTTTGTGTTTTGGCATGATTCAGATTCTTGTGCTGTTATAACTTTCATATATTTTGGACTGATTCCCCAAATAGATTATACACTCTCTGAATACAAGGCAAATGTCTTATGTTCAAGGTAGAATTGATCCTTGAACACCATGGGTGTGGGCTACATGAGTCCATTTACTCCTGAATTTCTTCAGTAATATGTGTTACAGTACCACATGAATTGCAGTTGATTGAATTCATGGGTCCAGTACCACAGATCTGGAGGAAATCCTTATATGGAGGGCAGACAATAAGTTATACTTAACTGTGTGGAGGGTGAACATTCCTAATCTCCATGTTATTTGAGGCTGACTTACTTCCCAGTGAACCAAATACTTTACATACATTAAGCACCAGATAAATATTTGAACGGATGGAAATAAAGTTACAAGAGTCCAAGCATTCTTTTCAAATATGAGTGTGCACACTGAAGTACAAGTTTAACATTTTATACCCTCAAAGCAACTTAGATGAAATGATTTAAAAGATATTAATACAACTAATTAATTTTGGGCTCCAAAATCAATGTGGATAGTGACTGCAGCCATGAAATTAAAAGATGTTTGTTCCTTGGAAGAATAGCTATGACAAACTTAGACAGCAAATAAAAAAAAAGAGAGAGAGACATCAAATATAAAATTAAAAATTAAATAAATAAATAAAAACAGAGACATCGCTTTGCCAACAAAGTCCATGTAGTCAAAGCTATGGCTTTTCCAGTTGTCACGTATGGATGTGAGAGTTGAACCATAAAAAAGGTTGAGGGCCAAAGAATTGATGTTTTTGAACTGTAGTACAGAAGACTTTTGAGAGTCCCTTGGACAGCAAGGAGATCAGACAAACCAGTCCTAATAGAAATCAACCCTGAATATTCATCCGAAGGACTGGTGCTGAAGCTAAAGCTCTACTACTTTGACCCCTGATGTGAAGAGCTGACTTACTGGAAAAGGCCCTGATACTGGGAAAGATGGAGGGCAAGAGGAGAATGGGTCAACTGAGGATGAGATTGTTGGATGGCATCACTGATTCAATGAGTTTGAGCAAACTCCAAGAGATAGGGAAGGACAGGGAAGCCCGGCATGCTGCTGTTCTTGTGGTAACGATGAGTAGGACACATCTTAGTGAGTGAACAACAACAACACAACTAATGAGCTTCCCAGGTGGCACAGTGGTAAAGAAACTGCCTGCCATTACAGGAGATGTGGGTTCATTCCCTGTGTCTGGAAGATCCCCTGGAGTAGGAAATGACAACCTGCTTCCGGACTGTTGTCTGGAAAATTTCATAGGCAGAGGAGCCTGGCGAGCTACAGTCTAGTTGGTCACAAAGAGTCAGACATACACACATGCACACAATACAACTAAGCAAATTTAGGACAAAGATGGGAAAGAACTTAAATAGTTTGTTCTTAATCATCTTGAGTATTTGAAGAAGCATTGCCAAGCTTGAGAGTTTCTTAATGCATTATTTAAATCAAATGACTTAGCCAAGGAGAAACTGCAAATTCAGATATTAATACATTTTATACTTATGCCTTTATTTATTAAACTTATTCCTACATACTTATCAAACTTTTTGTAAGTGTATGGGGCCTTCTTCTGTGAATAAGTTAGACATTTTTAAGAGGGATCTTATTGTATTTCTAAGGATAGGCTAAATTATGCTACAGTAACAATCAGGTCCAAATCTCAAACATTTATTTCTCCTTAGTGCTACACTTTCAGAATTAAAGATATTTGGCTCACCATGGTTACTCAAGGACCAAGAATGATAGAAGTTAGCTGCTGTCAATGACTTGACAGTCATGTTCCAAACAGAAGAAAAAGTGAAAAGTGAAGTCGCTCAGTTGTGTCTGACTCTTTGCGACCCCATGGGCTGTAGCCTACCAGGATCCTCGTCCATGGGATTTTCCAGGCAAGACTACTGGAGTGGGTCGCCATTTCCTTCTCCAGGGGCTCTTCCTGACCCAGGGATCGAACCTGGGTCTCCCGCAGAAAGTAACAGCATTTGAATATTTGTCCCCAAGGGGATATTTCACTCTATTCACAGTGTATTGTGCTGTGCTGCACTCAGTTTCTCAGTTGTGTTCGATTCTTTGCAGCCCTATGGACTTTAGTCCCCGAGGTTTCTCTCCCCATGGGACTCTCCAGGCAAGAATACTGGAGTGGGCTGCCATTTTCTACTCCAGGGAACCTTCCCCACCCGGGATCAAACTCGCATCTCTTGTGTCTTCTGCATTGGTAGGTGAATTCTTTACTACTAGTGCCACCTGGTCATAATGTATTGGTGAGAACTAATCTCAAAGCCCTATTCACTTCAGCTCAGTTCACTCACTTAGTCATGTCCAACTCTTTGTGACCCCATGAACCGCAGCACACCAGGCCTCCCTGTCCATTACCAACTCCCTGAGTCTACCCATGTCCATCAAGTTGGTGATGCCATCCAACCATCTCATCCTCTGTTGTCCCCTTCTCCTTCTGCCCTCAATTTATCCCAGCATCAGGATCTTTTCCAATGAGTCAGTTCTTCACATCAGGTGGCCAAAGTATTGGAGTTTCAGCTTCAAAATCAGTCCTTCCAATGAACACCCAGGACTGATCTCCTTTAGGATGGACTGGTTGGATCTCCTTGCAGTCCAAGGGACTCTCAAGAGTCTTCTCCAACACCACAGTTCAAAGCATCAATTCTTCAGTGCTCAGCTTTCTTTGTAGTTGAACTCTCACATCCATACATGACCAGTGGAAAAACCAAAGCCTTGACTAGATGGACCTTTGTTGGCAAAGTAATGTCTCTGCTTTTTAATATGCTATCTAGGTTGGTCATAACTTTCCTTCCAAGGAGTAAGTGTCTTTTAATTTCATGGCTGCAATCACCATCTGCAGTGAATTTGGAGCCCAGACAAAAAAGTCAGCCATTGTTTCCACTGTTTTCCCATCTATTTCCCATGAAGTGATGGGACTAGATCCCATGATCATAGTTGAATATTGAGCTTTAAGCCAACTTTTACACTCTCTCCTTTCACTTTCATCAAGAGGTTCTTTAGTTCTTCTTCATTTTATGCCATAAAGGTGGTGTCATCTGCATATCTGAGGTTATTGATATTTCTCCCAGCAATCTTGATTCCAGCTTGTGCTTCTTCCAGCCCAGTGTTTCTCATGATGTACTCTGCATACAAGTTAAATAAGCAGGGTGACAATATACAGCCTTGATATACTCCTTTTCCTATTTGGAACCAGTCTGTTGTTCCATGTCTGCTTCTAACTGTTGCTTCCTGACCTGCATACAGGTTTAAGAGACAGGTCAGGTGACCTCTGGTATTACCATCTCTTTCAGAATTTTCCACAGTTTATTGTGATCCGCACAGTCAAAGGCTTTGGCATAGTCAATAAAACAGAAGGAGATGTTTTCTGGAACTCTCTTGCTTTTCCTATAACCCAGCTGATGTTTGCAATTTGATCTCTGGTTCCTCTGCCTTTTCTAAGATCATCTTGAACATCTGAAAGTTCACAGTTCACGTATTGCTGAAGCCTGGCTTGGAGAATTTTGAGCATCACTTTACTAGTGTGTGAGATGAGTGCAATTGTGCAGTAGTTTGAGCATTCTTTGGCATTGCCTTTCTTTGGGATTGGAATGAAAACTGAGCTTTTCCAGTCCTGTGGCCACTGCTGAGTTTTTCAAATTTGCTGGCATACTGAGTGCAGCACTTTCACAGCATCATCTTTCAGGATTTGAAATAGCTCAACTGGAATTCGATTACCTCCACTAGCTTTGTTTGTAGTGATACTTCCTAAGGCCCACTTGACTTCACATTCCAGGATGTCTGGCTCTAGGTGAGTGATCACACCATCGTGATTATCTGGGTCGTGAAGATCTTTTCAGTACAGTTCTTCTGTGTATTCTTGCCACCTCTTCTTAACCTCTTCTGCTTCTGTTAGGTCCCTACCATTTCTGTCCTTCATTGAGCCCATCTTTGCATGAAATGTTCCTTAGGTATCTCTAATTTTCTTGAAGAGATCTCTAGCCTTTCCCATTCTATTGTTTTCCTCTATTTCTTTGCATTGATCACTGAGGAAGGTTTTCTTATCTCTCCTTGCTATTCTTTGGAACTCTGCATTCAAATGGGTATATCTTTCCTTTTCTCCTTTGCTTTTAGCTTCCCTTCTTTTCACAGCTATTTGTAAGGCCTCTTCAGACAGCCATTTTGCTTTTTTGCATTTCTTTTTCTTGGGGATGGTCTTGATTCCTGTCTCCTGTACAGTGTCACATACCTCCATCCATAGTCCAATTCACTTACAAAAAGTTTAATAAGTACAAACCTACATACTGGACATATTTGGCAAACAACCACATTATAGTCAGAGCACATTGAATTCAAAATATGAGACATTTTATAAACTTTTTATATACATTCCTTTGATCAAAAACATATCTATTTTACAGATAAAGAATACATATCTAAGTAGTTTACTTGTCCATGGTCACTTATCTTATTGGCATAGAAGATGATAACTAAATCTAGATTTATCAGGAAATTCAAATTCCCATGCTACATATTATAAGAAACCATGTCCCATTTACTTTGTGTATGAAAAGATAATATTCAAATAAAAGACTGGGAATTTCTGTGGGTCAAACAGCTCCACTCAAAGAGCTTATTCAGAGTAGAAACATCATCTTGTATGACTCCAATATAGATTACCTGGTATGTTGAAGCTAGTCTTTGAGACCTTGCAATAGGAATCCAGCATATTTCCATTTAACTTGTGAAATATGTCCCTTCCAGGGTTTTGGCACTTGTAACAACTTTTCTAACTAAACTAACTCCCAGAAAATAAACAGTAGACTTCTTGACATTTAAAAATTGATTGCTTTTTCACCCTGATTGCTACTGTTTCTTTTAACTTGTAGGGGTAGGTTGTTCGCCAATACTATACAATACAATGAACTCCTTGATCACTAAGTGTTACTACTAGGACTTTCCAGTGCGGTATGCTTTCTCATCATTGATCGGTTCATGCTTCACTATTGTTACCCAGATTCTCAATGTTGTTTCTAAATTTCCACATTGGATATGACATATAAAAATACAGCTGTTCCTCTGAAACAACTGTGCAACCTGAAACTCTCAAATAATTTAAAAGCAGTATCCTTTACAATTTATTGAACATGCATGCATTCCATATATACTATTTTCTGAGGAAAGTATTTCAAAGTTTGAGGCATTAACATCTTTTTATTCTCTAGGTGCTATCTGAGTGACAGGAATTTTATTTCCTGACTCAAGCTGTTTTGTAGGTTGAACAAATACAAGTCTCCAAACATAACCCCATAATATAGACATGATATTGACAAAAAAATAATGAATCTACATGTTCTGTCTTCATTTAACAAGCACCCCCATGTTTGAAAGCCTTTAAAATGGTTTGGTGTTTTCACCCATTTTAATTTAGGCTCATATGCACTGCAAAGTCAGTCAGAGGCTCAGTCAAATATCAATTCTCCACAATTTTTTCCCCAGGATATAGATTTTCTCCCTCTCTTTGATAAACAGCCTTCAGACATAGGCCCAGAGAGTAAGATAAATGAGAGAAAAGTGCAGTTCTAGACAATCTTATACAAGTAGCTCAAAATGCTTACAGATTCTGCCTTTGCTCTAAGCCTAACCTAGGTTAGTAATTACAGTAAACCAATCCTTTCATATATATTTTCCAGAAAGAAGTGAAATAAGATTACTGGTTCTTTCAGTGAGCACATATTTCACCCCAGAGGTCTTCAAGTTACTCTGTAGCATGACCGTGTGTGTGTGTGTGTGTGTGTGTGTGTGTGTGTGTGTGTGTGTGTGTGTATGCTCAGATTCCACAAAACTTAGTAAAAGTGAATAAAGGAAAGAAGAATGATTATTCCCAATATGTTGAGTGAGGGAGCAGTCAATAAACCAAGCACCTCCCTACTCATGCTGTTTACATTAACCAATTTAATCTATACAAATCTGGCATGAATATGATTTGCATATTTCATTTAAAGACACAGCCACATAATTAAAGTGAATAGTCCAGATATGCACAGAAAGCAAATGGCAGGGGGACAGTGTGAACCTATAATTCCAGTCGTATATTCTTTTAAAATACACAGTTTCATAAAACAATTATGATCACCTACTAGGGCCACATTTGCATACACATCCATTTCCTTCTGGGACATCTGTCTAAAGAAATTTCAGAAGCCCAATATGGCCTTCTTTGACTTATAAAAAATATTTACCTCAGGAAAATTTAGATTTTCAGCTAAAAAAAATTGGAAAATATTTTTCTGCTTTGAGCTTTGTTGGAATTGACTTACATAGGCCGTGGTGTGTAGGTGTAATTACAAAGATAGCTTCCACTGTACATCTGTAATGTCAGGCACCTTCTAGATTTCCCTAAGGGACCAGTATGAAGTCTGGAAACCTTGAGCAGGCACCTTAGAGGCTCAGGCACCATGCAGGAGCTTATCACGTAGGGTTGCTGAACTGCTAGTCTGCCTCATAATGAAACAAAGAGGTATAACACTTAGTCAAGGTCTCCAAGTCTCTCTGGCTGATCCAGTAATATATTTTAGTAGAAAAGAAGGGAAGTGAAAGTGTTAGTCACTCGGTCATGTCTAACTCTTTGTGAGCCCCGTGGACTGTAGCCCACCAGGCTCCTCTGTCCATGGAATTCTCCAGGCAAGAATACTGGAATGGGGAGCCATTCCTCCCTTCAGGGGATCTTCCTGACCGAGGGATGGAACCCAGGTCTGGTCTCCAGCATTGCAGGTAGATTCTTTACTGTCTGAGCCACCGGAGAAAAGACCCCAGTAAATAAAACTGACTGAGGACTGAGGGTGTGTGAGGGAAATGAATTAGGATTTCAGTAGCCTTACTGAGGGCTTCACAGAGGTTGTGGTGAAATTCTTAATGATGATTCTGTGATCTGAGAAAGCAAGTAACTAATATGAAGACAAATAAACATTTTATAGCAGTGGATAGAGCAAGAATCTGGGTAGTAGTAGAGAAAAGAATAACAGTAAAATGTACTTTAAATAGCAAAATATTAAGAAAAAAATAAAGCCTTTTCTTTCCCATACAATTAAAATAGTTGCATGTAAAAATTCACAAATATTGTGAGTAATGTTTCTGTGTTAATTTCTTAATTAGGTGCTTGAATTAAAGGAAAAAAAAAAAAACAAAGGCAGGAAGTAGGTTATAGGTCTGAGACGCTGTGGAGAGTTGGCTTTTTTCTTCAGACTACTATGGAATATATGAGTATTATGGAATATAAGAGAAATGAGTGGCAGTCTCAAGATCCTGAGCCCCAGTACAGTAAAGATTTCCTTCTAAAAGGAGAGGGGGGGGGGGGAGAAAAAAAAAACACACACTTCATGTGAAATCTACAGGCTGGGCCATCCAGGAATCTGTGTCTCAACAGAGCACAAGCAGAAGACTATTGCTGGCTGTGTGCTTATCCAATGCCAGGAGGTGCTAAAAAGAGTTTGGCTGTGAATCCAGGTGCCAAGGATGATTGGAAGTTTGATTTTTCCTTCACTGGAGCCAGCATGGCCAAGAAGAGACTCACATTTGATTGAATTTCGTGGAATAGTAAATGGAACACAGTATTTTAGCTACTTCTTCTTTAATTCTTTCAGTATGTGTTTATGTGAATCCTAGTAAAGACCTAGAGCAATAAAGCTAATGCTTAATCCTTTCTAGCAAAGATTAATTCTTTTAATAATTCAAGTTGGTTTATCAGATTCGTTGAGGGAATTTTTACTAAGCAAGTAGAAGAATAATTCAGACCTGCCAAGTGTGTCTCATTTTGGTGAGCATATGTTATTTTCCCCCTCTGTATTTTAATTTAGTAATTACTTTTGAAATTAAATAAATTTATTGATGATACTTAATCTTATTTTTTTTTTTACCTCTTGGGTTAAGACTTTTGGTAGTATCTATCCGCTTTAAATAAGTGAACATAAAATCTGTTGCCTGTGCTAGACATTTTGCTAGACATGCTAGACACTTTCAGAAATGAAAGTACATATAATTATTAATAATTATATATATATTTACACTTGGAAAACAGACACCAATTGGGATGGTTCAAGCAATCTAGGACTTAATGTTACCTTAGTTTTAAGCATTAATCCAATCAGGTAAAGAAAGGTGACTATAAACAATTCTATGACTTCACTGTAAAACTAGTTTTCAATCATAGACTTTTTCTCATTTATAGGTTTATGAAAAAACATGATTCCAAAAATGCATCTTAACATGAAAGGCTTAAATACCCAGGCTAAAACTGCCATGAGAGAAAAATAAAAGGAAATTTTTATTCCTGTAATTATAGGCATTAATCCGGGAAAGTGTGCAGCATGTGTATATTAATGCATTTGCTAATTTCTCTAAGATAATTTCTGAGACATTAGAAAGAATAAATTAAAGACAGCTTTCTTAGATAAAGGGTGCAAAGGGATGCAATTATATTGCTACTCTTGGTGGATAAAAATATCTGAAAATGGGAAATTTAATCAAGATCGTTAGTGAGAGTTAGTACTGAGCAATAAATCACACTGTGAAAATACTGTTATGAGAGGTTATAGAACTGTATGACTTTGGGCAATTTACTTAAAATCTCAGTACATCAGTTTTTCTGTCTATGAAATGGATGTAATAATAGTATTTCCATTATAAGGCTGTTGTGAGGATTAAATTATACATGTCTAACATGTAAAAAGGGATGATACACGTGAACAGTATAAAGTCTAGCTATTGATTTTATTTGTTGTTGTTGTTTAGTCTGTCTTGTCCTACTCTTTTGTGACCCCTCTGTATAGCACGCCAGGCTCCTGTGTCCATGGAATTTCCCAGGCAAGAATACTGGAATAGGTTGCCATTTCCTTCTTCAGGGGATATGCCCAACCCAGGGATTGAACCTGTGTCTCTTGCATTGAGAGGTGGGTTCTTTACCACTGAGCCACCTGGAAAGCCCATTGACTTTAACTGGGTTCCCTAAAATAATAAAACTCTGATCATATTTTATAATTGCTTATCATGATGTGCACTAACTTTCTGTTCCACCTGTTTTTGTTTGTCTCATGTAACATGACACAGTAACCATTGACAAACACGTCTTTATCTGTATGACTGCTGTAAAGAAAATCATTTTGTGTTGTACCACGCATTCAATCATTCTGACAACAGCTAAGTAGGGAACAATTTGCATAAGAACACATGTACACCTATGGCTATTCATGTTGGTACATGGCAGAAACCAATACAACATTGTAAAGCAAGGACCCTCTAATTAAAAATATATTCACTAAAACAAAACAAAAGAAACCTATCCAACAATTAATTTGTGCAACAGTTAGTTACTGAGTATGTCCTCTGTGCCAGGGTCAGAATATACAGGGAATGTTCTATTCAAAGCCACTGTCTTCTTATACTTTCTATAGATTGCAGAAGGAAAAGTTAGACAAATAAACACCTTAAAAATAGATGTGGTATGTAAATGCTCTGGAGGCAAGAGAAAACAGATTAAGTGGTACAAGAAAAGGCAGAGGTTTGAGAAAAGAGCACGGTGATAAGGGGACATTCAAGAAGAAACGTGACAGTCACAAGGGGAAACCAACTGCTGTTACTCTGGGAAAGCATTCTAAGAGAAGCATGTATACAACACCTCAGCCCTGAGGGTGCTAACAAGATTCTAAGAAGAACAGGGACACTGGATTAGACTGAACAAGTGACAGTGGGGGACGGAGATAGAAGACCAGGTCTGAGAGCAGGCCAGAGCATGAGTAACCTTGAAGTCCATAGTAAGAACTTTAGCTTTCAACCTGAGTAAGATGAAGAGCAGTTGGAGAGTTTTCAGCCAAGACCGTGTGAAACTGGAATACCGTGTGCTTAGATTTTGCTTTTAATATGGTGATCAAGAGACACAGGGAAATGAATTCTGAGCTGCTTGAAACACTGGCCTACAACCATCAATGGGAGATTTCATCCTCCAGTTCTTCAGGCTCTCGAACCTGTTTTCTAGTGTCTTAGATCCCGCCTTTAAGGGATAGATGAAAGATGAAAGAAAGTGGGAGAAAAGACAAGAAGAGAGAGAGGAGAGCAAGAAGAGATACTTCCTATACAAACAGGTCTCATTACAACTTCTCAAACAGTTGCAACTGTCTGAAAGGAGCAACTGAATCAGAGTTTGTGTTACTTCTAAGGACAGCAGCCACACTCTGACCACATTCTGAATTTCCTAGCTTTTCCATGTAGCTGCTTCATGACCCTAGCAGAATCACATGATTTTTGTTTCAGTTTTCTCATCCTTAAAATGTGGTAAATCTTCATCCCAGGCTGGCTGTGAAATGTAAGTGTCTGACATATAATATGCAAGGGTCAGTATATTTTGCTATTGTTTTTTTACAACATGAGATTTGTAATAAGGTAGTATTGGTTGCAAGATGGTACTTATGAAAATATCTTTTTTATAAGTTAAAATGCACCATTAAGGTGTACAATAAGCCTAAATAAGAGACTGCACTAAATGTTCTAATTGATTTTTAAATCCAACTAATTTCATATTTGTTAAAATGTTATTGATACAAGGAGAAATGTCATCTTCAAAATGATAGTAAAATGATTACCAAAAATGGAATAAAAAAAGAAAAAGGTAGTATTTGGTTAATACTTAAAATATAAGATCCAATAGGTAAGACTATTTCTGCTATCAAACTACCTTAAGTCACAAATTATGTATGCATGTGCCAAAATACAACTGCTTCAGCAAGTGTGATTTGCATATACAATAATTTTAATCAAAGGCACCTAGTTGATTGCACAATTATCTGTTTTGCATACACAAAGTTTGAATTCTGTACATGTGAATCCTCGTTTGTACATGCACCCAATTATTTTGTTGGTGCAACTTAGAAATCTCTGTTTAATATATTAGGGTGTTAGTTATCTTCCATTTATAGCAAGATGGATTCAGTTTTTATTCACTAGTATGACAGAACTCCTTGAAGAATATGGGAATGGATCCTGGTTCCACTCCTGACAGAGGAGAATGCTACTCTACTTGCATTTTGTGCCAAGAAAAAAAAATTAAAAAACATGTTTTTTCACACACACTTTTGCTTTTTGCCTTCTCATTTAGAAGTTATTTCAAAATTTAAAGAAGACTTTAGTTCACAGGGAGAAGCCTTGAGTGGTGACCATAATGAGTTCACTCAATTTTCCACATTGTTAGTTTCTAAATGACAGGAGTAGGCTGTTGATCCAACTACTCTTAGGCATTAGAGAAAATTTAGAGCTGGTAAAAAGTACCAAATTTATAGTCCTATAGACAGAAGCTCTCTATGGAGCTTCTAAACAACAAGAACAAAATAGCTTGAAAGCAGTGAGGCAAAACTCTCTATATTATTATGGGTTTGCTGGACAATCAAGATTCTAGTAAGGCCCTAAGTGAGGGTGATGTGATACATTACAGGCTGGGAAAACTGATGACCACAATAATAAAGTTCTAGATAAGCAGGAAGCCTATTTTCCAACTAATTTATTCTGAAGCCCATTAGGACGCAAGCCTGTTCAAAATCCAAAATTATTCACAAACTCATATTAAGAGGTTGCTCTACATGGCTGATTCATGTCAATGTATGACGAAAACCACTACAATATCGTAAAGTAATTAGCCTCCAACTAATAAAAATAAATGGAAGGAAAAAAAAAAAAAGAGGTTGCTCTATATTACAGATGGGTCATTGTTAACAGCAGGTGTCTCCTGCCATTTGAATCTTTCAGATGCAGGTCTTTTCCACATGCTTTTGGGATCAGCCTTGAGAATCCAACTAAGATCCAATTTAGTAACCTAAATAGACATTAAACATCATCGCTGTTTCTCACACTGTTTACCCAAATGCAGATATGTACTTGTAACAAGCAGATTCTCTATTAAAGCAAGAGTAGAGATCCAGTGTGGGAATATTCACAATTTTGCCAGCTACATATTGATTTATCTTGGTAGTCAGACTACAGAGAGATCCTTTCAAGTGCTCTGAATTCTTGAACTTTGAACCCTGTCATCCAGTTCAATATTGAATGGTGTATATATAATAGATTTCCTCTCAAATACTTAAACATACTCATTACTGTTGGTTTAAACTCAGATCAAGTCTATCTGTAGTGACTCTTCGATAATACTATACGGTCTGTTTCCTTCCAATGTTCACTTCCATTATCTCCTGGAAGGGAGCATGCTGTAGTAATTAAAACACAAGGGGTCTAGAGTCAGCCATGTCTGGTATGGGAGACGGAACCATGCCTCTAGGTATCTGTGTGATGGTTTTATTCCTTCCCACACTGACTTTGAGTTTGGACTTAATTTTGACCAATGAGGCAAGCAAGCTGCACAGTGAGGCCGTTGCCACGGGGCCTGTTCCCTGGAGCACTCCCTGGAACTGAACTGCGTGATATGTGAAAGTTTAAGCTTTTCTACTGTGGAGAGCTGTGGAGAAGGACACATCATGTAGGAAAAGGGGACAAATGAAGAATTGAGACCACCAGTTAAGCTTCTACTTGAATGTAGACACCTAAGTGGCCCCAGCCAGCTTCAGGTGGAGCAGAATAACTGCCCAGTAAACCTACAGAATCATGACAACTATCAAGTAGTTATTTTAAGCCACTGAGATTTAGGTAGTTTGTTACACAAAAATAGATAATTGATATATCTTGGATCAAATTCAGGTTCCATTACATATCTAGCCATGCAAATTTGGCTAGTTGTTTAAGCTTTCTAATTCTTGTATCTTTCAGCTCTATGTTACAGGTAACAATTGAAGTACTTCATAGGACTGTGATATAGAACAAAGTAATAAATATAAGTAATTTAGTGTAATACCTGAGCCATTAATAAATGCTTAGTGAAAGTCGCTCAGTCACGTACGATTCTTTGCAACCCCATGAACTATACAGTCCATGGAATTCTCTATGCCAGAATGCTGGAGTGGGTAGCCTTTCCCTTCTCCAGGGGATTTTCCTAACTCAGGGATCGAACCCACGTCTCCCGCATGGCAGGCGGATTCTTTACCAGCTGAGTTACAAGGGGAACCCAATGAACAATAATTTTTATCATCAGTTTCATCACCTCAACCATCATCACCATTACAACAACCATCACCACTAACACCAACGCCCACATGAACACTGCCAGAAAACTTTACTGATACCTAATGCTTTCATGATGCCCTTGTGTCTCTGGTCTATAATGAAAATCAATCCTTTTTAACTGAGACATTTTTATTGCCTCATATACAGGCAAAACTTCTTTCTTTAAGGTCAATGATAATGCAAAGTAATGAAAATAACTCATTTAGGTAGCCCTTCACATTATTTCATTAGTTTACAAAAGAGATTTGGCAAAATCACTGAAAGTAAATTTAATAGTCCTATTTGAATTTTTGTCTTTTTGTCATGAATATTAAGTCTTTTTAAAAAATTCTGGCTATTCTAAAAAAAAAAAATAGAGCCTGTGTCTCCCAATAAAAAGGAATTTTCACAAAGGAATAGATTTTGTTGTGCATTTTGCATATAAGAACATAAAATAAAATATTAACCTGAGAAGAGGAATATTTATACATATTGAATGAAGGCCAGGAAAGAATGTACTGTGTGGTCTAAAACAATGACTTCCAAGCTCTATTCCTGATTAGAAACATCTACGGTGATTAATAAAATTCAGATTCCTGCCCGCTTCAGTCTTCTCTCTCAACCCTCTGTTTATAACAATTGTACCAAAGGATGATATTTGCATAGTCAGGCGAGGAAAGCATTAAAATCAGATTAATTTTAAAAATGCAAATTCAGATACCCTATGATTTGATTACATTCTTTGGAGTACAGGGATTTTTCTATTGCTCTTCAAATCCAATCAGGTTGGGAGCTGAATATTCTACCCAGGGCCCACCATGTACAATTTCGATGTCTCTTCTCTTCTTTCTACTTCTTCCTTCTCTCCCCTCATACTTAGAGAGAAGGTAAGTACTCCTAAGTGATACTGATTCTCCTAAAATATGAGGAAAAATTTACGGGGTTGGTAGGCCTTTGCTGGTATTTCTTGGTGGCTCGGTGGTAAGGGATCCTCCTGTCAATGCAGGAGGTGTGGGTTTGATCCCTGGGTGGGGAAGATCCCTGGAGAAGCAAATGGCAACTGATTCTAGTATTCTTGCCTGGGAAATCCCACAGAGGGGCCTGGTGGGCTACAGTCCACGGGGTTGCAAAGGGGTTGATGTTAGTCAACTCAGTTAGTACAACAGAAACAACAGGCCCTTCCTACTCAAAGCGTGGTTCATGGAGCTGTAACATCTACTGTGTGTCAATGTGCAAATTTCAAGTCCTTATAACAGGGCAGTGGTTCTCCATTCCAGTTCCCCATAGAATCACTAGGAAGCCAGAGCATTAACCTTTGGATGCCAGGTGTCACCCAAGAGATTCTGAGTGGGTCCAGTAGGTAACTTTTTTTTCCTTAAATTTTTGGGTGGGTATAACATGTAGTTTGGGTGGAGACACACTCATCTCAAGGAAAGAGAGCATGAAATTTCAGACTGATTTTACTATTTCTCCTTCCACGGCCTTCTCTAGGCTCTTAGGGAAATCCTGGTTCCAGAAATTCCTTTAGATTTTTTTACACCGCTGGACAAGGAACTCTTGACTTATTATTCAGGGTTTCTTTACCCACCCTGCCTAGTCTGATTTCTATCCTGCCTTCTTGATAACCTGCTTGGAATCTGAGTAAACTTAACTAGATGCATAACTTTCATAGCATCAATAGGACACAGTACTATGCTTTCAATACAAAAGTCAAGTGCTTTTAAGCACGGCAATGATGGCAATGCTTACTTACTTTATGATTAGGACTCCAATCCTCATGACCATTGTTGCTTTTTATAATTTTACTATTGCAGGATGATGATATGATTGTCTCTGAATATGCTTCAATATTTTTTAAAATACCTTTTTTGGATAAAATTTTACACCTCATGCACTTAAAAACTATTCAACTCAAACAAATTGACTTTCTTTAATCCTTCACAGTTTACTGTGAATTAACCAGTTAGTGAGAGGGAAAGTAGACCTTGGGAGCAAGCAAGATCCAGCCCTCTTTGTGTGTGACTGAACTAAAAACTGGCATTTTCCCCCTGTAATCTTAAAATTGATCTTTAAACAGTGAAAGAACAGCACTAATAAATCCAAATCAAATACTTGAAAAGTAATGTTTTGACTGAAATTCTTGAATAGGGAGTAAACAAAGAGAATTCCTTATACAATAGTTGCTAGTTCTTGAAATGGCAGCTTTATCATTACCTGGGAACTTATAGAAATGCAAATTTTTGAGCTTTAGTATAGATCTACTGGATTAGGGTCTACATTTTAACAAGGTAGCCCAAGTGGTTCCTAGGCACATCCAACTTTGAGAGACATTGATATATCATACAGTAGGACTCACAAATTTTTTCCTCCAATATTTGTTCTTCCCTAAATCCCACCCATACAGCATCCCACACAGTTGCTCATTCCTCTTTTTTATCCAAAATCTTTGTAAACTTTTCTTGCAACTCCAAACTTCTTATTATCCCCCTCCTAACCACTTGGCTCTTTGACTAAGTCTTAATTTACCAAGAAGTCGAGTCTATGGGTAGGGGCAGGATGTGATACAAAAGTTCTCTTTTATTATTTTTTTTCTTCATTGCAATTTAAGAAGAGAAAAAAAAAAAAGTGAAACTTCTCCATCAACTCTAAACTAATAAACTCTCAAAGAAGTAAAATAGGTAATGACCTGATGCAAAATCTTCTTATAAGTCTGACAATGCAGAGAGTCCATGAAAATACAGGCTCCTCGGTATTGTAAAAACACACAAATGTATTGAGTTTGTTCTTCCAAGATAGAAATGAAAGGGTACCAGTTTCTTAGAGATGAATTAGATTGATGCAAACCACACCCACTCATCTTAGTTTTCAATGAACAATCATAATAATCCAAGGCAATTATGGAAGTTAAGGTATTAATTCTTTTTCAGTATTTACATCTTTTAAGAATAGTAGCAAAAACAAAAATAATTACTTGTGCAGTAATGATTGAGTGCTTCATTTTCAATAGAAACACTATAATATTCCTTCTAAATATTTAGACAGTAACAGTGTACTTACTACTTTTCTAATTTGATTGAGAGATTTTGAATGAGAGTGCAAATAAGTGAAGTATCTATGAAAAGACACCTCTCCACTGACATAATGCAATTGATAACTAACAAAACATCTTAAAAAATCTAATATAGTGCAGAGAAAACCTCTAACTTTTCTTTCTTGAGAGCACACCACTGTAGCCTACATTTTATTATTACTATTATTTTGCACAACATTTAGTACCATCTTTCCTTCTACCACATATAGCATTACCCAGGAGAAATCCCCAACAGGAGCCACAGTACATCTGTAACAAAGAAAAATTCTGCTTTCCAATACAATGATTCAACTAAAACAAAGTTGGATTTAATCAGCTATGAAACTGAAAAAATGAGAATCAGCTTGCATATCATGGCTAAGTTCATTAACACTTCCATGAAATAAAGGGGGGGAAAAAAAGAAACGTCTGGTTCTTCTTATCAAATTTATATATAATTTTAAGTTTCTCTAAAAAATTATGTCTTTAAAAGACACTGTATATCCTTTGAGAGCATGAATATTAGCATGTTTTCTCAGGATCATCCTGGGCAAACAGATGGCAAAAGTGAAATGGAAAACATTTGGACAATAGTAGCCTTTCCCAGGCTCCTGGTATAAGTGTACAAGAGGTTCTTTGAGTTCCAATTTTGGCTCCAATCAGAAGGAAAAAGGAAAGGTTACATCCCTGGAAAAAACAACGTAGCCTACTCCAGAACATGCCTTTCAGTCCATTCAAGTGCTTACATTTTTATAGGTTTTATATGGATATAAATCCTTTTGAAATTTAGAATAAAAAACATTCACTGTAGATTTGAAAAGAAAAAAAACCAACTTACCACAGTAGTTTAGTTAATTGACAGGCACCATCATCTGAAACAACAAAAACATATTTTGATATTGCAATCATAAAAACTGCCAAAAACATTCAAATTGTCTTAAAACACATATTGTGAATTTATCTACAGAATCAAAATTAAATAAGCAATGAAAATACCTTGTCTAATCTAAATCATTTAGTTATTTCAGATGAAAGCATTGCATCCCTACTATTCTGCATCCAAATTAGATAATTGCTTGCTTTCAATATCTTTTACATATGCATACTGGAATAAGTATATTTCACAATGTTTTCTTCTGGTATTCACATTTAAAAGTAGGCAGAAATAGAGTCTATTGAATAATACAACCTTAGTTCTGGCATGAATACAGTCATGACACACATCCTAATATACAGCTCTGAGACTGCCATATAAATCCCTTTGCTGAGCTCAAAAATCCTCTCTATTGTCTATACAGAACAACAACAAAAAAAGCTAAAGTATTTGTCCCAGTGTCCCAGTTGCTCTATTATACCTAAAAGTTTCCCCCCAAACTCTTCAATGCACCCTCATTCTCTTTTCTGAGTTTATCTGTCACAGGCACTTGCATCATATCTTCACACCCTATCTTAAACATAAATGTTTTCTTTAACAATATTTTAATTTTTCCCTTTTTCTCTTCCTCAATATTCTTTCTACTCATTCTTCAGTTCCACTTCAATTAGCATCTCCTCCATGAAGCTTGTCTTAATGCCCAGAGAAGGAATTAATCTAAGTGTTCCCACCATATTTTGTAATTTATGGCCATCTCCCATCATTTAAAAGACTAGTCGTATTGCACCTGTTTCTGCTAATAAAGTTTTAATTTTGAAGGACTAGTGATACCATTATGAATTAAACACTTTAGTTTCATGAAAAAACAAATTAAGGAATTGAAGTTGAAGGAAATTTCCTCTATTGATAAATGACATTTTAGGCAAGTTGTTAAATTCTTTTTGTACCATATGGGAATATTTTCTCTTTTTTAAAATTTAAATACATCTTTTTGAAGGTTTGAATTTTGTACAGAAACGTAATAATACTACTAGACCTCTATTAGCACAGTATATGTTTGAAATTAGTATTTTAAAGAACAGTGACACATTTGCCTTGAGCCATTAACATGGTGACCCCTGCAACAACACTGACATTAGTAGCAGATTCTTAGAGAAGAAAAAAAAAAAATCTCTTTACGTAGAATGAAATGACAACATTACTTTGTGGGCAATTTTTTACTCCTGGCCAAGTTAATTATGCCAGATCAGATTGTGTAATTGCAGGGGCTTCCCTGGTGGCCAAGAGGGTAAAGCGTCTGCCTGCAACGTGGGAGACTCAGGTTCGATCTGCGGGTCAGGAAGATTCCTTGGAGAAGGAAATGTCAACCCACACCAGTACTCTCGCCTGGAAAATTTCATGGATGGTGGAGCCTGGTAAGCTATAGTCCATGGAATTGCAAAGGGTCGAACACGACTGAGCAACTTCGCTTGTACACATTCACAATGTCTTGCTCTTTATTTTCCTTCTGGATCTATAATCACTTTCGGCTTCAAAATGTTGACAAACAATTCCATGCAACTGTTCCTATCAGGTTTTCTTTTTTTTTATCCTTCCTAAATGATTATAACTTGGCTACCTATCTGTCCTATTAACAATTTTCTTATTGTTTTCATATATTAAATATCCAGAAAAATATTGTGTTGAGTAAGTAAACTTTAAATTATCAATGTAAATATTTTATTTTTTTTAAAATTTTTTTTCCATTTATTTTTATTAGTTGGAGGCTAATTACTTTACAGTATTGTAGTGGTTTCTGCCATACATTGACAGGAATCAGCCATGGATTTACATGTGTTCCCCATCCCGATCCCCCCTCCCACCTCCCTCCCCATCCCATCCCTCTGGGTCTTCCCAGTGCACCAGCCCTGAGCGCTTGTCTCATGCATCCAAACTGGGCTGGTGATCTGTTTCACCCTTGATAGTATACTTGTTTCAATGCTATTCTCTCAGAACATCCCACCCTCGCCTTCTCCCACAGAGTCCCAAAGTCTGTTCTGTACATCCGTGTGCCTTTTTCTGTTTTGCATATAGGGTTATCATTACAATGTAAATATTTTAATGTGGATATTTAAAATAAGACCTGCTGCTGCTGTTGCTGCTGCTAAGTCGTTTCAGTCGTGTCTAACTCTGTGTGATCCCATGGACGGCAGCCCACCAGGCTCCCCTGTCCCTGGGATTCTCTAGACAAGAATAATGGAGTGGGTTGTCATTTCCTTCTCCAATGCATGCATGCTAAGCTGCTTCAGTCATGTCTGACTCTGTGCAACCCTATGGACAGCAGCCACCATGCTCCCCTGTCCATGGGATTCTCCAAGCAAGAATACTGGAGTGGGTTGCCATTTCCTTTTCCCAAAATAAGAGCAATGTTTCTTAATTTTGTGAGAGGAAGAACTATATTAGATTATTTGTACCTAAATCTAGAATGTGCTGTTTCATCTTCAGAATTATGTGTTATTTCAACCCTCTACAGTTCTTCTCATGGGAAGAACAGTGGTATAACACATAATTAAGAAATATATATATGTGTGTGTGTGTGTATATATATATATATTTAAATTTGTGATTCAGCAAAGCTCCTAAAGTAGAATAACACTCAGTAATTGAACATGTATTGATAGTCTGAGTCTATACCAGGTCAGTGGTAGACATGGTCCCCTATAAGAGTCAAAGTTACCAGTGTTTTAACATGAGTAAATCAGATATCATTATGGAAGCAACTTTAGAAATATTAATAATGTTAATATTATTGATAAAAATTTCATTTGAGTTTAGATATAATTATTAATATCTGTCAACCCATGACTTTGATTTTCTTACAAAGTAAGAGTGTGGACTTTCCACACTGATTGGTTAGGGCTACCACCAGTAGACAAAGAAACTGAGAAATGTCAGTGGTGGGCTTCACGGGTGGCTCAGCAATGAGGAATCCGTCTGCCAATGCAGGAGACACAGGTTCAATCCCTGATCCAGGAAGAAACCATATGCTGAGGAACAACAAAGCCCATGTACTACAGCTACTGAACCTATGCTCTAGAGCCCCAAACCCACAACAAATGAGCCCTCACAATGCAACTCCTGTTCAAGTGCCCTAGGGCCCATGCTTCAAAACAAGAGAAGCCACCCAATGAGCAGCACGCACACCATAACCAGAGAGTACACCCCATTCTCTGCAACCAGAAGAAAGTCCATGTGGCAACAAAGATTCAGTTCAGCCAAATATATATATTTTATATATATATATATATTATATTTATATATATTATATTATATATAAAACATATAATATATAATTATATTATATAATTATATATAATATATTATTAGAATATATATTATATATAGTAATATAATAAAATATTGTGATATAATATACAATATATATAAATACAATATATATCATATATTATATATATATATACACACATATTTTTACAGAAATGTCTTTGGTAAGCAGCCTGGAATTTATTGTTGCATTGTTCTTCTGTGCCAGATGTAATGCAAACATAGGTGGATTAGGGACTATAGGGACAAACGGCTTCCTGAGAACAATGATCTGATGGTAGTCTCCTATTTCACTCAAAAGGCAACCAAAATTTAGCAAAGAAAATCCCATTAAAAGAAATGTTTATTAGGGAATGTTTAATTGATATCTTTGCCAGGGATATTTAAACAAATATTTTCTTTCACATGACTGGAATTGACAAAGAACAGGACAAATCAAAACTTCCAATTCTAGTAGCAAATTATATTTTCAATGACCTATTATTTCTAACATGTTCATGTAATTAATTCACTACTTTTATTGATCCATATTTTCTATATTTCTTTTTTTTTCCCAAATATATTTTCCATTTCCCTCTCTCTTTCTTCTGCATTTTGATTAGGTCCTGAGAATGGCAAGATAGATAACTTACTAAATGTATAACCAACTGATGAAGAAGACAAAAGATCCTATCAAAAACTTTAGAACTTTTGTTTTGACTCTAGAGTTGCTGGCGTAAGTATGAAAACGGAATCATTCCAAATAAAGTGGTTTATGGATAGAACATGCACCTATGTGCTTTTTATGGCTTGAAAGAAGTTTTCTGAAGATTTTTCATATGCAAATTTATTCAAATAGCATTTACAATTAGTATCTACCTCTCTATATTTGATCATTTAATTCTCATAAAGGGTATCTATTTTCTATGAAAGAACCCCAGTGTTTGAGTACAGGAACAGAATACTAAACTAGATATCATTCCAATATTGCGATCATATGATTTGTTAAAAAATGAAGTGAGGAATAAATTAAATATGTATTATTGCCTTCTCTGTATATCCATACTAAATAGAAGGTAGGAATAAGCCAGCTATTTCTATATTTATTTGTAGAACCAATTATAGAAATAATTGTGAAAACAAATGCAAATAGGTACCCACTCTTTGCATAGAAAATTATTTTAGCAGTTAAATTCCTGAGTCCCAATAATATCACTGAAACACACGCATGCTTATATACTACATACATATGTATTTTTATCTTATATACACATACACACAAACACATGCATATACAGATACAGATATACACATAGGTGGTCAGAGTAATTCTCCTTTCTAGTTTCATTAGATTTTCTCTTAGCATTTCCTTTTCTTCCTACCAAAACTCCAGTTCGTATTTCTCATATCAGTAATGAGCAAGTGAAGGACTTGAACTTCAGTGACAGAAGATGATGGTAACAGGGGAAGGAACCAAGAGTGAAATAGAACTGGTGTGACTGAGCCTCACTACATACATCCCAGAAACAGCCCCAGGCCAAAGTCCAGAACAGATTTTGTTAAAAAAATAAATAAATAAAAAGGATAAATATTAGGTTTTACTTTTTTATTCTGAAATACAAATAAATTTTATCTCAACCATAAATAACTGGTACCTCTATTTTAATCATATTAGGCTGAGGTTTCCTTAGTTTTGTGAGTATAAATGTCAGCTATGAAGTTGAATGTAGAAGTGCATGGTTCAGTGGGAAGGTTAGGGCTAGAAACACACATTGGGAATGGAATCATAGAGGTGGTATGGTATCTAAGACATGGAAATTAGACTGTGTCAGTAGCAAAGAGTAGAAGGTTTTGGCTAGAGCCTAAGGAAGCCCAACATGAAGAGTGAGAACTGAAGACACACCACAATCAAATTCTGTAAACTCCAGGAGTTGTAAAATTCTGTAAACTCTGGGACGGGGAGGCCTGGTGTGCTGCAGTTCATGGGATCGCAAAAAGTCAGACACAAATGAACTCTGTAGGGTTTAGCTAGAGAGGAAGATTTAACTGGATCTTTATCAAGTCTCTGCTTAATGTCACATTCTGAGCTAGGTGCCCTAATGAACAAAATTGACTCCCATCCTATGCTTTATAGCATAGGATGCTATGGAGCAGTGGTCCCCAACAATTTTTGGAAACAGGGACTGGTTTTGTGGAAGACTGTTTTTCCATGGATCTGGGTGGAGGTGGTTTTAGGATGATTTGAGTGCATTGCATTTATTGTGTATTGCATTTTTATTATTATCACATTGCAATATATAATTAAATAATTAAATAATTGTCACTTGCCACTCACTAATAGGTTTTTTTTTTTTTTTTTTTTTACTAATAGGGTTTTGACATGAGTCTGCAAGCAGTTGATTTATCATGGTCTCTGTGCAGTCAAACCTCTCTGCTAATGATAAACTGTATTTGCATCTGCTCCCCAATGTTAGCATCATCACCTCAGGTTCACCTCAGATATCAGGCATTAGATTCTCATAAGGAGCATGCAACCTAGATCCCTTGCACATGCAGTTCACAGTAGGGTTCAGGCACTTAGGAGAATCTAATGCTGCCACTGACCTGATGGGAGGAAGAGTTCAGGTGGTAATGTGAATGAAGAAGCTTCACTTGCTGATCGCCGCTCACCTCCTGCTTAAGCCCGGTTCTTGACAGCATATTCATCATTACCAGGGGATGGGGACCCCTGGTTTAGAGTCCATAAAACTATGTTTCTCCAGTATTTCTGTATTCACAAAAACATCCCAGGGGCATTCTAAGATTTTTCAGCTTCAACCAGCCCTTTATTATTCCAGTGTCAAGCATTTCTTACAACAACCACTCCTTTTCATTTCTTCTCAATTCCTTTCAAAATCTAAAACCCATAGATTACCGCTTTTAAAAAAAAAAAGGCTCTATGATATTGCTTTTCCTTGAACTATACATGTCAGAAAAAGGAGATACTACAATAGATTTGCAATGTATTTGCAACTTAATGTTATTCTACTCACTTTATTTGATTTTATTTTTTCCCTAAATTATAACTGTGCAACATGGGGAGTTGCAAAGATTTCTTCAAGAGGAATGATTAAGGTGTTAGATTCTCAGATTTTGTGAGTGTTACCAATCACTAGAGAAGTTACAGGCAAAGCAACAATGTGCATCTAACACTCCAGTAGAAGAAATAAAGAAAATCTTAGAATTTCTTTAATCTTGAAGAAACTAGGTAGACAGACAAGGCTTGAAACAAATTTTACAGGCAGTGTCTTGCTCCAGGGCATATTTTATCGCATTAGCCTGGGTAAATATGCTTCAGTTTCAATTAATAAAATTGTAAATTTAGGATCTATGTTTTAGCAAAGTTACAGTTTGTATTTATGCAATGTTAAACTAAAGCAAAATAAAGCCATAAATTACCATACCCTCTGAAATACTTTAATATGGTTGGTTCAAAATTGAATTTTTATCCCATTACTCTAGGGAGATGGTTGCTATAAAAAGGCATTTTTGCTCATTTTCATCATTGTCTTGATCTAATTTTTTTTCTTCTAATACTTAAATAGTTTTTAATGTAGCTTTTGAAAATTGTATTGATGTTTGTTCTTTGGCTTTTCTCTTTCTTGAGATAATTCTTAATTTGCTAATATATTGCTAACACTAAAGCTTTGCATATTTTTGCTTGTTTAATTGATTTGTTCTAAAAAAAAATCTAGCAAATTTTGATATTCTTTTCATGTATGTTCAAAAATGCATTCTTAGGTTAACTTTGGTTTGAAATATGAAGTGCTAATGTAAAATTTACCTTTGCATTTTATTTAGAGGAGTGGAATATATTGAGAAGATTGAATAACTAAAGCAGGATTTCAAGGAGAATGTTCACACACTTAAGATAGATATTTTAAAAACATATTATTCTCTGAAAATTGTCACTGCAAAGAAAGGATGAATCATTGTTCACACTATTTTCTTGATTTGGGGTTGGGACAGCAGAAACCAGACATTTTATTGTCTCTAACTCTGAAGTAGATGTCTTAGGGAACATCAAGCTTAAATAAACACTGAGCTTGGTACCATTCAATGAAATAAATAAACTGAATGAACAGTAGGAAGAGGTGGAAGGAGAAAGTTTTGTGGTTGAAAAATGAGCCTTTAAGTATTATTAAGAAAATTGTGATTCTATATAACAAGAAAATCCATAATGTATAATGTTTTTCAAGTTCACATATTCCTGGTGTCCTGCATCCCTGGCTTTGTTCAAGGGTCACTTTCTTCAGTCTCCCCTTATTAGAGCTGTAGGATCTGGCTGCTTGGTAGGAGTTTGAGAAAGTGTTACTAACATGTAAATATTTCAACTGCAATCTCTGTCTATTCTTTATATGTGTGTGTGTGTATATATATATGTATATGTATATTTCCCCTCTTGAGCCCCCCAATTAACATGAACTTTCCTCTACAGCAAATTCTGTCCTCTTTACCTCTTCTCTCCCTAATTTCTACTCAAGGGCAAGTATCCCAGTATGTAGTACATTGTTCCCCAGAAAATTTTCTTCATTTTCTTGGCAAATCCTCTTTTCTACTGTGAATGAACTCAACTTGTCCATAAAGTTCTACTCTTTCACTAAAAGACTCCTATTCATAATACGCACTCATTTTTTCAATGGAGCCCACCTCCCTTGCCCCAACAATTCAAAATGATAGGAGAAGGGGAAGAATTTGATATACGTTTGAGTTTTGAATACTACTCCCAGCAGTAAGGGGATTAAAGCAAGTCTGGGAGATCATGAAGTGGATACTAGAACTGCAAGAGAATGTTTCAGTATCAAAGAGATTTTGCCAAAGTTGAATACTTAAGAAAGGAGTGTACAGGGAGGGGAATGATTAATGTGTAAGCTTCTAGTGGAGATAAGAGGGGACAGGGTTGAGGAACCTTATAAAATATCTGATATGAACACTTTACTCTACATTTCAAAATATTCTCATTATAATTCACTTATTCTCTTTCTTACATCTGTTGCAGAGGAAGCCTGAGGTCAATTTGGTGATTATCAAACATAAGGTTACAAAGGCTCAGTTAATGTGCCTTGATTTTGAAATTATTTAATTGACTGAAAATCTTTCTCTTATTGAATTGTTTACTGCTTTCCAAAACAATGTAATTTTCTGCTTCTTTTTTATTGCAATGTGAAATAAAAACTTGAGTTCTAGAGATAAAGAGATTAGATTCAAATCAAGACTTTGCCACTAGCTAACTATGTGTTCTCAAGAAAAGTAGCAAATTACTTAATCTCTCTGGACCTCAGTTCTCTCATCTGTAAATGGGAATAATAATGGCATTTATTCCATAAAATATTATTTGTGTGCAGATTAGAGAGGTTAGGCACAGAGTCAGCTTATGAACATTGTAATGAACTTGTACAATGCCATTCCTGAAACACTCCTGTTTTTTCTCTTTCTTCCAGTTATTATATTCAATATTTATCTAATAACTCTTATATTCCCTATTTTTTACTTCTTTATTCTTCCCAACTCAGAAAACAAGAATTGTCCAAGATCTTGTATTTGTCTTATTATTATTCTGACAGCCTTTCTTTGGGCAATTTTACCCATTACCATGGCTTCAGTCTTCACGGAGCCTTCCCATCTAGACACTCCATTGCTGCCAATGAGTCACAGCATTCAAGTCAATATTTACACCCTATATGCAGCCCTTGTGGTTTTCCCAACTTTTATCACTTCTGCTTCCTGCCAATTTAAAACTGCAGAGTTAATCTTAGCTTCTCTTTCTCTTTTTTCACCACATAACCAAGTATTTTCATGTTCCTGTTTAATTTTACTCTTTCATTCTCACCACCACCATTTCAATTTATGCCCTTCTTTGTTGTTGTTTAGGCTCTAGGTCATGTTCAACTCTTTGTGACCCCAGAGACTGTAGCCTGTCAGCTCCTCAGTCCATGGGATTTCCCATGCAACAATAGTAAACTCAGGTTGCCATTTCCTTCTCCAGTGGATCTTCATGACCCAGGGATCAAACCTGCGTCTCCTGCATTGGCAGGCATTCTTTAGCGCTGAGCCATCAAGGAAACCCCATGCCTTTATTCAGTTCAGTTCAGTTCAGTCGCTCAGTCATGTCTGACTCTTTGTGACCCCATGAGTCGTAGCACGCCAGGCCTCCCTGTCCATCACCAACTCCCAGAGTCTACCCAAACCCATGTCCATAGAGTTGGTGATGCCATCCAGCCATCTCATCCTCTGCCATCCCCTTCTCCTCCTGCCCTCAATCTTTCCCAGCATCAGGGTCTTTTCAATGAGTCAGCTCTTCGCATAAGGTGGCCAAAGTATTGGTTTCAGCTTCAACATCAGTCCTTACAATGAACACCCAGGACTGATCTCCTGTAGGATGGACTGGGTGGATCTTTTTGCAGTCCAAGGGACTCTCAAGAGTCTTCTCTAACACCACAGTTTAAAAACAGCTTTCTTCACCGTCCAAATCTCACATCCATACATGACTACTGGAAAAATCATAGCCTTGACTAGACGGACCTTTGTTAGCAAAGTAATGTCTCTGCTTTTAAATATGCTATCCAGGTTGGTCATAACTTTCCTTCCAAGGAGTAAGTGTCTTTTAATTTCATGGCTGTAGTCACCATTGGCAGTGATTTTGGAGCCCCCCAAAATAAAGTCTGGCACTGTTTCCACTGTTTCCCCATCTATTTGCCATGAAGTGATAGGACCAGGTGCCTTTATTATTTGACTTCAAACACCACAGATTGACTTGTTTATTTTTGGAATTTAAATAAATGAATCATAGAGGTTGTCTGATTTTGTGTCTGGCTTTTTCTACTCAATATTATGTTTGAGAATCAACCATGATGATATAATGGCAGCAGTTTATTTTCATTATCATGAAGGATTCCAATATATGAATATACAATGACTTATTTGTTCAACTATTGATGATATTTAGGTTGTTTCCACTTTAAGATGATTAGAAATAATGGTTCTATAAACACACTTAAACATGTTTTGTGGTGGTATACACACAATTCTGTTGGAAAGATACACAGAAGGCATAAACATCAATGCACAGTAAAAACATTCTTATTTTGTTGAAATAAGAGTGGCTACCTCTGAATGGTGGTGGCATACAAAGAATTTTGTGTCTTACTCTAAGCTTTCTTTATTTATTTTTACAGTAAAGAAATTGGAAATTGGTAAACAAATTTATTTAGAATACGAGTTCTGGCATCAAAAAGTCTGATTCAGGGACTTCCCTGGTGGTTCAATGGTTAGGAATTTACCTTCCATTACAGGGCACATGGTTTTGATTCCCTGGTCCAGAATTAGGATCCTGTGTACACTTTCATGCATTGGAGAAGGAAATGGTAACCCACTTCAGTGTTCTTGCCTGGAGAATCCCAGGGACGGGGAAACCTGATGGGCTGTGGTCTATGGGGTCCCACAGAGTCGGACACGGCTGAAGCGACTTAGCAGCAGACTTAGCAGTACTGTCGGACAGTTAGCGAGCCAGTATAGGAAATAGCTAGTGCAGATAAACCTAAAATAAATCAATAAACTAGAAAGTCTGAAGTGTATATTCAGGGAAAAAATTCTTTTCATACGATAACTAACGCATTAATGAAAGAAAAAAACAAAACACAATTCAAACACCAGCGCTACTATCTCTTCTTATTTACATATTAATAGCAATTCCCTTGTAGTTCAGTCAGTAAAGAATCTGCTTGCAGTGCAGGAGACCTGGGTTTAATCCCTGGGCTGGAAAGATCTGCTGGAGAAGGAAATGACAACTCTCTTCATTATTCTTGCCTGGAAAATCCCATGGACAGAGGAGCCTGGCTGGCTACAGTCTATGGGGACACAAGAGTCGGACACAACTTAGCGACTTCACCACCATCACCACCACTATTTTAAGTTACTTAACCTTATCAAAGTTCAGATTCTTCATTTGCTCATCTGTAAAGTTGGGAAATCTGAACATGGTTGCAAGGAATAAAATGCCTATTCCATATAAACTCCAGTTCAGTTCCTGGAAATACTAACCAAACAATAAGTATGCATTGGGATTGTATCATTATATTTATAATAAGAGGACATTGTTTTGTCTCTCATGATTTTTGGCTTGTGAAATTTGGGCTAGATACTTAGAAGAATTTGTAGTTGTGGAGGAATCAGAAGAATATTTATTACTAATTGACCCAAGTATAGGGTAGTAAACTATCTGTAATCTACCCAGAAGTGGGGTGTAGATCTCGGAATCAAAACAGTAAGAGTAACACTGGCAGTAGAATTGAGGGAATTTACTATATCAGTGTACTGACTGAAGCAATACTGATGCTTCTCATGTTTCTTTGTATGTATATAAATATTATGACATTAAAGGAAATGATTATATGTGCAAATTGGGTATCTCTGTCTTAAAATTTTAGATCAGCTGGAACTATATTCAACTGAACCAGCAAAATCTAAAACAAATAAAACACCATTTACGAGAAAGCACTTAAGAAAATCTATGTATGACAAGTAATTTTTTTCAACCCATATTGGTCATCTATGATTCTAAAATATATGTGTTGTGTTTACAAATGTGTTCCTATTAAGATTCATACTTGAATTGCTTGTCTGTTCAGAATCTTCGAAAATTATAATAAAATGGAATTTTACATTACTGTCAATTTGGAGATTCAGTCCAATCAAAAATAATAATTTTCATCAGCTTCTGTTTATTTTTCTGTAATACTGTGATAAATTATTAAACACACACACACAAATCCCCTCAAAAACTAGAAGAGGGCTTCTTAGATGTATGAGATTACATACCAATAAACTCACCCTAAAATTGAAAATACCATAAGTTAAAAAGACATATACTACACCTAGCCTTCCAAACAGCAAAGCTAAGCATAGTCTCCCTTAAACATACTCAGAAACATCAGCCTACAGGTGGACAAAATCATCTAACAAAAAGCCTGTTTTATAGTAAAGTGCTGAGTATCTCAGGTAACTTACTGAATGCTATACTGAAAGAGAAAAACAGAATGGTTGGAGGGGTGCAGAATGGTAGTTAAGTGTGTTGGTTGTTTCCTCTCATGATTGTGTGGTTGACTGGGAGCTCGGCTGGATGCCCTGACCAGAATCATGAGAGAATATCCTACCACATATTGCTAACCCAACAGAAGATAAAAATTGAAGCTGTTTCTTATGATTACATATCACTTTCACACCACTGTAAAGTGAAAAAATCATAAGTCAAACCTCATAACTTGGGGGACCATCTATATTAGATTTTAAAAAATGAAAGAAAAATAGTGAAGAATCTGAGTGCAATGCCACAGACGCAGGTTTGATCCCTGGATCAGGAAGATTCTCCTGGAGAAGGGCATGGCAACCCACTTTAGTATTGTTACCTGGGATATCCCATGGACAGAGGAGACTGTCCGGCTACACTCCATGAGGTTGCAAAGAGTCAGACATGACTGAGTGACTAACATTTTCACTTCTTCCAAGGAAAAACAGAGATTTGGGGTTTTAGAAAGAGTCCAATTTAAAAATCAGCACTATTGCTTATTGATATATGACTTTGGGTTAGTTCTCTCATGTGTAGAAAGAAATAATTGTGACAATTAAAGAAAAAACAGAACATAAAATATTCTCACAAGCTTGACACAAAATAGGCTTATGGAATATTATGTTTCCTATTCCTTATTACTCTATTTTGAGGTTATTTCCTTCTAAGTAAAAGAAATATCCCAATTGTTGGCATTTTCATTATTCATTAGAGACTTTTTTTTAACGCTGTTGTTCTTCAGTCACTAAGTCATGCCGGATTCTTTGTGGCCCCATGGACTACAGCACACCAGGTTCCTCTGTCCTTCACTGTCTCCCAGAGTGTGGTCAAATTCACGTCCATTGAGTCAGTGATGCTATCTAACCATCTCATCCTCTGCTGTCCCCTTTTCCTTTTGCCTTCAATCTTTCCCAGCCTCAGGGTCTTTTTCCAATGAGTCCGCTCTTTTCCTCAGGTGGCCAAAGTATTTGAGCTTCAGCTACAGCAACAGACCTTTTATTGAATATTCGTGGTTGATTTTCTTTAGGATTTACTGGGTTTTTTGGAAACTACTCATTATATCCCAAATACATTAGGGCCTCAAAGTCAGCATTTATCAAGACGGCCAGAGACTACAATTCCTTAGACAAAAACTTAGACATAGTTGTTTTAAATATAAATTTTCTGAAATGTGTCTCTACTTCACTCTAGAATATACCTATGTAATAGGATAAGTGCACATTATTACCATATTAGGCTTTCTGATTTTATTACAAAGGTTATATATTATGTAGTAAACTTGTCTCAGTATATTACTCACACAGTATTTTTTCAAAGGCAGTATTTCTCTACCTATGATGGTATTTTAGGTATCTGTCTGCTCCTGCCACATATATAATATCCAATAGCAATTTTTATTTTTTCAATGAACCTATCATTGTTTGACTTGAGTTCATTTTTTATTTATCTGAATCATACTTGAGCTTCTCCAAGTCTGTGTCCTTTGGCCACTACTAGCAATGATTCATGAAGCTAAGATTGAAACCTTTTACCTATAGAAATAGAGGCACTATTGATATAATCTTATTAGAAGTCAGAAAAATTCATATCAAAATAATTCAAGACCATTAACACATCTCTTGAATTAAGAGAAGGAAATAGAGCACATTAACACTGCTATGAAGACCACTCTTCCAAGTAGAAATGAGCTCACTATATAAAAATTACAAACCAAAGGATACAGGAATCAGCTATAAAGGAGAATTGGTAGATGAAGAAAGTAAAAAAGAAATTACCATTCCAAGAAAATAGCAGAAAAGCCCAGGACAGATTATCTCAAATCCTAACATTAATAGATTCCAAGGGATGTAGTTGAATTTCGAATTTAACAGATGACTGGCTCTCATAATTTTATTCCATATACAAACATATATTTCAGGTTAAAAGTTCCTAAGGTTCATTTTATTTTTGGCATGTATGGTAGAGTCAAAAATAGAGGAAAAAACTTCTACCTAATATTGGTTCCGAATCAAAGATTTTATATAAAAGTATATGAATGATTGAAATGTAATGTCTTGGACTCCCTGATTCCCATCTTTTGCTACATGTAAGGGGAAAATATGAAAATATAAAAACTCATTTTAAAAAATCTGTTGTCAAACACGTTTGTGACACGTGTATAAGTATAGCACAATGAAAAAACTCCGGTAAGGTTCACTAAGCGGCCTTATACAAATTCAGTAAGTGCTAGATTTCTTTAGAGACAGCATCGGTTGTTCAGATAAATGAAGTACCTTCCAGAAGAGAGGTTACTGGCACAAATCAATACACTGAAATATGCATTCAGTCCATATGGTATTTCAGTAATGGGTGCTTGAAATTCAGTACAGAGAATTGCTATAAATCACAAGCAGAAATTATATTAAAGGAAAGTTAGTTCTGTGATTTGTACTCAGAAATCAATGGAAATGTGTACCAAAAATAAGAGGCTTTTAGACATGTATGTCAAAAGAAAAATGATTTGTGTCATTGCCATTCATAATTTGTATTTTTGCTTCCTGTGTCCAGTTGAAGTTGGATTTTTTCCATGCCTCCTTTTCCTTACACAGGCAACCCTTAAAGTATATAAGAATCCCAAATTAGGAAGAAACCCGCACAAGTGATCTTTATTAAAAACAAAGGAATCACAAAATCCAAACTCTCCAGAACCTGGAGAAGAAAACACTGACTTGCTAGAGGAGTATTTTGGAATGGGGTAACCATAGTTGCAGGTACATAGTGGGAAAAATAGGACTGAGTTAGGGTGAAACTGGGTTGGAGAGGACCTAAATGGTAAAGATAAGAGACCAGAAGTGATAGGGTAAGAGGAAAACAGGGAGTTCTAGGAATCACTGATTGTGGAAAAGACGCCATAAAATAACTGTGATCCTTATTAATTGCACTTTTACCTCTGTCTACACTATCTCTCTAGACTTGAATCATTACCAATATTTTGCTGTTGTCTGTTAAAGCTACACTTTCCACATATCAGGGACAACCCCCACCCCAACACCAAATGCATGCCTGCATACACATGCGCCTTCATACCACAAGCATGTAATGAGTGGAAAGTGCTGTGATGAACTGACCGGATGATGTTCAGTGACCTAAATTGGAGCTTAGGATATTTGTAGGTATGTGCATGCCTTAATCAAATGAAAAGTAGGCCAAATCTGTGTGTTTACTTTTTTTTTTAACCACAGCTGAGAAACCTCTTTATGTGTGTGCACGCGTGTGTGCATGCGTATGTGATATTTATTATGTAAAAATAAATAAACCATTACCCTGAAAAAGAAATGAACCATAGGTGGAATTCTATCAAAATAGACATGAAATGGATTAAAAATTAAACTCCAAACTGGGACAAATTTCGTGTTTCTTTTCAATTCCCAACAATGCATTAGGACACATAATAAAATCCCTGAGGATATGTGGCACTGACCGTCCTTTTCTTGATAATCAGGGCGTGGTTTGGAACAAAGACTTTATCTCATGGATGTATGCCTTCTAAGATTAACACTCAAATACCAAATAATTTCAAAGCTAGCAAACATATGCCACTTTGTTCAGAATTTTGACCATTTTCTGTGAGTTTATATAGAAATAATCCCCATAAATGTCACTATCAATATCTAGAGATGCATAAACAAAAACAGTCAAAGTATATTATTTCTCTAAAGTATGGTAGAATATCATGCAGTGCTACTCACTACTTAAGCATCATTGAGATCATTAAACCTGAAGTGGAAATGCTTTTTGCTAAGATTTTAAAACAAGAGCAACAACCTAGATGCCCATCAGCAGATGAATGGATAAGGAAGCTATGGTACATATACACCATGGAATATTACTCAGCCGTTAAAAAGAATTCATTTGAATCAGTTCTAATGAGATGGATGAAACTGGAGCCCATTATACAGAGTGAGGTGAGCCAGAAAGATAAAGAACATTACAGTATACTAACACATATATACGGAATTTAGAAAGATGGTAACGATGGCCCTATATGCAGGGCAGAAGAAGAGACGCAGAAGTACAGAACAGACTTTTGAACTCTGTGGGAGAAGGGGAGGGTGGGATGTTTCGAAAGAACAGCATGTATATTTTCTGTGGTGAAACAGACCACCAGCCCAGGTGGGAGGCATGAGTCAAGTGCTCGGGCCTGTTGGGCTGGGAAGATCCAGAGGAATCGGGTGGAGAGGGAGGTGGGATGGGAGACCGGGATGGGGAATTCGTGTAACTCTATGGCTGATTCACATCAATGTATAACAAAACCCACTGAAAAATAAAAAAATTAAAAAAAAAAAAAAAAAAAAAAAAAACAAGAGCAAAATTCTCACATGCTGCCAACTTGAAAGGGGGTATTTGCCTTCTGAGGCCTCAGGAAAGGAGTATAGGGCAACTTCCATTACCATCTGAGTGGAGAGGGATGAGAGTATTGTGTGTTAGACTGACAATGTTTAGTCTTTTAAATTAACCATAGAATTCACAGCTGCACAAAAGAAAGTCAACACTATGCAGAAAAAGATCCCAACAGAATTAAATGTGAGTGTTTGAAGAGCTTCTCTAGTCAAGGAAATAAAATACTAAATTTATAATGAGCCTGTGTCACTGCACAGATAATGGACCTAAGGAATCTTTTAAAGCATTCCAGTCATTTGAGAGATAAAGAAACTGAGGCCAGAAGAAGGTAAGTGAACTACAGCAGGGTTACTTAGTGAATCCATGTTTTCTGAGATCAATTTAGGGGTTCTTTCTGCTGCACCTCAGTGTCCCAGCAAGCAGAGTACAGAGAGAGGAAGATTATACAGTCAAACTTCAGATATAACTCAATTTTATCCCCAAATCATGCAGGTATCAAATTTTTATTTATTTATTTATTTGGCCAGAATTGCCTAGAATCTATTTCTGTTTCAGAGAGATTTTGCTCACTTTTGTATCAGTGCAAGCATGCTAAGTTGCTTTAGAAATGTCCTACTCATTGTGATCCAATGGACCGTAGTCCACCAGGCTTCTCTGTCCCTGGGATTCTCCAGGCAAGAGATACTCCAATACTGGAGTTTTGTCATGCCCTCCTCCAGGGGATCTTTCCAACCCAGGGGTTGAACCTGTGACTCTTATGTCTCCTGCATTGGCAGGCAGGTTCTTTACCACTAGTACCACCTGGGAAGCCCTTTGTATCTTAAGTTTTATTTTATCATATTATGACATTCATTTTTTCTCTAAATTTGGTATTTGTGGCTTTGAAGCAAGAGACAAGGATCATATGATATCACTGAACATCTCAAACCCCTGACCCATTGGAATTGTTGCTTAATTTTCTACCTATGTAGCTTTCTATTACTTTATTTTCCTTTGCCAAGACTGCAGTCATTTCAATCCCTTTCCCAGCTTTAAGTCCTCACAGATGTGGGCACATACAAAGACTTTCATCTCCCTAATGAAAATATTACTATTTCCATTTATTCCTTTTCTTTAGTCAACTCCTTTTCATGTTCCCCACAGTTTCAAGTCACTCTTGTTGAAGTTCCTGTTACATACTTGTCACTTCATGAAGACTGTTTAGGCTCTCTCATTCCATCTTCAAATTTATCTTCATCCACACTCATCTTCAGTCTCTTAAATATGGTTTTCTGACATTCATTCCTCTTGTGTTCATGGAAGCACTATTTACAATAGCCAGGACATGGAAGCAACATAAACGTCCATCAACAGAGGAGTATATAAAGAAGATGTTGCACATATATGCAATAGAATATTCCTCAGTCATAAACAGGAGCAAATTGTGGCAGTTGCAGACATGGGAAAGGAGTTTCCCAGGTGGTTCAGTGGTAAAGGTTCTGCCTGCAAATGCAGAAGGTGCAGGAGATGCTGTTTGATTCCTGGGTTGAGAAGATCTCTGCAGTAGGAAATGACAACCCACTCTTGAGGGTCACTTGGACTGCAAGGAGGTCAAACCAATCAATCCGGAAAGAAATCAGCCCTGAATTTTCATTGAAAGGACTATTGCTAAAGCTGAAGCTCCAATACTTTGGCCACCTGATGTGAAGAGTCAACTCATTGGCAAAAATCTGATGCTGGGAAAGATTGAAGGCAAAAGGAGAAGGGGTTGGAAGAAGATGAATATATTGGATAGCCATCACCGAGTTAACAGACATGAATTTGAGCAAAGTCTGAGAGATAGTAGAGGACAGAGAAGCCTGGCATGCTACAGTCCATGGGGTCACAAAGAGTCAGACATGACTTAGTGACTAAACAACAACAATGTATAAGATAACTAGTGAGAACTGACTATATAGCGCAGGGAGTGCTCTGTTTTGAGCATTCAGAGTGGAATATTCTACTCTGTTCTCTGTGGTGACCTAAATGGTAAGTAAATCCGAGGAAGAGGGAATATATGTATATGTATATGTGTGGCTGAGTCACTTTGTTGTAGAGCAAAAGCTAACACAACGTTGTAAAGCAACTATACTCCAATAGAAATAAATAAATAAATATTCCTTTCAGAGAATCTCATAGACATCTCTGCTCTTACCCACCATCCCCAAGAAAACCTGTATTTTGCAACACACTTTCAAATTTTTGATAAAATAATCTAATAAATTGATGTGCTCTGATACACAAAAGTGTTAGCAATCTCTGAGGCCATTTTTGAATTCTCTCTAAACTTTCTGAACACAATACATTCAAACAGAGGAATGAGTCCCACTGAGGGTATTTCAGGAGAGGAAAGACCAGCTGAGGAATGCAATTTCAGCAGTAGCAGTGGGGTTTAACATGTATCTCACATGATGCCAACTTGCATCAGATATTCCAACCTGACACAGCAGTGATACATCACTGCTACAAATGAAGCCATTTGTGAAAGGGAAGAGTTAACAAATTATAAACTACCTCAAAGCACTGGCTTTAACTACTATTTCCCCATTTAGCTGGTTACTAATTTGAAAAAAAGAAAATGATTTGTACAAATTAAAAAAAAAAAAGAGAGAGAAACTTAGAGTTAACTAATCTGTTAGACTTTTAGTTATGGCAAGACTATTTGGAACTCTGAAAAAATAAGAAAAATTAGAAATTATCATGAATATAAATTCTCTGTTCAATGAAAACTGTGATGTCACATAGCACATTTGTTTTTCAACTCAAATTTGGTTGTAATCTTAGTTTTGTTCTCTTTTACTTTGTGACCTTGTTCAAAATATTTAACATCTTTAAGCTTTGATTTCTTTACATCTCAAGTAGGGGAGAGAGAGAGGATATCTACTTTTAAGATTGTTATGAGGATTAAATTAGAGAACATTTTAAAAGTAGTTAAGCATTGTGTGGCACATGATGGACCTTAACAAATGATAGATTTTCTTATATTTTAGTTACAAGTTTGTCTTCTATAAGTAGTTATATAATCACTAATACCAATATGATTTTGGGCTGCAGGAGACTAACATATATCTATAAAACTAAAAGACACAGTTTTAGGAGAAATAATAGAATTTTCCCTTAAAGCAATTTTCTGCACCTGTTTTAGAAATAGATGTGAGAATTCACTTCCTATTATTTAAAACAATGTTTGATTGGATTCAAACTACCTTCCAACATTTTCTCAAAGGACAATCCAAACTCTTCAATTACCTTTTTCACATACATCTCAGAAAGTATTTTGAGTGCCTGAAAGGCCATAATTCTTTCTTCCTAAAGTTTTGAATTCCATCTGATGAAGATATCACACTTTGTGAAGTAGCACCATGTCACAGAAACAATAGCTTAAATTAACCTCTTATTGCCTTCAGTCAGGT
Organism: Muntiacus reevesi; assembly: GCF_963930625.1. Classification (NCBI taxonomy): domain Eukaryota; kingdom Metazoa; phylum Chordata; class Mammalia; order Artiodactyla; family Cervidae; genus Muntiacus; species Muntiacus reevesi. Next base: position 33,163,099 of record NC_089265.1, on the reverse strand, counting down.
TCTTTCTTTTCCTCCATAAAAGTTAATTTAATGCTTTTGAAAGAAGCAAGATTGGCAGGAATCGAGAATTAAGGTCTTTACGTCACAAAATAGGCACTGACTAGATTGAGTAGCAATATACTTAAAATTGTTGGTTATTACAGAAACTCAAATACATTTAGAGAGGGACTGCCTTAAGGGAGTGATGGTAATTGAGTCTTCCTGGGACATTCAGGCCATGGACACATCCTAGGGATGATAATTAGAGCTATTCAACATGGCGAGTGCTGGATTTTAATTAAAAAAAAAAATCACTGCCATCATCTCTTTGATGCATTATGTAGCAGAGATCAGAACCACTATGTGAAATTACATGGAGGAAAGGGTTTTGTCTGGACAAAAGCCCTCAAAAGTTTCAAAATGTGAAACGCCAATCTAAAGCCATTCTTTTATTAAACAAATACTTACTAGGTAGTACCATCTGCCAATTTCCTTTTTCCTGTAGGCACTGGGTAAAAGAATGGTATTATCCCTGCTTTCTTGGAGTTTAATTAAAAAGGAGAAAGATTTGAAACAAAAGAATACAAAAATTTAAGAGATAATTTCAGATCCAGGGCTGGCCTCTTGGGCATGTAACCTGTGCAGTCACACAAGACCCTGCTTTAAAAGGGCTTCAAAGTTGGTTTAATTAATGCCAATTGCTTTCTTGAAATTCTTAGTAATTTTTAACAAGAGGCCTGCACTTTCATTTTGTACTAGACACTTCCAATTATGTATCCAGTCTTATTCAGACAGTAATAAGTTTAATAAAGGAAATAAAATAATGAGATAGAGAAAGACAGGGGTTATGATTTACAAAACTCCTTTAGATGGGAGTCCAAAAAAGCCTTTCCCAGGAAATAACTTATGAGCCATGAATTATAATATTTACCAAATTAGTAGATCTCACAAACGAGAAGAAACTGTATTGAATCAAACTCAACAGATACTAATTTAACACCTATTCTGTGCAAGAAGACATCAGATTACTCTTTAAGGAATATTAGGATGCAGTTTTTGTCTCCAGTAAATTTGAAGTGAAAAAACAAAGTACACAGGGAGTTCTCAATGTGCTTTTCAAGAGATAATCAGAAATATGAGGATTCCGAGAGTGGAAAATATCACCAAAATTTGGGAGAATAAGTGAAACCTTTTAAAACAGGGGGGTAGGATTTCTTTGCCATGGTTAGTAAGGTAGGTGAGGTAGAGGCACTGTTGCAGAGTACAAGCTCCCTGTGGTCACCACACAACAGGCTAATAATGCAGATGAGACAAAATGTTGAGGCTAGGAATACAACTTTATTTTGACAGCTGGCAAACTAAGGAGATGGCAGACCAGTGTCTCAAAATAACCATCTTATGGGGTCTGGATGCCAGATTCTGTTATAGAAAAGAGATGGAGGGAAAGTGAGGAGTTGCGGTAAAAAGGCCATTAATTTTGCAGGTATCTTCAGGAACGGCCAGCCTTGGTAGAGGGTTGTTTTAAGAATGTGTTAATTTCTTCCTTCCTGTAGCCATCCACAGATGGACAGGTTCCTGAACAAAGGCATTTTCGTTTAACACTCAGGCAGAGGGGCAGGGTTCCCTGAGGCAGGCCATTATGTATGGACAGTATCGTTTTAGCCAACAAAAGCAATCGGAAGCAAAGGTTAAAGAAAAAGAAACACATCCAACATGGGGTCAAAATTCAATTTTCCCTATAACAAGGCTTCTTTACTAGGCAGAAGAAATAGTATAATTAAAGGCTCAGAAGGCAAGCAGAATACCCATGAGTGTTAACATTAAATAATGTTTAAAAAGTAAAGCTACATTATAGAATGGATGGAAGAAAACATTAAAAACAAACAAACAAAAAACCCTGGGTGCACTCTTATTTATTTTTTTTTTCTTTGCATTTTCACTAATAAATTGCTAAGTCCTATTGATTCTATTTTTTTTTAAGTATATCTTGACTACAATGTCTCTCTTCCTTACTTCTGGCTACCATCTCATTTCTACATGACTGCATCAGCTTTTCCACTGGTCTGTCTCCAGTTAGGCCTCTTCCCCAGATTAGTTCTCTTCCCCCAAGTCAGAGCACACTTTCTCAAAAGAAAATCTGATCATGCTACTCTTGGGTTGGATATTTTTCAAAGCAGAGTTATGAATGGATAAGCCCTGATTCTGAAATAAGGCAGAACGGGATTTGAATCTTGCCTCTTCAGCTTACCAACTGTGCCATATTAAAGAGGTTTTTTTGGTTTTTTGTTTTTTTTGTTTGGTTTTTTTTTTTTTAGCATTCTGGACCTCAGCATCCTCAAAGGGAAGTAATGATAATTAAATGAAGCATTGTATGCAAACTGACAACACAGCAGGGTTAACACACGGGAGAACACCCAGTAACTGTTACTGTTGTCAAGATGTAGTCAGATTGCTTTGTGTGGTGGTAAAGGCCCTAAATCCACTGACTTTTTTTCTCTAGAGTCATTTCTTGCCTTATTCTACATGTCCACATCCACAGTACTCAGCTATATAACATGCTCGCCCTTTTCTCCATGCTGGGCCTTCTCCCAGGAATGCTTCTTCTCCATTACCTATTTGTCGCATTCCTTCAACCTACTGTAGTCATTCCCACTTGATAACTGTGAAGACTGATTAGTCCAATGACTTTTCAAAGTCACACAGTAAGTAGCAGAACAAAGCCCTGAACCAGTTCGAATTCATACAAATCCTGTGCTCGTTACTCTCTGTATTTTTTGTATCACAAGTTTCAGATATTCTCTGGGAAAATATTTACTTTAAAAAAAAAAAAAAGATTGTTCCAAAAATACAATACAATACTTTGCTGCCTTTTCAATTCCCTGTCTTTTCCCCTTCATTGAGAATTAATATGGATTTCCATAACAGCTTATTTATGTGAAGTAAAATCAGAACACAAGTAAATGAGCAAAAATCTGACATACTCTACAACTACCAAGAATAGTCTTCAATGCGGGGATATATGGGTCTATTACCCTCTTTTGTGGGGGAAACTGAGACAGCCATTTTCAAGTAGCACTTGTTTCAACCATAAAAAGCACTGTCATTTTGAAGGCATTTAGGGAAAACTGTCACATACAAAAATTATAATGGGATGCTAATCTGCTTGGTAAAATTAAAGTTTTAATCGTAAAGTCTGAGCTAAAGTAAATTCAGATTGATATAGATTCACTCCACAGACATCAATAATTTTCCATTATGTTAAAATCAATCCCAATTTTACATGCAAACAGCAGATTCAAGTAAAAACCTCAGAGGTTTGTATCCTACAAAAAACACACTTATTTTGGATCTCTGGAAAAACAGCTGTGTGTTTTTAATAAGAAGGATACCACTAAGCTTTGATACTTCCATTCCTGGAAAAATCCAGTTCATACTTTCTAATTAGACATCATAAGTGGTTTGCTATTAGAAACTAACAGAGGGAGAAAAAAAAAATTGAAAGAATCCTGAGGGAAAATTGGATCAAAAAATTATAATAACTACAAAACTTGATTAAAAGCACATGAAAATATCTGAAAGTGGCATATATGTATAGTGCTATATAACATGCTTCTCTCTAAGAAAACAGCTGAATTTAGAAAGTAGTTTAACCTGTGCAAAACTCATTTCCTCATCTGCAAAATGGAACAACAATGTCAGCCTTGTCTATTCTTCAGAAATTTTGTGGGAATTAAACTGTTAGGTAGTTACAACAGGAAAAAGGAATCCAAAATAGCGGTGGCTAAAAGACAGAGAAAGGAAAGAGCCCCAGAAAATAGAACAAAGGAAGGTCTGAGGACCGGAGTGAGAACCTCAGGTGAAGCAAACAGCCCTTCTGGCTAGGCTAATATATATAGAGCAGGCTCAGGGGGTGGAGAAAAGCCAAAAAGAAGAGCCAAAATTGAACAGTCTCTTCTCTTGTGTCTTTTGGGTCTGCCCACCCTCCTGCCTCAAGGATGTATTTTCCTTTTCTTGCCAAATAAAACAGAGCTATAACTGAGCTGTAACACTGGTCTGCTGCTTCAAATTTTTGCTGCGGTGAGACAGAACCGGGGAAATTAAATACTCCCCCAACATCTTTGGTGTTGTTTCTCAGATTTAACCCGGCTGACACAGCAGAAGCCCAGCTCAGGGAAAGCTTCTGCAGTGGAAGCTGAACACAAAGAAAATCCAGCGCAGTGGAAGCAACAAGAAGCCCAGCATGCTGGAAACCAGGGCAGCAAAAACAGACACAACAAAAAGCTCACATGGCTCAGTCTTGGATTCCAGAAGCCCTCTGGTTAAAATAGGAGGTCCTTGCCCCTATGGCTAGAAGGATATGGCTAACAAAATCTTAATTGCTTTACAATCTCTCGTTTCTTGTTTCCTTGAACCTTCTGCAAACAGGCAAGTGGCAGTGGGTGCAACTGAGGGATGCTGGCAGGGGCTACGCCCCAGTGTGCCCCAAAGCTCCACTGTCTGCTGTGCCCTAGGAGCCGTTGTCCAAGCGGGTGAGGGTTCCTCTGTCCTTAATTTCCTTGGTGCCAAGGATCAGACCAGTGAAAATTGTGGGCACAGGTCAGGTATTTAGCAGATTTTCCAGCAGGTTATGAAGGGGATTCCTCACTTTTCCCCACTGCTTTTTCCTCCAGTCCTTCAGCTCCTGTCTCCATCTATGCCACTGCTTACAAAGTATTGAGCAGGTCATCATCTTTTCATTTCTGAAAGTTGTGTTTGAAACTGTTTACCTAACATTGGGACACAAACCCATGTGGCAGGGACTCTCTGCTATGCCTTGTCACTCAGTTGCATCCAACTGGGACTTGAGTCCTGCCAAAACCCACAGTGCCTGGTTTTAGGACCTAATGAAGCTCAGGTTCTTGATGTCTCATGGAAAAAAATTCAGTGAGAGACACAGTGATAAGTAAGAGGTAGATTTGTTCAGATTCAAAGAGAAGCACACTCCAAGAGTATGGGCAATCACAGAGGGTGAGTGTGGTGGTCATGGAATGTGGTGTGGTTAGTTTTCAAGAGCTGGGTGATTTCATATGCTAACGAGTGGGAGGATCATTTCAACAATAGGGGAAGTACCCACTCCTTGGTCTTTTGACAGTGCCTTGGAACTGTCCTGGCTCCTCTGGGTGTGTCATTTAGCTTGCAGATTGAGGATTAAGGTTTGGTTGAATTTGATTTGTCATCTTGGACCCATTTGATTTTATTGGTTTAGGTTATGCCCTTGGGCTATGTCATTTTTTCAAAAGTTGTGTCCTGCCCCATTTGCTTCTGTTTCATGCTCTTTTCCTGAGCCCCATCCAGGCCCATAGTATTGGCTCTACAATCTTCTGGAGGGACAACCAGAAAATAGCTGGCTCTTGTGGGGGAAATACTGTATAATATCCAATCTCTCTAGAGGTTCAGGCCTTCATCTCCCATGTTTCCTACAACATGTGCAACAACAGCATCACTTAGTGAACCTGCTACGGCGGGCGACAGACACACAATGCCTGCTCGAAGTCCATCTGTTGGTGGCATGCCTTCAAGAGCAATTGGGCTTCCAGGAATAATGTTGGGCACTTTGGGAGTTAGCCCTGCAGGCCTTTGGGATCAAACCCTTACCACCCTTCTCCTAAGTTTACAAACATACTCCTGGATCAAATCTCCACTCCACTTTTATGGAATATCTGGTCTGTTGCCTCTTATCAATTTCTTCTTAAGCCACTTACTAACTCCTACAGCCAGGACCCTGCCCCCTTGTAGGCAACATCACTCAACCCCACTTATTATTAAAATACTCTAATATCCTTAACAGGACCAGATAACACACTCTTTTGTCATTACATCTGTTGTTACTTAGAGTGGGTATATGACAATGAAACATTTACCATTGGAAACACTCTAAACTGCTCTTATGGAGAACTAGGGGAGGAAATCAGTGACTTACATTCTCTCAGAAGAACAAGCAGATAAGGCTTACGGCAGTTTTGCCAGGTTCCCAGTCTCCGGGCACAAGCTTGGACTGCTTTGCATCATGGTATATGTTCCCATCCACATTGGACAAACCGGCGATGAGTTAAGATTACAACCCCTTAATCCTACCCAGTAGTAGTCACGCTGGAGACTTTAGGGATGCCCAACTCCAATCCAGGCATCCCAGGAGATCGACCTGCCTTGACCTACCTAGGAATCTGGCCCGCAGAAGGTTGTCACGCCTGCTCGGGGATCTGCCAGGCCAGAGGTCCCAGGAGGTCGATATACCTCGACCTGCTCAGGGACCCAAATCTCAGGAGACTGACCTGCCTCAACCTGCCTGGGGATTCGATCTCCAGGAGGCTGTCACACCTCAGCCTGCCTGGAGATCTGCACCCTGACCTGGGGACGCCTGGCTCTCAAGTTGCAACAGTACTGGGTAGGATAAGCTTCAAAAAGACTCACCCCTAAGGAAGTCCACCAATAAAATAGAAGGAGGCCTATTAGTTTTTTTCTTTTTTCTTTTCCTCTCTGTCATCACTGTCTTTCAGATGGTAAGTAACCAATCCACTTCCCGACAGATGCCCTAAAATTCATCCTTGATAACTGGAAGCTGTTCGATCCCCTAACTCCAAGGAGAAGTCACTTAAAATTCATTTGTGCCACATCTTGGCCATGGTATCCTCTGGGGGATAAGGAACACTGGCCCGAGGATGGGAGTTTAAATTACAATACCATCCTGCAGCTAGACTTATTCTGCAAAAGACAAGGGAAATAGACAGAGATCTCCTATATCCAACTTTTCTTCTGACTTAAAGATATGAAGGGACTCTGTCTTAAGTATGGGATTGTTGTATGCCCTAAAAGTGAGTCTGGTAGGCAAATGGTGTTAGGCACAGACAACCAAGAGAAGGAAGTCCCCCGTGAAGGCTCACCTCCCATGACTCCTGAGTTGCCTGGTATTCCTTCCTTGTATCCAAACATGCCTCCACATCCAGGAGCACCCCCTTCACAAAAGCCAACTCGAGTATGTCCCTTAGTTGAAACTGGAGGAGAATTTGGACCAGCTGGGGTCCATAAGACCTTCTCCTTCTTAGAACTAAGACAGATCAAATAAGACCTGTGAAGCTATATAGATGACCCAGGCAAAATATAGATACATTCCAACACATTACCTTGGCCTTTGACTTGACATGGAAGGACATCATGGTCATATTTAGTCAAACTTTATCTGACCTTGAGCCCAAAGGTAAAGACCGTAAAGGAAGCCTGAAGGTATGCCATGGGGCTTCACATGTCAAGCAATAAATCTCTTGTGGGGGAAACTGCACTCCCCTCCTCAGATTCTAGTTGGAATTACAGTGATGTTGAGCACATCTGGGAACGGGATCATTTTCTGATCTGTGTAAAGGCAAGACTAAAAGCAGACCCACAAAAAGTAATCAGCTATGCCCACATCTCAGCAGTAACTCAGGAGCCCAATGAGAACGCCATTGCCTTTCTGGAAAGGCTAAAAGAGGCCCTCCAAAAGTTTACCCATTTGGGCTTAGACTCTTATGAGGGACATTAAGGGATGCATAAGGGAGGGATTTTAAAGGACGCATTCCTTTCCCAATGTGCATCAGACAATAGGATAAAGTTACAATAGCTACAACAGCAGGACTCTGCTGTCTCTTTAGATGAGATGGTCTAGACAGCCACCAATCGCTTTCATAAAAGAGAACAGGAGAGAGAGGCCAAGGCCCAGGAAAGGGAGAAAAGGAAAGAGAGAAGGCATGCCCAGATGCTGGCTGCCCTCCAGGGAAGCCCTGTGGCAAACCCTGAGTCCTTAAAGGACAAGGCACCAGGCAAATGCCTAATCTGTAGATGGGCGGGGTATTGGGCCATGAAGTGTCCAAACCATGACAAGTATCCTAGAATGGCTTGCTAAAAACAGCATCAATTGGGACATTGGATGGCACTGTGCCCCTGGGACCCAAGAGCCTCAAGGTCAAGTGTCAAGCCTTCCCTTGCGATGGTTCAACAGGACTGAAGCAGCCCACTCCAGTCAGCCCGCCTGTCACAGGTAACCATCGTGGGACTGGAGCCACGGGTGCAACTGGATGTGGCACGTAGGTCCGAGAATTTCTTGTCCACCTTTTCTGTCCTGACTTCCTACTCCAGAGACTTCTCCTCCCCAACCTGTACCATTTTGGGTGCTACAGGAAAAGCAATTACAAAAAGATCCACCCAAGAACTTCTTTGTTCCCAGGAGGGGCAAATATTTCCCCATCAGTTTCTGGTGGTCCCCAAGTATCCTACTCCCTTATTGGGAAGAGATATACTCACCAAACTGGTGACCACCCTTGTGATGGGAAGCTTTTCAGCCCCTAGAGCCCTACAGCTTCTGATTACTACTGAGGAACCCATTACACCCTCTCCAACAGGGAGGGGCCAAAAACTACGGGAGGACAAAATTAACTCCCAGGTGTGGGTCCAGGGGACTCCTGGATGAGCCCACCATGACAAGCTGAACTGGTCATCATTGTCTTCTGAGATCCCACTCAGTTTCCAAACCGGAAACAATACCCCCTCAGAAGAGAATCTCAGGAAGGACTACAGCCTCTAAAGAATAAATTCCTTGCCTGTGGGCTATTAGACCCCACCAATTCGGCCAGTTCTACAGTGTAATACCCTGACGCTTCTTGCAAAGAAAAAGGACAGGACCTGGTGAATGGCTCAAGATCTTTGGGTCATAAATGAAGCCGTAGTCCCCCTCCATCCCACCGTACCCAATCCCTATGGAATCTTGGAAGAAATCCTCCCCAGTGCCAAGTGATTTACAGTCTTGGATCTCAAGGATGCATTCTTTTGCATATGACTGACTGGCTAAAAACTCCCAATATCTTTTTGCCTTTGAGTGGGAGGCTCCAGAAGAAAAACACCAACAGATGTCTTGGATGGTATTACCTCAGGGGTTCAGAGATAGAGTCCCACCCCCACCCCACCCCCCGTTTGGACAGACTCTTAGCTGGGATCTCCTAGATCTGGACCTGGGACCTAATGGAAAAATATTACAATATGTAGATGACCTACTACTCTGCTCTCCAGGTGAGAAAAATGCCCAACAACATGCAATTCAGTTCTAAACTTTTTGGCAGAGAGAGAATATAAAGTCTCCCATGCTAAGCTAAGGCACAGATGGTCGAGACAAACGTCACTTACATGAGAGTTCAGATTACACATTGATTCAGGAGGCTGTGCTCTGATGGCGTACAAGGAATCCTCCAGTTGCCCTCCCCCACGGCTTGAAAACAATTGTGAGCTTTCCTGGGACTAACTGGGTATTGTAGAATCTGGATACCCAACTATGGTCTAATTGCCCAGCCCTTATATGAAAGCTTGAAAGGATGGGATGATTCAATCTCACTGATGTGGGGAGCGCCACAAAAGAAGGCAGAGGCTACACTAAAAGAGACTTTAACTCAAGCACCTGCCTTGAGGTTGCCAGATCCAGAAAAAGCACTCCAACTTTATGTCCATGAAAAAGAAGGAATAGCCTTGGGAGTGTTAACTCAAAAGTTGGGACCTAAGCCCCAGCCTGTAGCTTACTTATCCAAGCGGCTCAACCCAACTGCCCAAGTCTGGCCTCCCTGCCTTCGAAATCTTGCAGCTACTGCAGTCCTGATAGAAGATACTTTAAAACTCTCTTTTGGGGGTAAACTAAAAACTCCTGAATGGGAGAGGTCATTTATTGACGTCTGATCAAAGGATCCTCAGATATCAAATAGTACTGATGGAAAATTCAGGTTTGACTATATCCCTTTTTGATGTTCTTAACCCAGCGACCCACCTGCCTACCCCCGAGGGCTCTTTCCCCTTTCATTCTTGCCTAGAAACTTTGGACCACTGGACAAAACCCCAAGAGGGATTGTCAGGAGAACCTCTGACCAATCCTGAGGTAATTTGGTACACACCTGGAAGTAGCTTTGTCCTGGATGGAAAAAGAAGAGCTGGATATTCAGTAGTCTCTAATTTTGAGACCACAGAGGCTAAACATTTGTCCCAGGTACTTCTGCCCAATTGGCTGGGCTCATAGGCCTGACTCAAGCTTTAGAGCTGGGAAAAGGAAAGAGAGTAGCCATTTACACTGACTCCAAGTATGCCTTTCTGGTGCTACATGCACATGCTGCTATTTGGAAAGAAAGAGATCACTGGAAGGTCCCCAGTCAAGTATGGTGATCAAATCCTTAGTCTCTTGGAGGCAGTTCATGTGCCGGCCGAGGTTTCAGTCTCCCATAGTAAAGGACACCAAAAAGAGGAGCACAGAAGAGGCACGAGGGAATCAAGCAGTCAATCGGGCAGCTAAGAGAGCAGCATTACAGAACAGTGACCTGATAGGGATTGCCAAATTAGTTCTGCAGGCTAATTTGCCAGAAATTCCTTCACATACTGAAGGTGAGACTCTTAAAGCTGAGTGAGGGCTTTCAAGATGATCATAATGGGTGGTTTCAAAAGAAGGGACTCGTTTTTCTTCCTGGGAACCTCCAATGGAAATTGGTTAACTCCTTATATGTCACCACTCATTTAGGGGAGAAAGCTCTCCAAAGATCACTAGAAAGGTCCTTGAGAGGGACGGGCCTCCACACAACTATTTAGCAAGTGGTCTCCCTTATCCCACTTGCCAATTAAGCAATCCTCAAGGAGCTTGAAAACCCCAGCTGCCTCAGGCCATCCAATGACAGGGGACCTACCCAGAAGAGGACTGGCAGATGGACTTCACCCAGATGCCAGTTTCTCAAAAGTATAAATACCTACTAGTCATGATAGATACCTTCAGAGGATGGAATGAAGGCTTTCCCACCCGGACTGAGAAGGCTCAGGAAGTGGTAAAAAAAAAAAAAAAAAAAAAAACCTGATCATGAAATCAGTCTGAGATTTGGTCTGCCCAGGTCATTACAAAGTGACAACGGGACCTCACTTACTTCTAAGTTCACCCAAGGGGTCTCTAAAGCATTAGGCATTACTTATTATCCCCATTGTCCCAGGAGGCCTCAGTCTTCAGGAAAAGTAGAAAGACCCAGCTAGTTCTTAAAATCAGCAATAAACAAGATAACCAGGAGACCTCCCTGGGATGGAAGGAGGCTTTACCAATAGCTCTCCTCTGCACCCATACTGCCCCTAAGGAACAGGTTGGTCTTTGTCCTTATGAGATGCTATGTGGGAGACCCTTTGTTTATGCCAATGATCTCTTCCTAGATACAGAGGCTCAGATCCTCCAGTCTTATACCATGGCCATTGGGCAATTCCAGCAGGATACACACGTGCAGAGTGTCAACCAGGACCCAGAAGATTCTAAGAGCCACCACTGTATGCTCCAGAGACTCAAGTCCTAACTAAACTCTGGAAAGATGGACCCCCAAAGGCTCAGCTCCAGTCCACATGGAAAGGCCCCTACCCTGGAATACTTTCTACCCTCAGAGCAGTCAAGACACCAGACACAACTCTTTGATTCACTACTCAGGAGTCAAACCATGGGAGAACACAGAAAAGGGTACTCAATACACCTGTGAGCCCCTGGGAGATCTCAGATATCTATTTAGGACTACACATGAGTGCCATTCTGATGAACATCCCCCAAATTAAATTTCTGGGGATAAGACTTCTCAGGATAGCTCTAAAGAGCCAACACAGCTTGTCTCAGAATAGCTCTAAAGAGCCAACACAGCTTGGCAGGGGTTGTACTTCAAAAGAGACCGGAGATAGGTCTCCTGATCTTTGAACAAGGAGAATCTTGAGCCATCTTGAATGACACATGTTGTTCTGGGTAAATGTCTCTAGCTAAGTTAAAGAAAGTCTCACAGTCCTCAAGAAAAACATTCAGATCCTATGGGACATCAGTACAAGCAGGAGGGTTCTTGGGGTGGCTACAATCTTTCTTTGGGGGATCCTTCTCCTGGCGAGGGGGAGTTTGGAGTTGGCTAATGCCCCTACTAATCCCTGTTATCACCAAATTGATGCTGCTTATGATTGCTCCATGTATCATCAATTGTCAAACCCCTTTAGTCTCTGCCCATGTCAACAAGCAACAACTGTGTCAGTTCAACAAGGATGTGTAAAACTACACCTGACCAAGGAAAATATCACTCACCCTTAGATGCTCACCACTATAAGGGCTCTGAGGCTTGAGATTAGCAAGAGGGGGAGGCCCAATTCCCTTGTCCCAGCTCAGTGGGAAGTAGCCAAAGAGACCCTGATGCCCCTACTCCCAAAGAATTGGATGTCCCATCTCTTGAGGGGGGGAATGTTAGTTAGAATAGGAAAAAGGAGTCCAAAATAGCGGTGGCTAAAAGACAAAGAAAGGAAAAAGCCCACAAAAATAGAACAAAGGAAGGTCTGAGGACCAGAGTAAAAACCTCAAGTGAAGCAAATAACCTTCCTGGCTAGCCCAATTTACATAGGGCAGGCTCAGAGGGAGGAGAAAAAGCACATAAAAAGAGGAGTCAAAATTGAGCCGCTCTGTTCTCTTCTCTTCATATCTTTTGGATAGGCCCACCCTCCTGCCTTGAGGATATATTTTCCTTTGCTTGCCAAATAAAACTGAGCTGTAACACTGGCCTGCTGCTTCAGATTTTTGCTGCAGTGAGACAGAACCAAGGAAATTACACACTCCCCAACAAAATGAAACAGTCAATTAAAACAAAAACAAAAACACTTTAAACATATACATACTAATCAAATATAATGTGATATCACTTCACACTGGGAAAGAGACATACATCCTTCAACTTTCTTTCCAACTGGTAAAAGAAAAAAATCACTTAGGTCTTCTCTCTGATTGTCACTTGAATCATCTGCCTTACTGGGAACACTTTTTTCCCTTCCTTTCCATCAAATTAAAAAAAAAAATTAATTTCCCCCATGAAAGTTCTCTGAGACCTACAGCCTTTGCTTATCTCCCTCTCAAATAAAAATCCTATCTTAAATTATTACAAGTGAATCTTTTCAAGTTCTTTCCATGCATGTTGGTCTTACCATTTGCATCCAGCCTGAAAGCCCTTCAGAACAGAATGGTGCCTGCATTGCTTCCTGTTGCAGGGCTCAGCTCTATATACAAGGAAAAAGCTCAAGAGTGAATCGCTGAATGTACTCATTCACCCCTTGGGAAGGCTGACTGGATTTCCTATTTAGCTATCCAAATAATTATTCATAGAAAATAATTTGTTTTGTCTAAAGAGAATCTGTGCCAGAGTTAGATATGTGTAGACTAAGCCATATTAGAGAAAATAAGACATAGCTCTCTGGTTGCATAACTGTTCAAGTTTCTTTTGCAGTTTTTATTTTTAACAATAAGAGCATTTATCTGAAGATCAATCTGTAACGAAAGCCATTAATAAATGTGGAGTCTGATCAAGGTTAATATCAGACATTTTCTAGCTTTAAGCCATGCAACTTTTCAGGTAGCTATTTTGTGTCTCAAATTCCTTATATGTAAAATAGGGATGCTACTACAGATGAGATAGTGCTTATCTTCTTGGCTATGTGTTTTCAAGGTGTACATCAAAGCATACTTGAGTGACTCATCCATTTACCCACTTGCTAGGTGTACATATATGGATTAAATATAATCCTTGGTTTTAAGGACTCAAAGTGAAATCACACCTATAATTTGATTAGCGTTAATGAATGTATGTTTGAACCAGAGTGATGAAGGAGTACAGGGAAATTATTAATTCTTTGTGCACTTTTTTTAAAAGGAGATATGACAGAAGAGCCATTTAATTTGGGCTTTTACTTGTGAGCAAGATTGTTCTGGTTAGTGGGAAAATGTGGTAGAGAATAAAAATACTTTTCAGGTAAGCAATTAATGAGCACTAGGGCTTGACTTTATGGAATGTTTCCTGCAAAAATCTAATGAGAACACACTTATGAAGATATTGCAAGAGGATTCTATTGTAAAACTGGGTGAGCACACCTTTATGAATTCTAAAGAAAAGCCCTTTATCTCACACACACGATATATATATATACTACATATATACACACATATAATACACATATATCCAATATATATATAATGTGTATATTTATTCAAATATTTTCATTATCATCCATGTGTAACATGGTATATGCCTTGAAAATGAAGACATAGCCCCTTAGAAATGAGTAATATATTCAGATAATTAAAACCTCTCTAAAATTCAATCTGTCAATTCCTAAACAATAAAACAGATGTTTTTAAATTAGTTTATGATCTAAAATTCTGTAGTTATTTTAATGACACGTCAATAGTTAGCTTTGTTCTTGATAAGTGAAATTAATATTATCTATTTCAGAAATAAAAATCAATTTAAAATCAGGTCTATAAAATTTGAAAAGTTCAAGAATCCTACAATGCTGCTTAGAAATGAGTAGATTTTTCAGGGGGAAAATGGATGTGTATATTATTTAGAAACTAACAACAGAAGTGTATTATCCATTCTCGCCTTGTGGTTTTGGTGGTATAACAAATGTAAAATTCAATTTCTTGTATTTATTTATTTATTTTTGGTCATGCAGTGTGTGGCATCTCAGTTCCCCACCCAGGGATTTAACCTCAGGCTACAGCAGTGAAACCATTAAATCTTAACCTCTAGATCACCAGGAAACTCTCTTGGAAGATCAACTGCTCAGTCATGTCTGATTTTTTGAGACTCCATGGACTGTAGCCCACCAGGCCCTTCTTACTGTCCATGAAATTCTCCAGGCAAGAATACTGGTGTGGCTTGCCATATCCTCCTCCAGAGGATCTCCCCAATCCAGGGACTGAACCCATGACTCCTGTGTCTCCTGCACTGGCCGGTGGATTCTTTACCACTAAGCCACCTGGAAGCTCAGGGAGCTCCCTAAAATCCAACGCATTAATTATTGGAATTTGCCAAGGCATTTTCACGGATAGATACATATCAACATAGAAAGGAAAATGACAGCTTGTTGTCACAGCAAAGAACAATTTATAGAGATGACTGTAAGGAAAATAAAACAATGTTCAGAGATGTTTGTATCTGAAAGCTAGGAAACAATAAAATTTAATCTTAAGAAAAATGTTTTATGCATAGAAAAAACATTTTGCTTTGTCAACACAAAACTTTTTAAATACCACTGAATAGCATTAAAATACTCCTGATTGTGTGTGATCCATTAAAGATAAAAAGCATTCATATGTAATATTTAAATGTTGATGATAAGGGAGGGTTGTTACTGAAAAAAAATTGACTACAACCGGGTTAAATTGGTGTTTCAAAGTCATGGAGTTTAATGACTATAAAACCTTATAATAAAGATTCTGAGTTTATATATGTAAGATTCAGAGGTAGTAAAATGCTCCTCACCCATGTTTACCTAGAAGAGACTAAGCATTTAATCATTATTTGATAACATTTTACAAAATAATTGCAACTGTTGTTATAAATATCATAAGGACAATTAACTTTATTTAGTGAACCAAAAAGTATTTCGTAAAGTGTTTTAATATAAAGTATATTTCTTCATTGTTAAAAATAAGGAATAAGATTTAAATTTTTTGGGCAACTAGACAGGACTAAATCCCCTATTTGATATCAGGATAAGCTCTGTCACAGTTTGGTGACAACTCTTAAAACAGTACTTCTAAACCATTATCATTATATTTTAAATTACTGACAGGGAATCTTGGAAATATATATAAATAATTTTAGACCTAAAAAATTTACTAGGAAATTAAAAGATTCTTGCTCCTTGGAAGAAAAGCTATGACAAAACTAGATAGCATATTAAAAAGACATCACTTTGCTGACAAAGGTCTGTCTAGTCAAAGCTATGGATTTTCCAGTTGTCATGTATGATGTGAGAGTTGGACTATAAAGAAAGCTGAGTGGTGAGAATTGATGCTTTTGAACTGTGGTGTTGAATAAGACTCTTGAGAGCCCTTTGGACTTCAAGGAGATCCAATCAGTCCATCCTCAAGGAAATCAGTCCTGAATATTTATTGGAAGGGCTGATGCTGAAGCTGAAACTCCAATCCTTTGGCCACCTGATGCAAAGAACTGACTCACTGGAAAAGACCTTGATGCTGGGAACGATTGAAGGCAAGAGTGAAGGGGACGACAGAAGATGATATGGTTAGATGGCATCACCAACTCAATAGACATGAGTTTGAGCAAGCTCCAGGAGTTGGTGATGGACAGGGAAGCCTGGCATGCTGCAGTCCATGGGTTTGTAAAGTGTCAGACATGACTGAGTGACTGAACTGAACTGAATCATATAACTATGCAAATGTATGCATGCAGTGATGTTCAGTGTAAGAATATTTATATTACTAGAATTTGGAAACAACCAAATATCTATCAATGGGAGGTTGACAAAATGAAATATACACCTCTGCATGCATATGATGACATGCAACATAACCACTAAAATTATAATGCAGCTCACTATTTATGACATGAAAAAATACCTATGACATATTAATGAAAAAATTAGTATACCATATTGCATTGATTTTATCTATGTATTTATACATAAAAATACCCTTCCAAATATGTACATAGCTTTGTGACACATGTAACTAATATTTTGCAATGATTTTTTTTCCTCAGTGAACTTATTGTTGTGCTATTTCTTCACTGTTTTATGCCTTGCTAAGACTGACAATTGATAATACAAGTGACTGTCCATGTTTGAAAAAGGAATAACTTCCTTGCTTTATTGTCATATATCAGAAAACTGCCATGTTTAATGAACAACTGTCTATTTATAAATACTACCTAAGGTTGTCCCATGCATAATCTCCAAAGCCATACACAATGGCCCAGCATTTACATACTACCTTTAAAAAGTATTTTTATTTAATAATAACACTTTCATTCTTAAAAAACATTCCTTAAGTGGTAGATAATTACATTTTCCTTGTCAGTGTGTTTATATCAGTTTTATAGAGGTTACGAACAGATAATAAAATGGGAATAATGTTATAGTAACAATAATAATGCAATAATTTCCTCTCCCCTTCTTTTAGGAATCAGGAGAATCAGTCTAAGACTGGGTAAGCCATAAAATATTTCTGAACATGAGTAGCTAAAACTTGAATTGCTTGAAATGTCATTGTGTGCTTCACCTGTGGTACTACCAATCTCAAATGCCACAAAAATGTTTTCATATTCTTTGTTCTGGACAAAAGATAATCTGAGCTCAGGAATACAACCCATGTCTCTGGTTTAACAATATACCACTTGGGATTTATTGTCCTTTTTAATACAGATTTTGTCACTTTATCATTTTATAGTGAACACTGAACCAGCCTAAAGGCAAAAATGATGCTAACCAAAGAAGACATCCATAAAACACAATTGTTAATAGTTATACTCTTGTTAAATGTTTCACTTGGTATTGCTGTTAATAGGATTTGACTCTGGCCAACCAGCCATCCTGGGACATTCTTGGCACATGTCTGATGGGGTGTATAGTAAAGGATACCAGTGTTAAGGCAAAAGAAAAGAATGGAGAATGTGAAAGAATAATGGAAGCTTTTGACAATTAAGAACAAACATTTAAATTGCCTATTTGAGAATAATATATGTAAGTATTTACTAAGCACTTACTAGGTTTTAACACAATACTAAGAGCTTTGTATCCACTATTTTAATCAGTATTTGCAAATATGTAACATAAGTACACTTAAAATCTTCATATTATAGAAGAGGAAACTCTAGCACCAAGAGGATAATTGTGGCTTGTCATAGATCACATAGCTGAGCTCTCAGCTCTGCATGATTGCAGATTCTTGGTTGTTAGTCATTACATTATTGTGAAGAAAGGAATGAGGTAGCAATCAGACTATAAGTTAAATTGTTTCTATATCTAGGCATTGCAGAGTAGCTTTTAATACAGGCTGCTTAAAACTAATTTAAAAAAAAACACATAAAAACACATATAGACAAGAAGCTGCTTTCCTACAGGTACTGCAGAGCTCTGAGTCTGCTCAGATTTTAGGGCCAAGATCTTGGAAAGGAGAAAACCTCATTGGAGTTAAGACTCATATACCTTAGGACATGTACTCATTGTTAAGTAGTCACCAGCATCAGGCAGAAACTACAAACAACAGAAGCTATCAGAGCAGTTTACAGTGTCAAACAGTGAGGG
Organism: Muntiacus reevesi; assembly: GCF_963930625.1. Lineage (NCBI taxonomy): Eukaryota > Metazoa > Chordata > Mammalia > Artiodactyla > Cervidae > Muntiacus > Muntiacus reevesi. The sequence continues at coordinate 33,144,997 of NC_089265.1, read as the reverse complement.
CAACAAAAATTAGAGTTTATATCAGCTGAGGTAGCTATAAATGCAGGAGCCAAGATCTTGAAGAGACAGAGGAACAGAGAAGTGAACCCAGCTCTCTTGAGACAGCCTTCCTTAAGAGGCCTTTGCAATCTTCAACCTTTATAAGACAGAAGACAAAGAAGCCAAATAAATAAATAGCTGAAAATCTGAATGGAACTCATGGCAGTTTTACCCTGCTAAGGAGATAAATATTGGTTTTGAGAAAATATTAAGAAAGAGTAGAACTGGTAAATGCCCCAAACTCTAGTTGGTTTTTTGTTTTAGTTTATTCCCTCTTCCAACAATACAAGAGATGCCTGTGTACATGGACATCACCAGACAGTCAACACCAAAATCAGACTGATTATATTCTTTGCAGCCAAAGATGGAGAAGCTCTATACAGTCAGCAAAAACAAGACTGGGAGCAGACTGTGACTCAGATCATGAACTCCTCACTGCAAAATTCAGACTTAATTGAAGAATGTAGGGAAATCCACTAGACCATTCAAGTATGAACTAAATCAATTCCCTTATGATTATACAGTGGACATGATAAATATATTCAAGGGATTAGATCTGATAGACAGATTACCTAAAGAATTACAGACAGTAGTTCATAATATTACACAGGAGGTGGTGATCAAAACCATAGACAAGAAAAAGAAATGCAGAAAGGCAAAATGGTTGACTGAGGGGGCCTTACAAATAACTGAGAAAAGAAGAGAAGTAAAGGCAAGGAGAAAAGAAAAGACATATCCATCTGAATACAGAGTTTCAGAGAATAGCAATGAGAGATAAGAAAAGCTTTCTAACTGAACAATCCAAAGAAATAGAGGAAAAGAATAGAATGGGAAAGACTAGAGATCTCTTCAAGAAAATTAGAGACTCCAAAGGAAAATTTTATCCAAAGACAGAACAAATAAAGGACAGAAACCGTATGGACCTAACAGAAGCAGAAGATATTAAGAAGAGGTGGCAAGAATACACTGAAGAATGATCCAAAAACTTCTTAATGACCCAGATAACCATGATGGTGTGATCACACACCTAGACCCAGACATCCTGGAGTCCGAGGTCAAGTGGGCCTTAGGAAGCATCACTATGAACTAAGCTAGTGGAGGTGATGGAATTCCATCTTAGCTATTTCAAATTCTAAAAGAAGAGGTTGCTAAAGCATTGTACTCAATATACCAGAAAACTCAGCAGTGGCCACAGGACTGGAAAAGGTCAGTTTTCATTCTGATGCCAAAGAAAGGCAGTAACAAAGAATGTTCAAACTAGCACACAATTCTACTCATTTTACATGTTAGCAAAGTAATGCTCAAAATCCTTCAAGCTAGGCTTCAACAGTATGTGAACCAAGAACTCCCAGATGCACAAGCTGGATTTAGAAAAGGCAGAAGAACCAGAGATCAAACTGCCAGCATTCCTTGGATCATAGAAAAAACAAGAGAATTCTAGAAAAACTTCTGCTTCATTGACTACACTAAAGCTTTTGACTGTGTGGATCAAAATAAACTGTAGAAAATTCTTAAAGAGACGTGAATATCAGATGAGAATACCACCTTACCTGCCTCCTGTATTCAGGTCAAGAAGCAACAGTTGGAACTGGATATGGAACAATGGACTGGTTCAAAATTGGGAAAGGAGTATGTCAAAGTTGTATATTATCACCCTGCTTATTTAACTTACATGCTCCTACGCTGGGCAGGAAGAAACACAAGCTGGAATCAAGATTGCCGGGAGAAATATCAATAACCTCAGATATACAGATGACACCACCCTTATGGCAGAAAGTGAAGAGGAACTAAAAAGTCTCTTGATGAAAGTGAAAGAGGAGAGTGAAAATGTTGGCTTAAAGCTCAACATTCAGAAAACTAAGATCATGGCATCTGGTCCCATCACTTAAAGGCAAATAGATGGGGAAACAGTGGAAACAGTGTCAGACTTTATTTTTTGGGGCTCCAAAATCACTGCAGATGGTGACTGCAGCTATGAAATTAAAAGACGCTTAACCCTTGGAAGGAAAGTTATGACAAACCTAGATAGCATATTAAAAAGCAGAGACATTACTTTGCCAACAAAGGTTCATCTAGTCAAGGCTATAGTTTTTCCAGTGATCATGTATGGATGTGAGAGTTGGACTGTGAAGAAAGCTGAGTGCTGAAACATTGATGCTTTTGAACTGTGATGTTGCAGAAAACTCTTGAGAGTCCCTTGGACTGCAAGGAGATCCAACCAGTCCATCCTGAAGGAGATCAGTCCTGGGTGTTCACTGGAAGGACTGATGCTGAAGCTGAAACTCCAATACTTTGGCCACCTCATGTGAAGAGTTGACTCCTTGGAAAAGACCCTGATGCTGGGAGGGATTGGGGGCAGGAGGAGAAGGGGACGACAGAGGATGAGATGGCTGGATGTCATCACCTACTTGATGGGCATGAGCTTGAGTAAACTCCGGGAGTTGGTGATGGACAGGGAGGCCTGGTATGCTGCGATTCATGGGGTCGCAATGAGTTAGACACGACTGAGCTACTGAACTGAACTGAAGTGTATATTATGCAAAATGCTGTGCTGGGTGAAGCACACACTGGAATCAAGGTTTCTGGGAGAAATATCAATAACCTGAGAGAGTCAGATGACACCACCCTTATGACAGAAAGCAAAGAAGAACTAAAGAGTCTCTTGATGAAAGTAAAAGAGGAGAGTAAAAAATTTGGCTTAAAAATCAACATTCAACAAGCTAAGATCATGGTATCTGGTTCCATCACTCCATGGCATATAGACAGAAACAATGGAAACTGAGAGACTTTATTTTCTATGGCTCCAAAATTGCTGAAGATGGTGACTGCAGCCATGAAATTTAAAAATGCTTATTCTTTGGAAGAAAAGCAGTGACACACCTAGACAGCATATTAAAAACCAAAGACAGTACTTTTCCGACAAAGATCTGTCTAGTCAAAGCTATGGTTTTCCAGTAGTCATGTATGAATGTGAGAGCTGGACAATAAAAAAGGTTGAGCACTGAAGAATTGATGCCTTCGAACTGTGGTGCTGGAGAAGACTCTTAGAATCCCCTTGACAGCAAGGAGATTAAACCAGTCAGTCCTAAAGGAAATCAACCCTGAATATCCACTAGAAGGACTGATGCTGAAGCTTTAATACTTTGGCCACCTGGTGCGAAGAGTTGAATCATTGGAAAAGACTCTGATGCTGGGAAAGATTGAAGGCAGGAGGAGAAGGGGATGACAGAGGATGAGATGATTGGATGGCATCATTGATTCAATGGACATGAGTTTGAACAAACTCCAGGAGATGGTGAAGGATAGGAAAGCCTGTCATGCTGCAGCTCATGTGATTGCAGAGTCCGTTATGGCTGAATGACTGAACAACAAAAACCAAATAGATGGAAAATGGGTAAGCTAAACACCCTAACTCTAGTTGGTAGACTCAGGCTTTATTCCAGAGTGAGGGAAAAACAGAAGTAAACAATAATATGTGATCCCCACCTGCTAGCCTGTGTAGTCACTGTTTGGATTAAGGTGTTTTTTCTAATCTAGCTGAGTGCTAGAAGATAGAATCTTCTCTGAAACTTCTTTAGTGCTTTTTTCTTTTTTTTTCCAACATCCAGTGTTATGGACAGAATGTTTGTTTCCCACACAAATTCAAATGCTGAAGCCCTAAAGTCAAATATGATGGGTAGAAATAGGACTTCGAGAAGTAATTATGTTTAAATTAAGTCATGAGGGTGGAGTCCCATGATGAGATTAGGGTCCTGTTGAGGAAAGAAAGAGAGACCAGAGTCCCCTTTCTCTGTGCCATCTGAGGAGACAGCAAGGGAAAAAAAGCCTTCTGGGAAAGAAAGTGGGGAAGTAAGTCAGCTGACACCCCCTTCTTGGACTTCTAGCCTCCAGAACTGTGAGAAATAAAGTATTCTTGGTTAAGTCATCCAGTCTATGATCTTTTATTAGTGATGGCAGCCCAGGCTAATATGCTGTATAAAATAAAACATCACAGGGCCCATGAAGGAAAAATAGCAGAAGAATAACACAGACAACAAAAATAAACCCATAGGTCATCTAGGTAATGGAATTTTTAGACAGGTACTTAAATTAAATGTGATTAAAACATTCAAGATGACAATAAAAGAATTGCATCAGAGAAATGAAAACTAAGAAAAATAATCAAATAAAAGTCTAAAATATAAAATATGCAATAACTAAGAGCCCACTATATAAGCTGAGTAATGGATTGGACAGAATAGAAGAGATTAGTGACTTGAAAATTTCAATAAAATAATCCTGATTTATTTACAAAGGGAAAAGCATGAATAAAAAATACAAAGAGGAGTATAAGAGACATATGAGACACAATGAAAAAGTCTAACATAATTGTGATTGGAATCCACAGGTAGTGACTACTGTGTGGACATCTCAAATCTCCCCTTCAGTAATAAGCCACTCACTTTCTTAGTTTCTGGAGATTCTGGCAACCCAAGCCTCTTAGCTCAGTCCTGTTTCAGGAATTTCTCTGCATCAAAGAGACATCCCACCCAAGGTCACTCCTCTGTTCTGAAGGCTGCCTGCCTCCAATGACCGGCTAATGCAGAGTCGTCAGTATCTGGCCCATATGAAGGGACATCCCCAGCTCAGAGGTCCCTGCAGAGTTAGCTGAGACCTTTGTTACCATTCATCATGGTTCTACTCTGTCCTTTGTGCATCTTACTTCCTCTATTCCTCACACAGATGCTGATCCTGAGGGCACCCCCCAAATCCTCATCTCAGAGTCTATTTTCTAGGGAACTTGTTCTAAGACACTTGGTACTAGGAACGTTCCAGGAAAACAGACATCAAAATGTTATTTTGGAGTTGTATCACCTTCCAGCTGGCTGGCAATGAAAAATCCATTGCTGGTAGAAGGAAAAGTGCAGAAGACCCTGTAGCAAGTTGTAACAGTGGAGCCATTTACTGGTGTGAACAATTGCTGTTATATTATAGTATCTCAGGCTTTTGAGACTTTAGAGGAACTACTAGTTATAAAAATGATAGAATCTGAAGGCTCTTCCTAAGTGCTCATGGTGCAATGGAGAATGATAAAGGCTAAGCATGATTAATCACCAATTAATCAAAAGTAAAAGTCAGAACCCCATTAAACATCACATAAAGATTGATGACTCTATCTAGTTTAAAGAATCTGCTAACAATCTATTATAACTAGATTTAGCAAAGTCACTAGATACAAACATAAACATAAAATATTTGCATTTCCACATACTAGCAAAAAGAAAACATTTAACACACAAAACACTATATCTATCTATACACACACACACACATACATATAATATTATGGTAGATTGGCTGCAAAGATGGCTACCAACAATATCTTCATTTCTGTATACATATTCCACTCTGTACATCAGGAAGTAGATTGTTTTCCCCTCCACTTGAATCTGGGCTGGGTCAGTGACTTGTTTTAACTACTAAAATGCTGCAAAGGTATCATTAATATGACTTTGAGCTTAACATTTACAAGGCCTTATGTTTCTGTGTTCATTCTTAAATCTAATCTACCAAGTATAAAATATTATTCTCAACTCCCTAATGGTGATAGTTTTCATGGAGAGAGTGGGAAGTCACAAACAGGAGAATTTATGTACCACAGAGGACAGGTGGTATCTAGATCCCCCTATGAAATCATCCTGGATCCTAAAAGAAACATAGCATCTGACAATCTGAGCCCATAATCCCTGACATACAAAATCCCGAACAATAAAATGGATATTTTATAAAATAGCCATTGAGTTTGTGTGCATGTAATTTCATCACTACTAATTTTTAACACAGATGTAAAAAGAATATTATTGAGTTGACTTCTGCTGCTGCTGCCAAGTCGCTTCGGTCATGTCCAACTCTGTGCGACCCCATAGATGGCAGTCCACCAGGCTCCTCTGTCCCTGGCATTCTCCAGGCAAGAACACTGGAGTGGGTTGCCATTTCCTTCTCCAATGAATTCATGCATGCTAAGTCACTTCAGCCATGTCCAACTCTGTGTGACCCCATGGACAGCAGCCCACCAGGCTCCTCTGTCCATGCGATTCTCCAGGCAAGAATACTGGAGTGGGTTGCCATTTCCTTCTCCAGAGTTGACTTCTGTGTAATACTAATTGAAAGAAAAAAATGAACACACCAATAAAAGAAAACTAAAACAGAAAGATTAAAGCAAAGAAGGTGCAAGTGATATGTATCATGTTTTGCCTGAACTCCTTTGATCATGAAGTAGTTTTGTTGAATTAATTCTGAATCAAAGTAGAGGGTGAATGGGAGTGGATGTCTAGCAATCCAGCATTAGAAAGGAGAGTTTCACACAGACACTGACTCACCAGTTCTGAGGTAGGTCAGCTTCTAATTTATTACCCTCTTAACTGATGAAGTTTTGGGCCACTTTTCCTTTCAGGTTAAATGTAGTTAACTTGCTGAGTTAACACGCAAACCAAAGGAGCTAAAAAACAAACTTATGAAGTTTTAAAAAATAATTCCCTAAACACTTGGGTAAATATATTACTATTTGTAGTCCATATACCTCAATTTGAAAAAGGACAATATTGATCCTACAAGAAAGAGCATAATTTTGCGATTTACTGAAGAGCTCTTTTTATTTACTTTGCAGCTCTCCATGAGTATCTTCTGTTCTTTTAAATAATGTTGAAAATTAAACCCAGCAGTGCAGACCTATGCTTATGCCTAAGGGAGAAGTGCTTTGTTCAAATAGAAATCAGCTATCATTTTTAGGATTTCACAATGCTAGGTAATATGTATGGAATTTCAAAAGTATCCTATAATGAATGATGAAGCCACTCTAATACCTAAGAGAAGAATAAGCCTTCAAACATTAAAGAATCAATTTAATTTGATTTCTTGTATTTCCTGTGGTAGAACAAAGGAAGGATTACAGCGAACATTGAAGAGAGAAAGTGGAGTTTTAGTGGGATCAGGAAATCACTATAAATCCACAGATGTAGACAATGCTTTGCTTTCAAATATTCACGAATGGCATCCCTGATTCAGAGGCAATTGGAATAGTCCCCAGAGTAGAATCAGAGGAGTATAACATGTGTGTGCCTAAGTGTGAAAATGTGTCAGATAAAATCATGTATGTGAGTGTGCTCTGCTCACTAGAGATTATAAAAGATAGGAATGAGGTAGACTTGGGGAACAGGGAAAAACAAAGAAAGAGAAGGAGAAAGAACTTCCAAAGCAAAGACCCACTTTATCCTAGCATACTTTGCATTGCCAGGCATCCTACTGACATGTTTTATGAAGGACTTAAGATGCCTATATACTTAAAACAAGTCTGAATCTCAACAGACACAAGCTTATTGAATTGTTGATCCTGGATCAGCAGGAAATCAGTTTTCTTTTCAACACTGAACTGACACATATGAAGTTGGATCAGAATTATGTTGAAGATTTACAGAGGTAAAGCAGAACTACTTTCCAGGAAACTGGTTAAGTTTAATCTCGCTTTATTAAGAAGGCTTATGTACATAGGGCCACTCACTCAAAGGAATTCCAAAGATCTGTCCAAATTCATGAGAAACTAGCAATGCCAAGGCAAGTTTTTGTTTTTTTTTAAATTTTCAACCATTTGTACCTGTCTTATCTCCCCTATACTACCCATTAACACTGAGACTTAGTAATAATTGAAAATACTATGCACCTTATTCTTTGAAAGTGACAATGCCATAGAACAAAAAATACCTTAAAATTCTTGTTTATTAATGAAAACTTACAAGAGGTAAAATAAAAGTATGCTTTTTAAATTGTAGCACTACAGTGGCCACTACCCTTGTGGACAAATCATCAAGTCACCAAGTTGAAAAATTCTTTCTGGAAATTGTAGTGTCAACATTGGGTCTAATGAAAGCCAACTTCTGACTTTCTCAGTCTTATTTGGCCAAAGTTGGACATTGTTTTATATGATTGCTTTAGTGCTTATTTGCTTGGTTGCTTGCTTGACTGAGGTGCTCAGACAGTAAAGTGTCCACCTACAATGTGGGAAGCCAGGTTCGATCCCTGGGTTGGGAAGATCCCCTGGAGAAAGAAATGGCAACCCACTCCAGTACTCTTGCCCGGAAAAGCCCATGGACAGAGAATCCTGGTAGGCTACAGTCCATGGGGTTGCAAAGAGTCAGACACAACTGAGTAACTTCACTTCACTTGCTTGATTGATCAGGCTTCAAGGAATCAACTGATTGATTGATTCAGGCTTGGTTCATGACACTTCATCATCTTTGGTCAATGTATAGACTACTTTTATTAAACTTTTCAAACTCTTTATTGTCCCACAAGCACATGTAAGTAAAAAAAAAAAAAAATGCATATAAGAAGTCAAGACTTTGAAATATTGGGAGTGAAGAAAGAATATAATTAAATTTTTAATAGTAATATTCAGTTTCTAGTATACAGAATTTATAATGAGTAATTAAACTTGGTATCAATGCTTAGTAACCTATGGGTGGTTATCAGCATGAAAATTATTTTTTCTTCTGAGATTTTAAAACCTGAAATTTCTCATAAAATTCAGATTTTGATTTTCCTAAAAATCAGATGATGCAACAATCCAAAGTCAGTATTTTTAATTAGCAAAGAAGGACAGGAGCTGAGAAGCAGATAGTACCCTTAAACGGGGTGTATGCTTTTTACTTTGTCACAGTTTTCATCAGTCCTTTGGTCTAAGTTTCCTGTACTCCTCGCATTACCTATCCGACCTTAGAAAGTATTTGAGTGTAAAACACACAAAGCAAGAATCATGTTTCAAAATCTATTTGTATTTTACCTCTAATATAATAAATTAACATCTTAATTGATATTTATTTAAAATTATTTATCACAAAAGTTTTATTACTGTTGAAAACAAAGCAATAGCAATCAGATGTCAAAATAATCAATATTTATACAAATATTACACTTTGGGTATGTTAGAAACCTCTTCAGCCTTGTTGCCCATTAAGTTAGCACACCTTTTACTCTACTTCTGCACAAGAAACTTCCTGCAGGTATATATCCTAACAGCATTTACTCAGCTATATTTCTGCCTTAGATTTTTTCAGCCTTTTAGCACATAATCATGCATAATCTAGAAGTGCAAAGGAATGAAAAATTCACGGGATGACTGTTGGTTAATGAAGATAGGAGCTGGTAAATAAATGTTCTTTTCCTATTCCCTAGGTGAACAACTTTGTGGTGCTTCATCTTTTAAATGTCTCAGTGTGATGAGACCCTAAGTGTTCATCCATCAGTCAACTCACCCTTCAATAGCCTTTCATTCCTTCCTGTTTTTACTGCTTTCAATCCCACACCACGTGTACCACTTCCAAAAATAAAGAACCTGCAATGAAGCTTGTTCTTAGGCTCTGTTTTTCAAGGTAAAGAAACTAAGATACTGAATATATTGAACATTTCATTAGGGTTTTAAATACAGACTTGCTGATAAGAAAGATAAGAATGAAATCCTCTTAAATTTTATTCCTGATCTTTGGATGGAGTTTACAGAAGCTTTCTAAAATAATTTCACTTAATTCTTTTTGTAGAATGCAATACTTTAATAAATGTTATACTTATTCAGTAATAAGAAATCTTATAAGAAAGCATATGTGTATATTGTCCCCTTTCAAAATACTGGAACTCAGGAATTTAAAAAAAAATCTGTATGAAGGAAGCAGATGTTGAAATACTTTATGAACATTTAAATATTTAGCAGAGTCATTAATTTTACACAGCACATGTGCATACATTTCGGTTAAGCAAATTTGTGCAGCAGAATTTTCCATGCAGATTTCCACAGACTTTGGATTGGTGAATCTACCCCTTGCTGCCCATACACACAATAAGTGAACTAACACAAGAAAAGTGTATAACACCTCAATCATGGCAATTGTATTAAAAAAAAAAACAAAAATAACACAGGAATCTGTTACCCTCCCCCTGATGCTTTCTTGATTTCTTTTTCTATTCTTTGTACTATAAATAGCAGATATAGATGTTTTTTCTTTAATTTGAAAATTGTATCTCACTTTCTTAAAGCTATATAATCAATTCTAATATTTCTTAGGGTAGCCAGAGTCACTGGAGTTCTGTATCCTTCTGCACATTCTGCCTTTTTTGGGCAGATGGCTGAAAGGGCAGTGCTAAAAGTGGGAGACAAACCTTGAAATTTCAGGGAATGAACTCTTCTACAGAACAGATTTTGTAACAAAACCAAGTGCTACTTTTTGAAAATCTAGATTTTTATTTCCGTCTACTCTTACCAGGAATCTTTCCAAAATGTACTGTTACTTATTTTACTGATGTCTTTCACAAAACAAGTTGAATACAATTTACAATTTTTGATGGTTATGTCACTAGGAATTATTGACTAGATGGCTGTAATCACAATAATAACCTCAGAAACTAATGAAGTATGTCATGTTTCTTATCCCTATGTTGGAGAGTCTGAGATTGTTAGGTTTTTTAATAGATAATATTCAAATTTTCATAAATTCATTCTTTGTTTTATCATCAGACAGAGTCCAACCAGAATTTTCTACCATCTTGGGGATTAGAGTATTAGACCTTTAAGAATCTGCTGAACCTCTTTTGAAATATATATCTTTTGCCAATTTATGACTCATATTTTTAATAAAAGTATGCTGCAAAATCACTTGCAACCCACGGCAACATGGCAGCATGATTTGATACAAGATTAAGATCTGCTACTTTAGTTGCAAGCTTCATGGCTAACTTGAGGTAGGATGATGCTTCTCTTAACTTGGCCAACACTTATCAATCAACAAGACTTGATTATTACTTTACCTTTTCCTTTTTCAAAAATTTTTGGCCATGCTTCACAGCATGTGAGGTTTAATGCACCTATTTCAAGTGTTGCTTCTGCATTTTAGAGTGCTTTATTAATTTGCTAAAGAAGCTGTAACAAAGCACCACGAACTGGAGGCTCACCCTACAGAAATAATCGCCTCACAGGTTTGGAGGCTTGAAGTTCAAAGTCAAGCTTCCAGCAGTTCATTCCTTGTGAGGATTGTGAGAGAAGGATCTATCCCAGGTCTCTCTGTGTTGACTTACTGATGGCTATCTTCACTTTTATGTGGCATTCACCCTGTGCATGTGTCTCTATATCTGAATTTCTTCTATTTATAAGGACACCAGTGATATTAGAGTAGGGTCCACCCTAATGAACTCCTTTAACTTGATTACCTCTGTAAAGACCTTATCTCCAAATAAGTAGCCCAAATCATTGAGGTACTTATATCTGAGGTGCTAGGAGTTAGGACTTTAACATATCAGTTTTAGGGGAAGCACAGTTCAACTCATAACAAGTGCATACAGCCAAAGACTACTATTCATTTAACACATATTTCTAAAAGACACTTTATCCAGTTATCATGCTAGAACCAACATTGAAGATGAGATGTTCTGTGTCACTGAGGAACAAACAATTGCATTCATATAGAATACTTACTGGGATAAAATCCCTAGGCCTTCTTTCTAAATTTGCACTACCTAATGATCATGGTATTCTCTATGGAGCTTTACTATTATGATAACAATTAATAAAGGTGCAATAAATTCACAAACACATCCAAATAAAAGTGTCAACACATTGTATTAGTCAGTTAGTTTATGATGTATTTGGTCAGGAAAAGCATCTCTACCTCTGGGTCTGGGAAATGTGATATATGGCTTTATCCAAATGATCTTCCACTGTCCACTATGGTCACTATGTTTTTAAATATCTTTAAATGTTAAGCTTTATCTTTTGGGGTCTTCTTAAATTGCAATCTGAGGTTAAAGTTATATACTAATATTGGCATCAAAACTCTGTACTCTTAAGCATTTGGTATATGTGAGTAACGATTCCTTTAAAATTGTAAGGGTAATACTCTATACTGTGAATAAAATACATCATATACATATAAATATATACATAAATTTCACCATGTGTCAAATATGAGATGGAAGTACTGTAGGACAATATTTCAAATTCAACTCTACAATTATTAGTCTTAAGTTTTAAGTAAATATGGAACTAATATCCTATATGAATATCCTATATGAAATTATACACAAATAAAATATTAAATAATACTTCTTTGAAACATTCCATGACCACTTCATAAACCATATCTCATTTTCTTCTTTTCTGCCAAAAGAACTCATGGAAGAACATAAGTTAGCACTAGAATAGGAAATAATATTAGTCCAAAAATAAATAAGTCCTATAAAGACATTAGAATTTTTGATTCAGTGAAAATAGGAAACGTGAGAAAGAAACTAGTGAGCACCACCCTGCAAGTACAACCATTTTTCAGGTCACTTCACTTATTGTTAAGTTCAAGCAAAAAACAGTATACTCTGCTGAAATAACTCTTATTTTAGATACCAACACACACAGGCAAAGGAGAATGAGAACTGAGAGTTTTGCCTGCTTTCACTCAGAGTTTATCAGGGGGACAACTTATAAGGTGGCACAACATGATAAACTTCTTTGTATCAGTTTCTGCTTTCATTCCAACCTGGGACAAGCTACTGAACGCAGATTGCTGGGAAGAAACCTTTTTTAACAAGCTCAGCAATAGTATGTGAGTAAACACAACAGGAGACTCTTTCATCATTTTTTTCAGCTCCACAAATTAGGAATGCTTGCATTCTGTTAGAAAGCAAACAAAGTTAAGTGCACTCAGATATTTCCCTTCTGTTTCTGATAATATCAGCCTCTATATAGGGACACTGGCAAAACAGCAGAGGTACTTTCACTAACCAGAGGCTATAACTATGAAGAAAAAGAGCTTTAATGGTAACCGCAAATACCACCTCCTTATCTATGTAATTTCAGTTTATTATCTCAATGATTCTAGAGATCGGCATAATTTTAGTCCATTTTCAGATAAGGAAACTAAGTACCAGTAATTACCAAGCTAAGTAATTTGCCCCAAATTATGCAACTATCAAGTAGCAGCATATGCATGTTTAATCATTCAGTCGTGTCCCATCTTTGTGACCCCATGGACTGTAACCCACCAGGCTCCTCTGTCCATGGAAATATCCAGGCAAGAATATCGGAGTGGGTTGCCCTTTTCTACTCCAGGGGATCTTTCTGATTCAGGATCAGATCCACACCTCCTACATTGGCAGGTGGATTCTTTGCCACTGAACTACCTGGGAAGTCCAACCAAGTGGCAGAGAAGGATTTAAAACCAAGCAGTTAGATGTCAGAGCCCAGCCTGTTAACCACAATGTTCAAGACATAGGACAGTCACTACAAACAGAAATCCATACCTCCAAATTCTTAGGAAGAGTATGCTTGAAATTCTCTGAAGAAAAGATGATACTACATATTAAGGGAATAGAAAGTAGTCAAGTTTTGCTGGAGCATAAAGTAAGAAGGCTTCAAAAGGCAAGACGTGATGCTGAAGAGAAGCTAGGCAATGAAGTGAATGATCCATTCCCTGCCACCTATAAACTAGATATTAGTTTCAGAAATAACCAAGCTGCTCTTTCCGTGGTGATATATGTGGAATGGTATCTATATAACATTTACATTAAAATCTGAGCCAATGTGGCCACTTTGGAACAATTTAGAGTTAAAATAATAAAAAAGTCCTTGTTTCCAAAATGGATGAATTTGGCATTAGTACGTTTTTTGACTATCTCTGTGTTAAAAATGTATATATATATATATCATTCACACAGTGCTATAAGGATATCATTCAACCTTTTGTGAATTATGTCATGTTGAGCAATATTGCTGTAAGTGATAAAATTGCTTCTACTGAAACACTGTGTCTACATGATATGGTATTTTAGCAAAGACAGGGGCGTTTTTCTCTGTTTTAGATTATCTTTACCCAAAGATTTTCTTTATCCAAGACAAGTAGTAGAACATATTTCAAAATATTTTTTTTATTGGTCATGTGCTGATTTCCAGAGCTTGGATGCAGGAATCTATTGTCTTTCTGAGTGAGGATTCTGCAATTCTACTGGTGTCTCCTAATTTTTTTATAGCTACAGTTCCTTTTACCTCTCAGCTCATTACAGAGACAAATATCCACTAGTGACAGGTAACTTTTCATTCTAATGCGCCTGTACTACTGATGTCTGGGCCTCTGCGATATTCTATTTTGCACCTGAAATTAGTTTCTATGTTACAGCTCTGAATGTGTGATAAGAAGAAAGATACAGTAATTTAGATAAACTCCACTAAATGGCTTGACTGAAATAAAGCCAAGAGGAAGGTATAAATGGCTGAAGTGATTAAGACTGTCAAGTTCTCTGGGGGTACAGTTAGAGAATAAAATAGCTGATGGATTATTATTTATCCATGAATGTGAGTTTGGGGGATTTAATTAAAGATGTTCTATTATATTTTTCAAAGCTTATTTGAAGCCGTAAGTCAAAAGCTGCAGTAACAGAGAATGTTGCCTCTGATCAAAAAACTGGATCTCTAGCCATATTGGGGAGCCCTCTGCTTGAGGTTCTTTTATTGTTTACCCTACATGTAAATATTGAAAAATAAAATACTATTGGTGTGATTGCTTCTTTAAAGATTTATGAGTCATTGTATGATCAATTTATATCCATACATATGTGTGTATGGTATGTTTATCTATATTCCTATATGCATGTATATATGTTTACATATATATGCATATGTATGTATGTCCATACATATGTGTGTGTGTCTGTATACACATGTGCATACGTGCTTTTTTTATGCTTGTTGACAATGACTGAAAGTGATTTTATTTATTTTATTTTTGTCTATGCTGGGTCTTCGTTGCTACCCAGGTTTTTCTCTAGCTGTGGCAAGTGGGGGCTACTTTGCAGCTTTGGTGTATGGGCTTCTTATTGCAGTGACTTCTCTTGTTGCAGATCACAGGCTCCAGGGTGCATGGGCTTTGGTAATTGTAGCACGTGACTCAGCAGTCGCGGGCTGCCCCAGGATCTACAGCACAGGCTCAAAGCTGCGACACACAGGATTAGTTGCTTCCTGGCATACTGAATCTTCCCAGACCAGGGATCAAACCCATGTCTCCTGCATTGGCAGGCAGATTCTTTACCACTGAGCCAGCAGGGAAGCCCAAAAGTGATTTTAAAAATAACTTTTCCTACAAATTTGCCATCAGTAGAATTAAAGTACAAAATCTGTACTATAGGAAAAAACTAAACTCAATATAACATGGATTTCCACAATAGGATGATTTTATATACTCTAATTTTCATTCTTTAAGAAAACTTGTCCTGTTTTTAAAACATGGTGGAAATGCCACATGGGTCAGCTATATCTGGACAAATCATATGGCTTAAATGAACAAATAATAGGCATGGATAAGATCCCGAAGGATCAACTACACTTTTTTCACTGTGTTCCTTACTTCAAATTAGGATCATTACATGTGCACTGTTATTAAAAGCCTAAACATGAACTACAATTCTATAGGTTAAATATGATTACATTTACTCGATATTCCTCAAGTGAAAAATAGGGTCTGTTTTCTTTGTCCTTTCATAGGAGCTGACCTGTGATAGCTTTGACTAATTTTATATAGAAGAAGTGATGTTTTGCTAGATCAAAGTGCAGCCTTTAAGGGGACTGGCAGCTTCAGCTTTCATCTCTTGGAGCCCTGGCTGCCATTTAAGAAGTCTGAATTCTATGTTGGGAAGACAACATTTGGAAGCCATGAGCAAACATAGAGAGAGGGGCCCATCTGCACCCAGCCTTCTAGCTGTGCTCACCAAACGGCCACACATCAGTGAAACTATATTGAGCCTTCTAGACCAGCCTGATCCTGATGACATCCATGGAGTACAACTGTGAATCTGAGACTTTCCTAAGGTTCTGGCCCACAATGTCAGTAAAATATGCTGCTTTAAGCTACTAAGAATTAAAATATTTCGTCACACAGCAGTAAATGACTAGGTAAACTTTAAAGTAAGATATGACATGTACCAATATTGATTAGTATTTTTGCATTTTTGGTAACTTTTATAGTGTTGTATCTTCTGCTTCGGTTAGGTCCATACCATTTCTGTCCTTTATCGAACCCATCTTTGCATGAAATGTTCCCTTCGTATCTCTAATTTTCTTGAAGAGATCTCTAGTCTTTCCCATTCTGTTGTTTTCCTCTATTTCTTTGCATTGATCCCTGAGGAAGGCTTTCTTATCTCTCCTTGCTATTCTTTGGAACTCTGCATTCAAATGGGAATATCTTTCCTTTTCTCTTTTCTTCTTTTCACGGCTATATGTAAGACATGGCTCCTCAGACAGCCATTTTGCTTTTTTGCATTTCTCTTCCATGGGGATGGTCTTGATCCTTGTTTCTTGTACAATGTCACGAACCTCTGTCCATAGTTCATCAGGCACTCTATCAGATCTAGTCTCTCATATCTATTTCTCACTTCCACTGTATAATCATAGGGGATTTGATTTAGGTCATACCTGAATAGTCTAGTGGTTTTCCCTATTTTCTTCAATTGAAATCTGAATTGGGCAATAAGGAGTTGATGACCTGAGCCATAGTGAGCTCCCGGTCTTGTTTTTGCTGACTGTATAGAGCTTCTCCATCTTTGGCTGCAAAGAATATAATCAATCTAGTTTCAGTGTTGACCATCTGGTGATGTCCATGTGTAGAGTCTTCTCTTGTGTTGTTGGAAGAGGGTGTTTGCTATGACCTGTGCATTCTCTTGGCAAAACTCTATTAGCCTTTGACCTGCTTCATTCCGTACTCCAAGGCCAAATTTGCCTGTTACTCCAGGTGTTTCTTGACTTCCTACTTTTGCATTCCAGTCCCCTATAATGAAAAGGACATCTTTTTTGGGGGATCGTTCTAAAAGGTCTTGTAGGTCTTCATAGAACCGTTCAACTTCAGCTTCTTCAGCGTTACTGGTTGGGGCATAGGCTTGGTTTACCATGATATTGAATGGTTTGCCTTGGAAACGAACAGAGATCATTCTGTCATTTTTGAGACTGCATCCAAGTATTGCATTTCGGACTCTTTTGTTGACCATGATGGCTAGCCATGTCTTCTAAGGGATTATTGCCCACAGTAGAAGATATAATGGTCATCTGAGTTAAATTCACCCATTCAAGTCCATTTTAGTTCGCTGATTCCTAGAATGTCGACATTCACTCTTGTCATCTCCTGTTTGACCACTTCCAGTTTGCCTTGATTCATGGACCTAACATTCCAGGTTCCTATGCAATATTGCTCTTTACAGTGTGGTACCTTGATTCTATCACCAGTCACGTCCAAAACTGCATATTGTTTTTCCTTTGGCTCCATCCCTTCATTCTTTCTAGAGTTATTTCTCCACTGATCTCCAGTAGCATATTTGGCACCTACCGACCTGGGGAGTTCCTCTTTCAGTATCCTATCATTTTGCCTTTTTAACACTGTTCATGGGGTTCTCAAGGCAAGGATACTGAAGTGGTTCGCCATTCCCTTCTCCAGTGGACCACAAGAATACACAGAAGAACTGTACAAAAAAGATCTTCATGACCGAGATAATCACGATGGTGTGATCACTCACCTAGAGCTAGACATCCTAGGAGGTGAAGTCAAGTAGGCCTTAGGAAGCATCACTACGAACAAAGCTAGTGGAGGTGATGGAATTCCAGTTAAGCCATTTCAAATCCTGGAAGATGATGCTGTGAAAGTGCTGTACTCAATATGCCAGCAAATTTGGAGAACTGAGCACTGGCCACAGGACTGGAAAAGTTCAGTTTTCATTCCAACCCAAAGAGAGGCAATGCCAATGAATGCTCAAACTACCACACAATTGCACTCATCTCACACACAAGTAAAGTAATGCTCAAAATTCTCCAAGCCAGGCTTCAGTAATACGTGAACCATGAACTTCCAGATGCTCAAGCTGGATTTAGAAAAGGCAGAGGAACCAGAGATCAAATTGCCAACATCCATTGGATCATTGAAAAAGCAAGAGATTTCCAGAAAAACATCTATTTCTGCTTTATTGACTATGCCAAAGCTTTTGATTTTGTGGATCATAATAAACTGTGGAAAATTCTGAAAGAGATGGGAATACCAGACCACCTGACCTGCCTCTTGAGAAACCTGTATGCAGGTCAGGAAGCAACAGTTAGAATTGGACATAGAAAAACTGACTGGTTCCAAATAGGAAAAGGAGTACATCAAGGCTGTATATTGTCACCCTGCTTATTTAACTTATATGCAGAGTACATCCTGAGAAACGCTGCACTGGTAGAAGCACAAGCTGGAATCAAGATTTTCGGGAGAAATATCAATAACCTCAAATATGCAGATGACACCACCCTTATGGCAGAAAGTGAAGAGGAACTAAAAAGCCTCTTGAAAGTGAAAGAGGAGAGTGAAAAAGTTGGCTTAAAGCTCAACATTCAGAAAACTAAGATCATGGCATCTGGTCCCATCACTTCAAGGCAAATAGATGGGGAAACAGTAGAAACAGTGACAGACACTATTTTGGGGGGCTCCAAAATCACTGCCAATGGTGATTGCAGCCATGAAATTAAAAGATGCTTACTCCTTGGAAGGAAAGTTATGACAAAACTAGAAAGCATATTAAAAAGCAGAGACATTACTTTGTCAACAAAGGTCCATCTAGTCAAGGCTATGGTTTTTCCAGTGGTCATGTATGGATGTGAGACTTGGACTGTGAAGAAAGCTGAGCACCGAAAAATTGATGCTTTTGAACTGTGGTGTTGCAGAAGACTCTTGAGAGTCCCTTGTACTTCAAGGAGATCCAACCAGTTCATCCTAAAGGAGATCAGTCCTGGGTGTTCATTGGAAGGGCTGATGCTGAAGCTGAAACTCCAGTACTTTTGGCCACCTCATGCGAAGAATTGACTCACTGAAAAAGACCCTGATGCTGGGAGGGATTGGGGGCAGGAAGAGAAGGGGGCGACAGAGGATGAGATGGTTGGATGGCATCACCGACTCAATGGGCATGAGTTTGAGTAAAGTCCGGGAGTTGGTGATGGACAGGGAGGCCTGGCATCTGCGATTCATGGGTGCAAAGAGTTGGACATGACTGAGTGACTGAACTGAACTGAACTGACAGTCTAGTACGCATTATGCAATTTCTCTAATTACACTAATAAAAGAATACCATATGGATTTTCATCTTCACTGTTGCTTGAATCAAGAAAAAATTGTTTGGCTACTTTTCGACTAAGCAAACCTGTTAAAATTGATAATAAACTTGATACTATTCAATATTTATTTAGTTTTGCTGCTGATTTTTATTAGTGCCACTCAGTGCATTCTTTGGTTTTATGTGCATGCTGTTTTTTTCTGGGAACAACTAATCTGATAGAAGAGTATGATACAACATTGCTTTTGTTTTTGTTAATGAAATTTCAGTTTTATTTTTTAAAGGAATCATAGATGTTGTTGAAAAGGATGTATTAAAGTAATAAAATTCCTCAGATGAACATGGAAGGAAACTATGCTTAGTTTTTCCTAAAACTTTCATCTCTGTTTTTAAAATAAAATCCCTAAATGTATTCCCTTCTATGCTTTCCCATATTTAACTCCCAAACTAAAGCCCTCAATCTATGTTTTGAGACACTGTGCCTCGCATTTCACTTCAGAGTTATCAGATATTCAATAAATTAATAGAATAAATTAACTTGATTCAAGTGGTAGTCTACACT
This sequence comes from Muntiacus reevesi, assembly GCF_963930625.1. Taxonomy (NCBI): domain Eukaryota; kingdom Metazoa; phylum Chordata; class Mammalia; order Artiodactyla; family Cervidae; genus Muntiacus; species Muntiacus reevesi. Next base: position 33,125,271 of record NC_089265.1, on the reverse strand, counting down.
GTAGCAAGTATATATTTTTTAAAAAAATGACATGACAGTAGTTCTAGCATTAAATATATAAGATAATCACTATCATTGCCCTTTTTATAGTCATTCTAAGGTTTTCTGATTTTATGTAATATCAGAATAGAGTTTCAAGCAATACAAACAGTCCTTTGTCTTTCTCACTCTTCTAAGAAAATTTTTAACATTTGTTTTTAGGGACAGTATGGCATTGCTTCATAATTTCTATATGTTGTACCACATTGTTCTTAATTATAGACAAAATTATTCAAAGTTAAGGAAATTCTTCATGTGGGATCTGTAGAAGAATTCAGCTAGACAATATACTGTGTTCTGTAAAGATACATTCATTAAACAGTGTTGTTTTTTTTTTTAACATTTTCAGTACTGATATTTCAGCCCAGATAATCTGTGTTTACAAGAGGTTGTTTTGTGCATTGCAATATTGTTAGCAGCATCCCTGGCTCTAAGCACATGATGCCAGAAGCATCTGACCATCAAAAATGTCTCTGGACATTGCCACATACCCCTAGGGGAGAAAGCGCAAAATCAATCTCCAGGGATTGGGAATCACTGCCTTTCATCAATTACTAAGCTGTGTGTTGTGTGTTAGTTGCTTAGTCATTCCGACTCTTTAGAACCCCATGGACTGTAGCCCGCCAGGCTCCTCTGTCCATGGAATTCTCCCGGCAATACTAGAGTGGGTAGTCATTTCCTTCCCCAGGGGGTTTTCCTGACCCAGGGATCAAACCCAGGTCTCCTATACTGCAGGCAGATTCTTTACCAGCTGAGCCACCAGGGTTTCACTAAATTTGCATGTGACTGAACATTATAAAGAACTGTATATACTATTTATATGAATTGCTATGTAAGAATATATGCATTTTATTTATTTATTTAACATTATGATAATTTCAAACCATGCCCTCTAGAAACATGCTTGATCTACAGAAGTATCATTCATTTAAGAAATCATTTGCCCTGTTGGAGATTAAATGCATTTTATCTTAGCTTCTGACCTTTTCCCCTATCGTCTATTTACATCATTTTAAGAAACTAATTTTAACTCAATTTCTGGCTTTATTATATGTGTAAATAAATACTAGTTTAAAGTATTTATAGATAAAATATAAATAAAAATGAATGATAAAAACAAACAAACAAATAAACTGGCCTTTTCCAAGAAAATTTGGAATGCTTTTGCACATGTTAATATTTTATAAGTTTAGTTGCTAAATCCTAATTGGTATCAGCTTTTCAGTTAGAGACTATTCTGGATGATAAATGAGTAAGTCAAACTGTAGCCAATTCATCTGTCTCTATGACAACCCTAAAACCATGTACTAATGCCTCTTACCACACTTAGCTCAACTATCCCATGTTTATCCCTGCCTATAGAAAGTAATACTTAAAGCTAGCTTGTTATGCATTTTATTGAAGAATCTGTTTCCTTGAGATTTAAGAAAAGTGGTCCTCCCTTTTCACACTTTTTCCTTATAGATAGTTAACTTTTAAAAACAAGAGTCTCATTTTCTTGAGGTCTTTAGGTAGGATAGTGGTATAGTGGGATGACATTACTTTTGCTATGATAAGCTCTGATTATAATCTCTGGTACTTGTGAAATTTCAGATCTGTAAGAAATAGTCCCTTAACGCAGGTGTATAGACCACTGGTTAGATATAAGAAAATAATAAAAACAAGCCCAATACAGCAACCTTTTCCATAAAGTCAAATCTACCAAACTGAAGGGAATACCCTTTAGAAAATATAAGAAAACTACAGATCAATATAACTGATGAATACAGATGCAAAAATTCTCAACAAAACATAAGCAAACTTAATTCAACAACATGTTAAAATAATCACACAAAATGACTGAATGAGATTTAACCCTGGAGTGCAAAGATTTTGACATATACAAATCAATAAATATTATATATCACATTAATAGAATGATAAATAAAATAATATGATCATCTCAATAGATGCAGGAAAAGCATTTGACAAAATACAACATTCTTTCATGATAAAGGCACTCAATATTGAGTATGGAAGGAACATGTCTCAACACAGTAAAGGCCACAGACAGCAAACCCACAGTCAACATCATATTCAATGGTAAAAAGTTAAAAGCTTTTCCTCTGAGATCAAAAACAAGACAAAGGTGTTCACTCTCCTCACTCCTTCTCAAAATCCTAGCCAGAGTAATTAGGCAAGAAAAAGAAAAAGAAAACATTCAAATTAGAAATGAAGAAGTATTGAGTAAAACAGTAAAGCAGTCTCACTTTCCAGATGATTATATATATATATATATACACACACACATATATATATAAAATCTATCTATATAAAATCTATATATATATATATATAATCTCTCTCTCTATATATATATATAATCTATCTATCTATCTATCTATATATATATAAAATCTACCAAAAACTGTTACAACTAGTCAACAAATTTAGTACAGGATACAAAATTAACATTCAAAAATCATTTGCTTTTCTGTATAGTGATAACAAATAACATGAAAAAAAAATAAAGAGAATGATTCCACTTACCAACAGTACCAAAGTTAATAAAACAATTTGTGCTGCTGTGATAAGTCATTTCAGCCATGTCCAACCCTTTGTGACCCTACAGACCATAGTCTGCAAGGCTCCTCTGTCCATGGGATTCTCCAGCAAGAATACTGGAGTGGGTTACCATGCCCTTCTCCAGTGGATCTTCCTGACCCAGGGATCGAACCTGGGTCTCTTAGTCTCCTGCATTGGAAGGCAAGCTCTACCACTAGGGCCACCTGGGAAGTCCCAATAAATATATTTAATCAAGGAGATAAAAGATCTGTACATTGAAAATCACATGACTTTGATGAAAGAAACTGAGGAAGACGTAAACAAATAAAATATTCTGTGCTCATAAATCAGACTAATTAATACTGTTAAAATGTCCATACTACCTAAAACTGTTTATAGCTGTTTATTGTCTCTTTTCAAAATTGAGTTGGGAACACTGGGAATCATACACAGAAAAATGAAATTGAATCATTTCTTTTATTACTACCATTCACAAAAATGAACTCAAAATGGATTAAATACTTAAATGTAACATCTGAAATCATAAAATAAATAATGAAAATGTACAAAGAAAGTCCCTTTACGTTGATCTGGCCAGTGACTTTCAGGGAGCTTCCCTGCTAGCTCAGATGGTAAAGAATGCACCTGAAATGCAGGAGACCCTGGTTAGATTCCTGGGTTGGGGAGATTCCCTGGAGAAGGGACAGGCACCCACTCCAATATTGTTGGGCTTCCCTTATTGCTCAGTCAGTAAAGAATCCTCCTGCAATGAGGGAGGCTTGGGTTTGACCCCTGGGTTGGGCCAATCTCCTGGAGGAGGGCATGGCAACCCACTCCAGTATTCTTGTCTGGAGAATCCCCATGGACAGAGGAGACTGGTGGGCTACACTCCATGGGGTTGCAAAGAGTCGGACACGACTGAGTGACTAGGCACAGCACATACCAAATACACAGGCAACAAAAGCAAATATTAACAAGTGAACTACAATAAACTAAAAAGCTTCTATACAGCAAAAGAAACAATCAACAAAATGAAAAGACAACCTATAAATGAGAGAAAACATTTGCAAATCATCTTTTTGTTCAGTTTAGTTCAGTCGCTCAGTTGTGTCCAACTCTTTACGACCCCATGAACCAAAGCACGCCAGACCTCCTTGTCCATCACCGACTCCTGGAGTTCACCCAAACTCATGTCCATTAAGTCGGTGATGCCATCCAACCATTTAATCCTCTGTTGTCCCCTTCTACTCCTGCCCTCAATCTTTCCCAGCATCAGGGGCTTTTCAAATGAGTCAGCTCTTCTTATCAGGTGGCCAAAGTATTGGTTTCAGCTTCAGCATCAGTCCTTCCAATGAACACCCAGGACTGATCTCCTTTAGGATGGACTGGTTGGATCTCCTTGCAGTCCAAGGGACTCTCAGGAGTCTTCTCCAACACCACAGCTCAAAAGCATAAATTCTTTGATGCTCAGCTTTCTTACAGTCCAACTCTCACATCTATTTGTTAGGAGGTTAATACTGAAATATCTAAGGGACTTACGCAACTCAAGGACAAAAACCAAAACAGTCCAATCAAAGAATGGGCAAAAATACTGAGTAGACATTTGTTTTTTTCTAAAGACTACATAAAAACAGCCAACAAGTACATGTAAATTTACTCAACATCACCTGTCATCAAGAAAATGAAAATCAGAACCACACTGAGATATCACCTCACATCTGTTAGAATGTCTATCATCAAGACAAGAGCTAGCATATATTGGTGAGAATATGCAGAAAAGGGAACCTTTGTGCACTGTTGGTGGGAATGAAATTGGAATAGCAGTATGGAAAAGAGTATGAACACTTGTCAAGAATAAAAGGCAAGCAAACTAAAAACATCCAAAAAAGCTAAAAATAGAAAAGTCACAGGATCCAAAGCCCCACTTCTGGGTACCCAATTAAAGGAAATAGTAGGATCTAAAAGAGTATCTGCACTATTACATTCATTATAGTTCTATTCATGATAGCTGACATATGGAAATAGTCTAAGTGCCCATCAAAGGATGGATGAATAAAAATGTCATATGCACACATAGACTAGAATATTATTCGGCCACAAAGGAAATCGTACTATGTGGGACAGCATGAATAAAACTCAAGACCTTTAGGCTTAATGGAATAAGTCAGAGAGAGAAATATAAATACTGTATGACAATACTTCTATGGAACCTAAAAAAGCCACATTTGTAAAATGACAAACAATAAAGTTAGTGAATGGGGGAAATGGAAAGATGCTGATCAAAGGGTACTAACTTTAGTTATAAGATGGATAAGTTCTGAGGATCTAATGCAAAACATGATGATCATAATTAACAATACTGGATCATTTACTTGAAAGTTGCTGAGAGTAGATCTTAGATGTTCACACTCCAAAATAGAAATGGTAATTATGTGATATGCTGGCAGTGTCAGCTAATGCTATGGCGGTAATCATCTCACAATATATATCTATTCAATAAACACACTGTACACCTTCAGTCTACACAATGTTATATGCCAATTATATCTCATAAAACTGGAAAATAATATACTACATAAACCGGGAACTAACCTTGCTTATTTATTTATTTAGGGGTTTTAAAATTTTCTTTGGTGAATGTAAGATTGTAAGGTATAGTAGAGGATATGTAAGGTATGGTAGAGGATATTTTGATATACATATGCACACACATATATAATTTTGCCATATATAGATTTTATATATATAAATACATTTTTGATATTTGCACATGTTACCCAAGCTGTTTTCCCAAACACAACCAACCAAAAATATAGAATGCTATGCCCAGAAAGTTCAAATCTGGGAAGATTTTATTTAATTTTTTCTTAGAATTACAATCAACTTAAGGTTGACTTAAATTCCTAAAGTACTTATAAGCATCTGTCTTCCCTAGTGCTGAAATTTTAATAGTGCCTTAAAGAGAATACTTATTTCCCTCCTAATGTAAAGAAGAGAGCAGAGTACTCTATCTTCCCACATCTCATCACCATGACATATTTACTTAAAATATCTCTAAGGGAAGTACCATTCCCTTTCAAGATGCTAAGCTGAGACTTGTGTCCAACCTATTACATATGATCTGAGATTTCTATGGGGCTTTAACCTTAACATTCATGTGGTCTTTAGCAAGTCATTTGACTCAGCTAGACCTCTATGTTTTCCTACATTTGTTCCTCCAATTTCTTTACTAAAAGCACATAATTGAACATTCAGTCAATTATCGTCGATGGTGACCTAAAACGACTGAAATGGAGACAAATTCCTGTTCTCATGGAACTTCTAGTAAAACAGAACAGTAAAAATAGTGGAAGAAATAAGACGTACATCATTTGGTGACAAATGCTATGGAGTGCTGGGATGGGGCAGAAATTCACTTTTCTAATACCCTCCTCATGGAAGGCCTCATTGAAAACATTTAAGCAAAGACTTAAACATGAGCACACTAGTAATTTGGGGCAGGGGTGTTCCAGGAGAAGGACAAGATAGGTCTAAAATCATAGGGTGAGAATGTGTCTGACATTCAAGCAACAGCTAGGAGAACAGGGCTTCTGGGGCAGAGTAAAGAAAAGGCTGATTGGTGAGTGGTTAGATCAGGGAAGTGACCAGGGGCCAGGCCAGAAAGGGGTTGGCAGGCTGTTTTAATTTTTATTTCCCTACGATGGATGCCATTGAGGCACAAGCTGACGCATTTTGAAAAGATCACTCTGCTGCTCCGATAGAAACAGGCTTTGCTGGTGGCTCAGACGGTAAAGGATCTGCCCGCTGTGCAGAAGACCCGGGTTCAAACCCTGAGTTGGGAAGATCCCCTGGAGAAGGGAATGGCCACCCACTCCAGTATTCTTGCCTGGAGAATTCCCTGGACAGAGGAGCCTGGCGGGCTACAGTCCATGGAGTAACAAAGACATGACTGAGTGACTAATATGTTCACTTTATGGAGAGGAAAGGGAGAAGCAAGACTAGGCAGGAGCCTGTGTTTAAATCAACGTGGTGATGGGTTGTAAGGAACAATAAAATCTAGAAAATGAAAGGGTTGAACTACTCATTTATTTAGTGAAAAATCATTTAATAAACATTCATCCGATGCCAGACTCTGTTCTAAGAGTTATATATGCAGCGGGGAAGAAGACAAAACAGATCATACCTACATTGATGTGATATCTAATGTAGTCCTTTAAGATGCAGGCCAGTTCTAACATTCTCAGTATAGTTCAGAAATATCCAGAACATTTACTCTTTTCAGTGAGGGGATAAAAAGAAGCAAACACATAGTGGCACAGGTTGTGATTAAAACACAGAATGGCTGGTATACGCTGCTGCTAATAATTGTCTCATCTTCCATCAGCATTTCAATGAAAAGCCAGTGAAAAAGGAGTCTGGTGTATCTAAAAAATGTTGATCATCTGCACAGATGTCTGCTCTTTCTGAGTAATTCCTATCCCCACTTTCAGCTTCGCAAAGCATGTCTCTTTATGGACCATGTTATTAATGAAATGGAAAAGAATGCTCAGGAAAGCCTGCTGTTGTCTGAAATTATCTTTACTTCTGTACTGCCACTGGCAATAACTGTCTCTTCTCCAGAATTCCGGAACAGTGAATTCTTTCTTCACCAGATTAAAAGCAAAAAACAATAAAAACAGAACCACAACCACCAGGGGGAAAATATCTTATCATTATGAAATTATAATTTTGCTGTTGTATTTTGAGTAGGGTTGATGTGAGGAACTCTTAGGCAATTCAGTTTGTTTTTAATAACCCAAGTTATTCTGAAGATTATCAACAGACTATCTGATGATTAAGACAATTCCCCATAATGCTTATTATTCCAAACTCAATATGTCAGTTAGAAATGTGAAAAGCTACAATTCTCCAAGATACCAGTAGTGAATTCTAGCTGCCATATGGATGTCAGTTCTATAACAGTACATCATAATAGTCTCAGAAACTGAGAGGATATAAGGGATCTGACTTGATGGTCTATAGTCTTTGTGAAGGGAAAAGTCATTAAGGTTTTTGCGATCTGGAACCAGATCCCTTGCAATCATGGAGAGTTAAAGCAGAGGGGTTCTACACTTTCATTTTAAATAATTTGGAAACTTAAGGCTAAAATGCTTCTAGTGTAGCATTCTATATGCACATATATACAGTATAATTTTTATATAGATTTAAATGTGCATTTATATTGTATATGCATGTTCATACATAAATAGATGCATACATATTCAGTCTATATACATTTTAAGTCTATAGCTATATCTATAACTTTTATTTTACTTGTGTTAGATATAACATTAGTCTTATGGTAACTATTCTTAACCAAAAGTACACATCAGATTCACTTTTGAGATTTGGTATATATTTTATATATATATATATATATATGTATATATATATATATATATATATATGTATATGTATGTATGTATGTATGTATTATTTGTATATATAAGAATATATACATATGGCATGAGGCTTAAGCATTTCCAATAAAGAAGTGCCCACAAAATTTTGTTTCTGACAATATGGTAGACTTTGTTACTTGAAAACAATTTAAAAAGTGAATATATCTTAAAATATATCACTGAGCTGGTAAGAAATAAATAATTTATGGATGGATCAAAAATCAAAGTGAAAGCAGAAAGCTTGGGAGGTTCCTAAATGCCAGTCCTTCACCCTCTTGGTGTCTCCAAATCTTGGTAGCCTCGAGTCTCTGTTTTGACAAAGTCCAGTACACAGGAGATGAAGCCCAAGTCTCACTCCTTATAGAAAATATATGAGAGAACACCAAACAAAACTTAAACCCTAAGGGATGGCAACTCAGCATAAAGTTTAATGATAACTAAACACAGAAACTCAGAATGAGGAAATATGTCTGCCCTGCCTTTGGCAATGAATATAAAGATAAAAAATCCAAAGGTAAAACAAAAGAAACTTCCTGGAATTTGCATAATCACAAACTGGAATGGAAGTAATTTCTCAGTTTGTGTTTCAGTTTTTATGCTACTTGTTTGAACATAAAGCATTGTAAGGATAATTTAACATAGATTCCAGTTTGTTGGGGTCCACTGGTAACCATGGTCAATTTCAAATTTTCACCAAAGAAATGCAACTTCAATAAGTCTTCAAATAATTTCCCCATAAATAAATTTCCTAGGAAAATAAGCCTGAAGCGAAAAATCACACAAAAAGGAAGGAAGGCCCTATGAATGAGAACAAACAGAAATAAAAGAAGAATCAAATTCACAAAGACTTTTGATATCACAATTTAACTAAATTAAAAAGCAAATATTATGTTCCCCAAAAAATGAAATAATGAGCAAGGAACTAGAGAACACTGAATCAATAAAGCATACTTAAAATAACAAAATTGATATGTAAAATATGTAATAATTAATTTTAGAAATTGAATAGAATGGGTTAAATTTTAGTGTAGATGTGACTAAATTAAGTTGTATGAGGAGAAATTTAGCTCAGAGAGAAGACATGAAGAGTTTACAAAAGGACAAGGTATGTGCAGGATAACATAACAACTTACAACAATATAAATTTCTGGAAGGAGAAAGTAGAATAAATATAAATAATATTTAAATATGCAATAAAGTTTTCCACAATTATACTGTTGAATGATAGAATACTTCAGACAGAGAAAACACAAAAAGCCTCTAGCAGGAAAATTAGGATTAGGGTTAGAGTTAGACACTCTACTTAATTCATTATAATAATAAAGGTGAAAACCAAAAACAGAAAAAAAAAATTCTTTTTAAAAGTGGCCAAAGATACATCAACTCAAAATATGGTATTTAAAGAGATCACTATTATTTTATCAGCAAAAAATGAAAACTGGAAGACAGAAGAATAGTATTTTCAATGTGATGATAGATCATTCTCAATCTAAGATTCTATATCCAGTAAAACTATCTTTTCTTTTAAAAAATGACAATGAAATCATGAGAGTTTACTCCCAATCATTTCTCACTGAAGTAAATTTAAATCAAAAGAAACCTTTTTCAAATTAGAAATCTAAACTGTAAGAATGAATGATGAAGAAAATCATTTATGAATATGTGGGTATACTTAAGTAAACATGAAAATATGTATCAATAAAGATTATGGTAAATTTGTGGGTAAAATAAAACAAGATAGAAACATTCTGAGTATCATAGAAGTTGATTTAATCTTTGAGGAGGGAAGGAAAAAAATATTAAATAGCATTCTTCTTCTTCTTTATAAAGTTAGTAGTTTTAAATAACATTTCTCCTTATAAATCCTTCTTCTGATTCTTTTATTTTTTTCCTTGATTTGCTAAGGATGTAGAGATTTAAAATCCTTTTTTGTTTGTTTTGGATAGATTTTGCACAGGACTGGGGGAGCCAAATCTAACTTACACTCATTTTGATGTCCTGTCATGCCACTGCCTCAGCTGAAACTGAGACTGAAAAGCCCATCTTCAGACATTATTAGGCCACAGCAATGCTTTAATTCTGAACTTCTCATACATATGTTGTAGATAGCTTTATTATCTAACAGCACAAAACAGTCAAGTTTATATATCCCTAAAAAATTTAAAAATACTTACTTAGTATTTTTAGAAATTAAAATTTTGAAGACTATTGAGCTGTTTCTTTTCCAGGAATATTTTACATTTTATTGGCTCAAATGCTTGAGAAAAATTCCAAAACAGACTCATCCTTTAAAATGTATGCATAAAATTCTGTTTTCAATGTGCATGCCATATGCTTTCGATGCAAAATTAAATTTGCGTGATAAATATCAGCTGAAGTATCTTTGACCTTTGTTATTCTATGTACATATTGGGAATTTAATATCCATTAAATGTAGGGCATTGATACATCTTAATTGCCTCAATGGAATAGAAATCAATCAGTCAATTCAGTTCAGTTGCTCAGTCATGTCAGACTCTTTGAGACCCCATAAATTGCAGCACGCCAGGCCTCCCTGTCCATCACCAGCTCCCGGAGTTTACTCAAACTCATGTCCATCGAGTTGGTGATGCCATCCAGCCATCTCATCCTCTGTCGTCCCCTTCTCCTCCTGCCCCCAATCCCTCCCAGCATCAGGGTCTTTTCCAATGAGTCAACTCTTCGCATGAGGTGGCCAAAGTATTGGAGTTTCAACTTCAGCATCAGTCCTTCCAGTGAACACCCAGGACTGATCTCCTTCAGGATGGACTGGTTGGATCTCCTTGCAGTCCAAGGGACTCTAAAGAGTCTTCTCCAACACTTCTCCAAAAGCATCAATTCTTTGGCACTCAGCTTTCTTCACAGTCCAACTCTCACATCCTTACATGACCACTGGGAAAACCATAGCCTTGACTAGGTGGGCCTTTGTTGGCAACGTAATGTCTCTGCTTTTTAATATGCTGTCTAGGTTGGTCATAACTTTCCTTCCAAGGAGTAAGTGTCTTTTAATTTCATGGCTGCAATCACCAACTGCAGTGATTTTGGAGCCCCAGAAAATAAACTCAGCCACTGTTTCAACCATTTCCCCATCTATTTCCCATGAAGTGATGGGACCAGATGACATGATCTTAGATTTCTGAATGTTGAGCTCTAAGTCAACTTTTTCACTCTCCTCTTTCACTTTCATCAAGAGGCTTTTTAGTTCCTCTTCACTTTCTGCCATAAGTGTAGTCATCTGCATATCTGAGGTTTTTTTATTTCTCATGGCAATCTTGATTCCAGCTTGTGCTTCTTCCAGCCCAGTGTTTTCTCATGATGTACTCTGCATATAAGTTAAATAAGCAGGGTGACAATATATAGCCTTGACGTACTCCTTTTCCTACTTGGAACCAGTCAGTTGTTCCATGTCCAGTTCTAACTGTTACTTCCTGACCTGCATACAGGTTTCTCAAGAGGCAGGTCAGGTGGTTTGATATTCCCATCTCTTTCAGAATATTCCACATTTTATTGTGATCCATACAGTCGAAGGCTTTGGCATAGTCAATAAAGCAGAAATAGATGTTTTCCTGAACTCTCTTGCTTTTTCAATGATCCAGCAGATGTTGGCAATTTGATCTCTGGTTCCTCTGCCTTTTCTAAATCCAGCTTGAGCATATGGAAGTTCATGGTTCACGTATTGCTGAAGTCTGGCTTGGAGAATTTTAAGCATTACTTTACTAGCATGTAAAGCATGAGATGAGTGCAATTGTGTGGTAGTTTGAGCATTTTTGGGGATTGTCTCCCATTGGAATTGGAATGGAAACTGAGCTTTTCCAGTCCTGTGGCCACTGCTGAGTTTTCCAAATTTCCTGGCATATTGAGTGCAGCACTTTCACAGCATCATCTTTCAGGATTTGAAAGAGCTCAACTGGACTTCCATCACCTCCACTAGCTTTGTTCGTAGTGATGCTTCCTAAGGCCTACTTGACTTAACCTCCAGGACGTCTGGCTCTAGGTGAGTGATCACACCATCGTGATTTCCTGGGTCGTGAAGATCTTTTTTGTACAGTTCTTCTGTGTATTCTTGCCACCTCTTCTTAATATTCTGCTTCTGTTAGGTCCATGCCATTCCTGTCCTTTATCGAACCCATCTTTGCATGAAATATTGCCTTAGTATCTCTAATTTTCTTGAAGAGATCTCTAGTCTTTCCCATTCTGTTTTTTTCCTCTATTTCTTGGCACTGATGACTGAGGAAAGCTTTCTTATCTCTCCTTGCTATTCTTTGGAACTCTGCATTCAGATGGGTATATCTTTCTTTTTCTCCTTTGCTTATTGCTTCTCTTCTTTTCACAGATATTTGTAAGGCCTCCTCAGACAGCCATTTTACTTTTTTGCATTTCTTTTCCATGGTGATGGTCTTGATCCCTGTCTCTTGTACAATGTCATGAACCTCCGTCCATAGTTCATCAGGCACCCTCTATCAGATCTAGTCCCTTAAATCTATTTTTCACTTTCACTGTGTAATCATAATGATTTCCCTGGTGGCTCAGAGGGTAAAGGGTCTGCTTACAATGTGGGAGACCTGGGTTCGATCCCTGGGTTGGGAAGGTCCTCGATAAGGAAATGGCAACCCACTCCAGTACTCTTGCCTGGAAAATCCTGTGGACAGAGGAGCCTGGTAGTCTACAATCCATGGGGTCGCAAAGTATTGGACGTGACTGAGTGACTAAACTATGTACTTTAAGGTTATGAAATCAAAATACTAAGGAAAACCAATCACACAGCCATTGAGGTTTTAAGCCACAGTCCATCAATAGAAATCAATATTGCTATTAAAACAGGCTTTTTAAATTCTCCTTATAGCACTGCCTATAAAATTAAACAGTATTTTGTATGGCATGCTTGTTGGTATGAACAACTACTCAAACCTCTTTATAAGCCATTTATTTCATGTCATTACATGTGCAGCATCATTTTATTGGGTTGGCTAAGAAGTTTGTTCAGATTAAAACTCAAACGAACTTCTTGGTCAACCCAATAAAATCATTATACTAAATTGTATTTTTAAAGATTACCATTTTTGTGTTAATAAGTAAACATCAAAACTAAAATAGGATACTTTCGATTTCCAAATCATTTATGAAATCCAAAGGGCAATATAAATTAATACTTATATTTTACAAACGTGATTGAAATCATATATATTCCATATGGTGCATTTATAAAAGTAAAACATGCAAAGCAAGATGAAATATGATTTGGAAATGTTAATTATAAAATAAAAATGTATTCCTTCAATTCTACTCCTTAATTCTCCTCTTTTTTTGGATGAAGGCAAATCTATACCTGGGGAGTTCTTCATGCAGAGTAAACATTTCAAAGGAAAATTCTGTAGATGGCAGACTTCTTAAAACCAAAGACAACTACTGCTAACTACTACTATGAAAAAAAGAAAAGAAAACTGCATTTCATAACTAAATCAAGAGTAGGGGTGTGAGAGATATATATTAATTTTTTTCTTCAAAAAGTCAAAATAAATATGGATATATCTTAAGTGGCAAAACTAATGTAAACAAAAATGTGAGATTTTTTTTTTAACCTGATACCTAAACTTAAAGGAGAAAGAAGTTTCAAAAATTTAAGCATTTTTAAGTAAATATTATAAGAAGCTATAAAAGTCTAAAAAGAGCTTTTATAAGAAAAGACTGTGAGCACCATACTAGTCTTTATTTGTCATTGTTCCATTTGTCAGTGTATTATTCCCCATGAGATTCTCTGCTAAAAATATTCCTTTCTTGTACACTATTTCTCTGTCTGTCTTAATTCTATGTCATCCTTGTTTTCTTAGTTTCATTCACTTACTATGTTTTATTATCCATGTTTTCTGAAAAAAATACATCATAAAAATTCTTACAGAAATAACACATATATACAACCATGTTTATTATGCAAAATATGAAGACAAAAATATCCATTTTTAAGATCATAATCAAAATTAGGCATCCTTAGATTTTAAACATTTCTGGTTGTTAGCTTGCAAATGTTTGACAGCTTGATTGCCAGGAAAAATGACCTCATTTGCAGCATCTGCCCATTTCCTTAAGGAAATACTGTCAATGTGGCCATTTTCAAACTACCGATGTGAAGTCACTGAACATAGGAGTGGAAAGAGACGCTAGCAACTCATGATGTAGTCCAGTAGAGTTAGCTCCAGCATGCCACAGTAGTATTCTGTTACAATGTAGTTGTGGTCCTCATGATTCCCAGGGCACTCCAGTGATAAGTAAAGACTGAGTTAATATGTCTTGAATAAAAATTCATAATTAAACTCGAGTACAATTATAGTGAATTCCCCACTGCTAATCAGAAATTCAAGCGTTCCCATTAGCTCAGTAAGGATGCTCATGATAAGCTTTTTAGTACTATGAGACATTTTTAAATGGCCAATAAAATTTTTATACACAAAAACCAAATACATTACAGTGTTTCCATAGTTCTACTTTACATATAGTTTATCCTTAACTGTGTGTATCTGTGCAGCTATTTTGTAACATAAATGTGCTGGAAATTAGCAGTAGTTCCTATGAGAGATGTTTTAGCAAAAAGTGGGTGAATCAGATATAAATAATTATATATATTTGTATACACACATTATGCATGCTGACTTTTGGCTATTAAATGCATGTAGTACAAAGTTTTCATTGCTTAATTAGAATCTGAACAATCATTGCCTAAGTGAAAATTTTCAAGATGATCCCTAGGAACAGATCTATTCAATTTCTCACAGAAGAAAAAATTCTGAAATTTTCATCTCTTTTCTTCATTTGTAAGAGCTTTAAAAATAAAAGTATAAAGCATCTTTGCTTGCTCTCCTCAAAAGACTTACTTTCATAAATGCAATAACATCTGGTACTAGCAGAAGTGGTTAGAGTTGACATTCTAAGCAACTCTTTCTTTTTACCAGTTATACTGGATGACTTTGAACTGTATAATGGGCAGATGAAGCAATTAGAGCCTTTGTTGCAGTTCATGCAAGAAATGTCTCATTAATTTGTGAAACAATGCACTGAACATATTACTGGCATGCAGTGAATGAAAACTGCACACATAGACATAATAAGAGATAATTATTAGTTCCTACAATTTCATGTTTATTTTGTATACAATATGGGGCATATTTAATAATATCAACAGTGCAGAACACTGACAATACTTTCAAAACAATGTGTTAAATAACAGATGTATGACCTTATCTCACTAGGATTACTTCAAAAATCTAGAGTTTACTCTCACTATGCTCCCTAGGAGACTTTTCAAGATTGCAGTTTTCTCAAAGAAGAGAATCTTGGAGTCTCTAGATTTTCAGTACAAAAGGATAAAGGAGCATGGTTGCAGAATAAAACATAAAATTTCTTATTGAGTTTGCTGTACTAAATATTAGAAATATTATAAAATAATATGCTACTGTGAAATAATTTTCCATAAAGTTCAAATTGAATAAAGAAGCAGAAATGAATGCTACTTGAGATCGGGGAGAGGAGCCACATGAAGCAAGTGAGCCAGGTGCGGTTTAAACTGAAGGTCTTCCTAAGCATGCTCTCTGATGAAGGCCTACCTTGATATTTAATGCTTTATTATTGTTTTTTATTTTTATTAGGTAAATTTTGCCAAAGTTCAACAACAAATAATAAAATATTAAAGAAAATAATACTCCAAGTCTAAAATATTGCATTTCCATTAAACTGCTAAAGAATAAATTTATTTCCAAATCAAGTACATAGTATATAACATAATTTAATGACAACATTAGTGCATATGTAGCTACATTTTAAAACATAACTCAGTATTAATCACCTCTTTAGTTCAATGAATAACAAACTAAAGGACTTGGAGTGAAGTGACCCAACCGATTATGAACATGGATCCCAAAGAAGTTTGTTGCTTTTTAAATTGTATAAAACGTAATGCTATTGTGAAAAGATATATTTTGTTGACGCTTTTTAATGTCTGAACGCTTCAAGGTAATAATTAAGGATAAAATATATAGATCGGAAAAACCACACAACTTGATTTAGAGTTTGATGCCTCCCAAAAAACTGGGATGGAATGTGAGTCTTATTCTTTCAAACTCTTTTACCTGTGGCTTCCCTTCTTTCACATGCATTCATTTAAAAACTCAACTAAGTGAGGGAAAGAATGTAAGGTTAAAAATGTATTATTTATATGCTCTCTCTGATCAGATTGGGCCCCTATCACTAAATCTTAATATGTAGTTAGCAGCTAACATTTATTAAGTGCTTATTATGGTCTATGCTTGTAAAAAGTCCTGTATTATCTCATCTACTCTTTTCAAATTCCTGTTTCCATTTTATAAATGAAGATGTTTGAGGAAGAAAAGTGTCAGGTAACTTTTCTAAAGTCATGCAGTTCATGAATTTGGGAGTTGGAATTTGAACTCCTGAAGTTTTATTTCAGACCTCAAGCTCTTTACTAACGTATTATATTTCCAAAAGAAAGGAGAAAGGAAAAGGGGAGAAAAAGCAACTTAATAAGTAGTGATTAACAAAAGAGTGTGATATATCACAGTCTACAATATATGAGAACGATAATATATGACAGATTTGAAAAACTGTGTTCAAATGGCATTTCCAGTCTCATAGTAAAACAGTCTGTGCAAAGTCAATGGACTGTCTCCTGGGATCTGTAAACAACCTACCCAAAAAAGGACAGCGGTAAGGTCATGAATGAGTGAAGTAATAGGTGAGGCAGGACAAAGGAAAGGAAAAGAAGATTGAAAGTAAAGCAGTTGATGTTTATTTAGTCTATTACCCTTCCTAGCTTAATAACATTGGGTTCATTATGAAGGTAAGATTTGCAAATGTGAATCAATGTCTAAGATTAGTGCTAAAAATTTAGTAGATTTGAAATTATATGCCACATGTAAACTTTTACTGCAGAAGAAACCATATCAATATATTCCTTCATTCCTTCATTAATCCATTTTCCTAATTAGTTCTAGGATTCAAAGAAGTTTTACCAAAGTGTTCTCTTGAGCACAACTGTAACTTCTATTTGATTCAGTACTGAAATTAATTGGAGTGACAGTTTAATATTGACAGAAAATATAACTCTATGCTATATATATATATATCTCAGCCTTCACATTTAAAGAATAGACATTTAAACATTCTGAACATCAGAACAATCAATGAAATTACACATACATTTCCGGCACAATGTACTTCCTGCTCTAGAGAATGTTTTGGGTAGTTCGTTTTCTCCCTTTCCTTACAAAAATTTCACTGTGATGTGTATTTTAGAGATGTTTTCATGTAAACTGTCATTTGTAAGACATGTAGATTTAATTCTAGTAAGTAACCATTCAAACTTTTCCCACATATCTGATTGTTTTCCAAGCACATAGTTTTAACTACTTTTACACAAGTATAGGGGAAAAAAAGTTGTGACTGCAACAAATTGGATATGTTCCCTTCTGTCCTATCCCAGGGAATTTTTTTCACAGGGAGAATAGAGCAGACTACTATTACTGTAAATTATATTCCTATCACTATCATTTGTAATGTTTCCAGAAAGTATGTAGTTTTAGATCATCATAAGTATGAATTAATTTTGAAGTAAAAAGAATATGTCACTAATAAGCATTGTATCATATTATTATTATACATTATGTTTAAATATTTGGGGGAGGCAATTTGTGCTTTCAAAGTATTTGTTGAATTCAGCCAGACTTTATTTTAAATTTTTTAAAAATGTAGATTAGTAAACACTTAAACCTTAAAATACTTTCAGGATATAAAATTCCTTCAAGTTAACCATCTACCTATGATTCATGGTAAAAAAAATTCATTCAGTAATATGAAGCTTCAGCAAAAATTTAAACTATTATGTGTATATATATATATATATACACACACACACACACACACATATAAAATGGGGAAATTATTTTCTTAGACATGTTCATTATAATAAAGAAAACAAAAATGTTTCTTTACCTTAAGATTTAAACTGTTATTATAATGCCACATAGATGTATGCTCAAAATGGGTTCTTTGTTAATAATTTTGATATGTTGCCTTAAGGTTTTATTTTTCTAGACTAACTTTATATGATGAAGAATACACACCTTTATTTCATGATGCATAAGAAAACTGGAAATATTGTATAATGGGAAAGATAATTATAAAATCTTCAAGCAAATTTGTAAGATACTTTAGAGAAGTTGATTGTACTCTCTATTGTCAAAATATGACTTTGAAATTAATGTATAAAAATCAACCCCTCTCAAAGCAGGTAACCTAAGGATGAGAATAAAGTCGGAACAGATAAGAAATAAAGGAATATGAAAAAATAAGGGTACAACTGGTGGGAAGAATTGGTCTGAAAAATGTTCCTAACTATCTGGGCATATTTGAATATTCTGAAAGCATAGTGAAAGTTAGGATTCGAGCCACAAAAATACCCATTCACCCCTACCTTCAAAATTCTGCAAAACTGCAAACATCAGCATTATTTCTAGAGAGCTGCCTGGCTTCATGAAAGTAGTTCTGTCCTCCAGGTTAGAATTCTTGGCTCAGATCAAGGTTCCAAGCCTAAGGTGAGGGTTAGATAGTAAACACTAAGGATGCTAAATAGTATAGTAGATAGGAGTATACAATATGACCCTCTTAAAACAGAGAGCCCAAGGGGATGAGCTGCCACCAAATTGCTTGAAGATCTTCAACAGACAGATTTTACTGTCCCCAAGAATGGCCCAATTACTGCCATGAGGTTATAAAAGCTGATTAAACTAAGTATATAAAAAATGTGGCAAGAGATCCACATTTTAGCTCCAGGACCTATAAGCAGAGCTGTATGGATCTCAAAAAGAGGAAAAGAGGTCCACTACCTATTGAAAGTCAGTCCCATGAAAGCCTATCCCCACCTTAGGCAAAAGGTAAATGATCTACTGCCCCAAAGTATTAGCAATCCTCTGCCTCTAACTCCAGCAGGTAAGCTAGTTAAATGCAAATAAATCCTTCATTGTGGCTATTGCTCTTACTGTGTACAGCCTGGATAATAGGGTTGCCAGTTGAACACTCAGGCCCAGCCCTGTCGCAGGAGAGAAGCTGAAGAAAAAATCAGCCGGCGTTCCAATGTATCTCAGGATGGCTGAGTGCCAGGTGCTGGCTGGCCCTGTTAAAAGGGCTTCAGCCAATGTGCTGTGAGGTGTGGATTCTGACCCAGAGCTCACATCCCTCTGTATTTGACAGTGACAATAGCAGCCATGCCTAAACCAGCCACTCCTTCCTTATACCATGCCTCAGATTTTATTGCAGTCAGAATGGCTCTCCCCACGTAACCAGATCAGACCCATCTAGTTGGCAGGTTTGAATTCTAATGTTATTACTATAATATTAACAAAGTGATGTCTGGATTACAAAGCTGCCATCCATGAAACATCCTACATTTAGGACATCACTGTGCCCAAAGGTGTACACATTGTTAATGGAGTCCCCACGAAGCTAGATCACAGGCATTGAGGTACCCATGATGATCTGATGGAGCTCACAGAGATCTGCTCAACTAGTAGTAAAGACCAGACTATCAGTCCATCCTCAGCCAGGCCTCTAGCATATACACTTAAAATTTAACAGCAGCCAACCACTAATGCCCTTCATGAATCTCCACTGGGAAAGACCACCCACCTCCTTGACTGGCCTTAGTCACTTCTAAGCACCACCATGCATCAGACAATGTCTCTGTAGCCCCAAAGAACGCTGTCGGGGATAACCACATCTCAGATGTGAGGCTACAACTAAAGAGAATGATGACAACTAAAGTACCGCCTGTAAACAGAGGATGCTGCAGCCATCAAGCCATGACTTTATCGCCACCAGGATGTGTAGCTCTGAGGAAACTCAGGGTAGAAACAGGATGCCAACTGCTGTGATCACCCCCAAAGGTGCACCGGGAGGAAACTCAAGATAAGGAAACGCAGGATGCTGGCCCCAGCTAGCTGGAGTGCATATCAAAGGAATACTTTCAGTGAGCCCACACTCTTAGATCTTCCCACAGAGAGAAAAACACTCAATTTCTTAACTTGGGATATCTGGTTTCCTTTTATTAATGCCAATCTTTTGATGTTCCAACTACCTGGTCTTGGTGCAATAAACTCCTATATATTCCGGCTTTATTCTTCCTCTTTGGGACAGTGTTTCAATATCTGAGATGCTATGTCTGGGCTTAAAGTCCTAAGAATGTCTGCCAAATATAACTTTAACCTTTGGGTTGTACGTTTTTTCAGTCCACAATTACAAGGAAGTTAATGTGCCCCAACCCAACTGGACTCTGGGATTCTGCCCACCCCTTATCTCCTGTCCACGAGGAGGAAAATGAATGACTGTGGTGACTGGCAACCCAGAGACCAAGTGGCAAAACTACCTCCGGTTGATGAACCCTACAAATTCTATTTATCTGAAGTAGCTACTGCTGGCCTCATGAAACTTGCCTCAACTGAAATGTTTGCAAAATCTTAAGTCCCCTGCCAACTGCCAAGCTGCATTAGCTATTTCATGTTCTAGTAAGCCATATTATGTATTCTCAACGACACCAGCCACAATAAGGCACTTTCTGCAACACCCCTAATGAGACCAGTTTAGATCCTCAGTTAGGGACCTCTTGATGCTATGGTCACGGCTCAATGTACTAGATGACAGCTTTTGCTTTCCACATGATGTATCCATGACAGACTCTATTTCCCTCATTGTTCTCACCACCACAGGCACCTCTTTTATACCCCCAAATTTTCTCTTTACCTCTTATCCATAAGCCCCTCTCCACTGTACATAACAACCCTGGCACAAGTAGTCCAGATTTACTACATAAGTATATATTCATACAAAATTCCAAGATAGAAGCTCAGGTCTTATTAAAAAAAAAAAATTATGTTGGATCTGTTACCATTCAGGGCTAGACCTATAGCTCTTCCTAAAGATCAGCCTCTTAAGATCATTCTCTCCAAAGCACCGGGAACCTCATTTAAGCTTACCAAACACTATTCCTTTTAGTTTGAATGGACCAATCAGACCTTATCTGGGTAATGCCTAGGTACTCCACCCAAGGATCTTAATAAATGTGTGTCCCAGGTCCTGTTGCTCTGTGTGGCCCCTCCAGACATGCTGTATGCCTCCTTCCAGAACCTATGGGTAAACATCTCGATGTCACTTTCTCTTATGATTTTTTGTGGGAACATAGTTCACAAAAAATCCAGGACTCTAGTTAACTAATGTCACTCCAACAAAGACCTAGATAGGCGCCTATGACCTTTCTACTGATACATGAACCTCTCTTGGTTCTTCTCATGGGTGACCTCTTATCCTTCAAATCTCAATTTACATATTATTTTGTCAGCCTCTTTCACCATCATATTTCAATAAAGACCCTCACATTATTCCTCCTTCATGAAATACTTTTTGATAAAATTACCTTGTTTTGATTCATCATAGTACTTATCACAATTTATTAACTTGCTTACTTCTCTATTATCTGTCCCTTTGAAATATAATGTCCATATTTTATTTACTACCATGTCTTCAATATTTGGGATCATGATCTGTAAATAGTAGACTCTCAATAAATATCTGAATTAAAAAGAATGAGTGAGTAGATGCTCCATCTTAGAACTATGAAGAACTTCAAAATAGCTTCTATATTATAATTCTACCTTCAGGCATCTTTTGGAATTTATAAGAGAAAAAAGAGTTTAGAAGTAGAGCTCAAGAATTTTAGTCATTTCTGCCAGTGAATTATGCAGCCAAGAAAGGAACTTACATCCATTTGAAATGTGAAATAATAGTCCTCATTTGTCATAGTCTTGGATATTCATATTCATGTATTTGTAACTAAAAGATTTTGCAGAAGGCAATAAATGGTTCACCAGAACTCATTATCATAAAATTATGTATTTAAAGCTTCTAGCATGACTTTGAAGATATTTTTGATTGAAGAATGCAGATAAAGTCAGAATATTCCTCCCAAATTGTTAATTTAATTAATGTAGAAGCAAAACAAAAACAACCCAGCAATAAAACTAGGCAGCAACTCTTTCTGGGTACTTTTCTCCTAGTTGTTTATTGTACAAATCCTTTTCCCTTATGTTCAAAGCCCTTTCTTATCCTCTTCCCTTTTGATATCCCTACATGATGTACTCTTTTAGCTTCTGCAAAACATAGACTGGTGACCCTAAAAATCTAATAGGAACAGCAACAACAGTACCTACACATTGGGTGTCTAGCAAGTAACACAGCAGATGGCAAACACAGATGGAAATGTTGCCACTTCTGGAATCTGTGAATTCTAAATACTAAGAGACACCTTCTCTTGTCTCCACGCCCTTTACTAATAGCTCTTGTCAGTTGTCCAGCAAAGAGGAAAGAGTGGTTGTATCCATTTTCTTTGTTATTCCTTGTGCAGTTTAAAGGATTCAAATATGATTTTCAGACACTATGCTTTAAGGGACAGACTACTGAAAGATAAACAAAAGATCATTTCTGGCATCTAGTTTCTAAGAGATTAAATGTGAACAGTAGTTCTCATGGCCCCTTCAGACTGACACACAGGTACTGCTATTAATCCAGCTGTCTGCCTTGCTGTCCCAATTGTGGGGTGATTACACTGAGAACAGCATTCCCTTGGATATTTGCTTTAAGAAGCAGGTAGGGAGGCATCACCAAATCGCTGAAGTATAAAATTAGACAAGCAACAGCCATGATCACACAATAAAACAGCAAAAGGTTGTATTTACAAATCCAGACTTCGCTTTACTTTGTGATGTATTTTCAGGTTTCCCTTAGATGAGATGGTGGATGGGAAGAGTGAGTGAGGGAGTGTATGTGTTACAGTGGGGCAGGTAGTCAAAGGAGACCAAGAAAAGAAAAATCCCAGCATGTGTAGTACTATGGTGCTTAAGGTCTGTTTCCTATCATCTACTCCCTCTCATTTCTAAGAGAAGATCGCCAATTTACAATCAAAGTGTAGTAAAAGGAAAAATAGTGAAAGACTGTGATGAATCCTCTTACTATTTATTTTTTATATATAGTTTTACATTTTTCTATCCTTTCAATTTTAAGTTGTAAAATACAGAAACAAAGGTATCAAATTTTGTCTAATATTCAGTTCCTTGTGAATATATATTTCTCAGTGTTAAAAATGAACTTTTTTGCATGATATGCCTGAAGTCTAACATAGCAACAGGCACATTTATTAATATGCTTTATTACTTGTATTCATAAAAGTTTCCATGTTGGTCATGCTTTTCCTGCTCTTAAGTTGATCACCTTAACTTTGGAAAGCCTATCAAATTTTATATGTTAGTTTATTCCCACTCTGGGAATCACATTAGCCAGCCAAATATAAAATCCAATCTGCAGCAAATAGGAGTTTTCAGCAACCAGTACCTTTCACCATGATTATTATTTCAGTGTTTTATGCATCCTTTACTACTAGATCTTATAAGTACAGCAAAAAGTGACCTGATACAGTGGAAAGGAAAGTGTTTTCAAACAGTATTCACTTAACAGAAAAGGGAATACATATTTTAAAATGAAAACAACTGATGTCTTCTCCAAAGATTTGGCTTCATTTTGACAGGAGTGAAACTGTGTGAGCCCAAATTTTCAATTCAAATAAAGGACAACTGGGATATGGTTACATTCTTCACTATCTTAATAAATTGCTACATGGGTTGGGTTGGAACTCAGGAGATAGGATTTGAAAGTCTCATTCATCATTAGTGTAGAGGGACTAGAATCAACATGAAAATGCTATGCTATCTCACATAACCAAATAGTGATTTGATGGGAGACTTAAAATTAGGTAAAATCAAACTATAGATTTAACATCACTCAGTAAGTTCAGTCACTCAGTTATGTCCAACTCTTTGTGACTCCATGGACTAGCACACCAGGCTTCCCTGTCCATCACCAACTTCCAGAGCTTACTCAGACTCATGTCTATCATGTTGGTGATGCCATGCAACCATCTCATCTTCTGTTGTTCCCTTCTCCTCCTGCCTTCAATCTTTCCCAGCATCAGGGGCTTTCCCAATGAGTCAGTTCTTCCCATCAGGTGGCCAAAGTATTGGAGTTTCAGCTTCAGCATCAGTCTTTCCAATGAATATTAGGACTGATCTCCTTTAGGATGGACTGGTTGCATCTCCTTGCAGTCCAAGGGACTCTCAAGAGTCTTCTCCAACACCACAGTTCAAAAGCATCAATTCTTTGGTGCTCAGTTTTCTTCACAGTCCAACTCTCACATCCATACATGACCACTGGAAAAACCATAGCTTTAACTAGATGGACCTTTGCTGGTAAAGTAATGTCTCTACTTTTTAATATGCTGTCTAGATTAGTCATAGCTTTTCTTCCAAGGAGCAAATGTGGAGAGGCTTATCCTTCTGTCATAAATGAGTGGAAGGATTGGAACTTGGATTGTAGTATTTTATTTTTTTCTCACAAATGGCTTATAGACCAGAATTCTGATGGGTGGAGTTATCTATTTCCATGGGAACTATCAAATTGTAACTGTGTAGGTCTTAGGATCTAGCAAGTAGACTGACACATCTATGATATTTAAAGTATCAAGTACTTGAATGGGAGAAAATAGTTGCAAATAATATGACTGATAAATATATATATATATATATATATATATAATGTATATATTGGTTAGTATCCAAAATACATAAATAGCTGTTATAATTCAACATGAACAAAACCAACGACCTGATTAAAAAGAAGATCTGAATAAACACTTTTCCAAAGAAGGTAAAAGATGGAAAATATGCACATGAAATGATGTTAAAAACCATTAATCATTAGAGAAATACCAATTAAAACCACAATGATATATCACCTCACACCTGTCAGAAAGACTATCATCAAAAAGGACACAAATAAAAAATGTTGACTAGGATACAGAGAAAAGCCCAGCAATTCCACTCCTGGGTATATGTCCAAAAAAACTGAAAACACTAATTCAGAAAGATACATGCACCCCGATAGTCACAGCAGCATAATTTATAATTACCAACGTACGGCAATAACCTAAGTGCTCATCAACAGATGAATGAATGAATGCAGAAATCTGACGTGTGTGTGTCACACACACACACACACACACACACACACACATACACAATGGAATACTACTTAGTCATAAAAGAAGTGATTTTGCCATTTGCAAAAACATGGATAGACTTAGAGGGGATCTAGTGAAGGTTGCTCAGTCATTTCCAACTCTTTGAGACACGATGGACTATATAGTCCATGGGATTCTCCAGGATAGAATACTGGAGTGGGTAGCTATTCCATCAGGGGATCTTCCCAACCCGAGATTGAACCCAGGTCTCCCACATTGTAAGCAGATTCTAGAGGGTATCAGGCTAAATGAAATAAGTCAGACTGAGAAAGACAAGTACTATATGATATAATGATATCACTTATATGTGGAATATAAATAATGCAACAAACTAATGAATATAACAAAAGAGAAAGACTCAAAAATATAAAGAAAAAACTAGAGTGGTGAAGGAAGGGGTGGAGAGGCAAAATGGGGCAAGGGATTAAGAGGTATAAACCACTATGTATAAAATAAATGAATAACAAGAATAGACTGTACAACACAGAGAATACTGCCAATATTTTATAGCAACTATAAATGGAGTATAACCTCTAAATTGTGAATTACTATGCTGCACACCAGAAATTAATATAATATTGCTAATTAATTACACCTCAGTTTAAAAAAATAATAAAATATTAAGTACTCTGATTCAGTGCCTCCATACATTTAATCTTTTTTTCTTTCATAGCCCAAAGGCAATACGACACTGCTTTTGTTGCTGTTTAGTTGCTAAGTCATGTCCAACTGTTTTGCATCACTGCGACAGGGATATCAATTTACAGATTGATTATATATACATATATATATATATGTACACACACACACATAAGCCAACAAATACATATATATGATATTTATATTACTAAATGTCAAAAGAAACAACTGGCCGTTTTAGCTGAACTTATCACAGAGCTAATAGTGACAATGGAAATAGGAGAACTTCTCATGAAGGAACCTACACACCAATGATATTTCATTTTGACAACTGGAATCATAAAACTTCAATTTTAAATAATAAATCAAATTGTTGACATTTTACCTAAATCAATAATCTTCTCATTTCAAAGAAAAAATAGATACTCCCTTAAATGAAATTAAACAATTTATTTCTTAAATAGAAGAGCAATAAAAAAGAAATGTCGAAATTTCTATATTTTATAATTACCCTCATTTATTATGTCCTTATATTTCTGACCAAGTTTTCTAATTTCATTAGATTCTGATTTTCAAATTTCATTGTAGGAAATGTATTGCTTCCAAGTACTTATTTTTAAAAATTCAATACATTTGAGCCACTTTATGTTTTCTTTGCCAAACTTTCAGACTAATTGAAATGCACTTTGGACATTCATAAGCTGTAATTCAAGCAAAATGTGATTTGGTCACAGCATATGGCAGTCACATTTACAGTGTTAAGCATTTAAATTTTTATATTTTATGTTTTAAAGGGACAAGTATCTTGAGATATATATTTAACAATTTTTTGCCCATAGTGTTGCTTCTATAATCATGCTTCCTATAAATGAAAAGTATATTGAATTTACCAGAAAAGTTCATTCATAAAATGTACACCACTGACATATTTATGCATCAAATATTTAATGTACCTATCTGACATACTGATAGACATAGGACAGTGATCTATGCCTAGATTTTAATTTAAAAATTTCTATCCTGCTTCATTATTCTAATTACATAAGTACATGCCTTTTTTGCAAGTTAACATTTGGCCACATAAAGATGTTGGCAACATAACCCTACCTCAGCCTCTAGCCACTTTTAATCTCATACTCTTGAAGTAACCAAGAACAGCTCTTCACAAGGTGCCACAGCCTTTAAGGGAAAAATGGCATATTTCATGTTAATTAAAATAATGGTTCACAAAGTTGCATAATTGTTGACGTGACCAATTATCACTATAAAGCAGGTTCTAAACCTAATTTTACACACTCCTGGCAAAACAACTCAATCTATCAGAGTGTTGCTTTTTAAGTTCAAAGGCTCCTCATTAGCTTAGAATCTTGGAAGTTTTAAGCTGAGAGGAGGCTTCTCATCTTGCCTATCTTCTCACCTTTAGGTAGGAAAACACTTAAACTAGCCAATGTAGATTAAACATGAGTTTTTGGTGTTTTATTCTTAGTTGTTTTGTTCTAAAGAGTCTAGCTAAAAGAGTCCACAATTGATCTTACTATACTCAGAGGTGATTCTACCAATTCAAATCAGACAATCATTCTCAATATAGTTCCCAAATATTTCTATAACATAATGCAATTTGTATTTTTTTTTTAACTTTTTCAACATCCAGCAGAGGTAGCAATAAGTATAATAATAGAAAACTTCCATTTCAGTTTGGCTGACACAATATTTAGTAAACTGTGGCATGGACAGTGAACAGCCAAAACAAATACTTGAAGATCAGTAAAAAGGAAGGTCTGTAAACAACCTGTATAGTCTTGCTCTTTTTGCACACATCTCTATAGGTGACTCAGTGGTAAGGGGTCCACCAGTCAATGCAGGAGACATAGTTACATTCCCTGGGTTGGGAAGATCCCCTGGAGGAGGAAATGGCAACCCACTCCAGGTGTTCTTGCCTGGGAAATCCCATGGACCAAGAAGCCTGGTGGGACTTTGTTCCATGGGGTTGCAAAAGAATCAGACATGTCTTAAGCAACTAAACAATTATAGGAATAGCTGCTTCTATGGAACATTTTGACAAAAACTCTACATTAGTAGAAACATTAGAAAGTGGTAGAAATTATACTTGGAACAAGCAAAGACAGATTTTTATTGACTTGTAAATCCTGGAATAGTGCTAGTTTCACACATAACTATTAAAGATTTAGGGATCACCCAATGTCTTTGGGACTCAATCTTTCTCACTCTCTTTCCAAGTCTTGCCCACTTCTGTGTTGGATTCATGCTCAGAGAACATGCTTACAAAATGGAAGACATCATCACATCTTTTTCACTGTAGACACATCTGACTTGATAGGTTCCAGGAAAATAATGCCCAAATGTTGGTTTTCCTTAGAATAGTATTATGGGTGCTTATTCAAATGTCTTTTCTAAAATCTCCTAGAGATTTGGGGTCAATAGATCTTGGGGGAGACTTGGGAACCTGAAATTTCAACACACATTCCAGGTTCCCTTGATGCAAATGAAATAGGTTCTTACTGCTCTAGAAAAAGGCTTTGGCTTACGCTACACTTTAGCACTATTCTCACTTTTTTAAAGCAGTATCACTTCTTTAAGTGAAACCTTTGTGGAACACCAACATATTTAAAAGAGAAATCCAAAATCTCATTGTATGATAATCTACAAGTACAATAAAGAGGACATTTATGAACATTAGCACTGAGGTTTGGAGCCACTAGATACCTTAGAAATATCTAAAATGCAAAAACAAGTGAAATAATGTCACAAATCGTCCCAACGTTGCACAGTGAGCTAGCTGTCAGAAGAGGATCTCAAGTCAATTCTGTAAACTTCTGATTTGCCCATCTTCTCATGATACATAAATTCCATATATATTTTATTGGTTCTTAAGAAGATAGAATATAAGCAAGAAAATATTTTTATTCAATCTACTCATGTTTCTTTCCAAATTATGGGTTACATGGTATGAACAAGCCAAGGCATGGCCCTGCTTTCAATAGAAGGAAAAGAGACAATACAAAAAGAAATAAAGAAGATAACTGAAGACTATACTTCATTCTATGGAGAAAACGAGCTATATGAGATGTTAAGAAGTTAACTGAAGAAAGGGGGTATTTAAATACATTTAATTTTAGTTTACATGCCTGTCTTCTTAGGTTGATAGGAAGTTCATGGATAACAAAGACCAGAACACATTAAACTGTTTCCTTCACTTCAATTATATAGCCTCTAGGCTATAACATATATGAATAAATGTCTGTTGAATTTTTTCCTATATATAACTGTTTTGCTCATTGTACTTAGTAAACTGCTAAGAATTTGACATTTTTATAAACATGCAATATATAACCATTGCTTTTTTTAAATCATGCTTTAAAACATTATATCTAAACCATACACTGGCAAAGCATACAAGGTATGATTTTCCTGCAGCCTCTAAGTAAGGAATTCAGTAAGTGTTTCAAGAGCACTGTTCATGGAAGACAGAGTATTTAAGGTCAGAGTCTTCTGACTTCATAGTTTTCGTTCTATTAACTAAACCAAATCATTTATCAGTAAAGTTAAAGTGAAAGTTGTTCAGTCATGTCCAACTCTTTACGACCCCATGGTCTATACAGTCCATGGAATTCTCCAGGCCAGAATACTGGAGTAGGTAGCCATTTCCTTCTCTAGAAGATCAATTCAACCTAGGGATTAAACCCAGGTCACCCTCATTGCATGCGGATTCCTGGCCAGCTGAGCCAGCAGGGAAGCCCATTTCTCAGTAAAGTGCTGGTCAAATGTCAAAAGTCAACACCACTACTTTGGGTTCTGATATACTCTTCCCTCTAACCATAAAGACAAGTGTTTGCCTATGTGGATATACCTGGGCTGAAATTAGTGGAAGTTGTCTGGGGATGCTCATGACCCTCATTGGTAGGATCACTATAGTATCAATCTTACAAACTGGGGTGTGTTAAGAGTCAAAGAAGGAGTTATGGGGAATTATGTTGTGACAGAAGAGTAAATTAAGAGTCATGCAAAAGAGGAGGTACAGTCATGTCATTCTGAGGAAAAGCAATAGGAAGTTATGGTTTTTAAAAGTCCAAATATTCATTTTAACATACTTATTTTCTTTACTATTCATTTCAGTGATATGAGGCAGGTATTTTTAATCTTCATTTTGAAGCTGAGGATAGTGAGACCCAAAGCACTTAGGTAACAGTAAGTGAAAGAAGCAACATTTGTGCAATGATCTATTGGACTCTGCACCCCATATTCATTTCTCAATACCAAAAAAGTAATGATGAAATTAGTTTAGTTACTTACTATATGACACAAAGAATATGAAAAGTTAATGAAGATTATGGGAAGAATATTACTGAAAGCACATATGTTCATTATTAATGTTTCAAAATACAACACAACAAATGTTAGAGGCAGTGGAATGACATTCCTCAATCTTTGGTGATTCCCAAGTTGGATTTTACAATCTCTTTTATAATAGTTTTCACACATTTAAGGTAGGATTGATCTGTGTATCTTCTAAAAGATTCCCCAGAATTGATAACTATTTGCCTAAAAACATGTAATAATATAATCATAGAAATACAGCATTTACATTTGTACCATGTATGTACCATCCTGAAAAATATACCATCCTAAAAAAAAAAATTAGATTTGTGTTTGCTTCTTTCAATTATCTCAAAGAATTTGGATTTCATTCTTAAATAAAAACATTCTCAACAAGTAAATTGTTTTGATAATCTGAACAGTCAAGACATTTGCATGAGGGCTCTCTATAGGAATTTACTCTAGATTAACTGCATGGGTATCAAAGAAGGCAGTGATGTTTAATCGAGGACTAAATGACTTTAGACTATAAAAGAGGAAATGAAAGGAAAGCATCTTCTTAGTTGTCAAAAAGTCTTTAAGGTCTTGGATTCTGACAATCTGAAAGGTTAATAGTTTGATAACAATAATCAGTTCAGTTCAGTTGCTCAGTCAGGTCCGACCTGACTGCGACCCCTTCGACTGCAGCACACCAGGCCTCCCTGTCCATCACCAACTCCTGGAGTTTACTCAAACTCATGTCCACTGAGTTGGTGATGCCATCCAACATAATAATAACAATAATAGTGAAAATTAAAACAACGTTATTCATCATTTATGGAGTTCATGCTGGAATAGCACTAAGTACTTTTCATATATTATGTCTCATTCTTAAAAAAATTCCATTCTGCAAATGAGAAAATTGAGACTGGGAGCAGTTACATAAATTGTTCAAGGTCACATACACAATGGATCTTGCCTTAAATTCAAGTCTGAGTTAATTCTTAACTCATCCCATTCTCCCCATCCCAGATAGTTCCCATTTGTTACACGTTAATGATGAGACTTGACACTTGTTTGTAGAGCATCAAATAGCACATTAAAAAAAAAAAAGCTATGCTCTGAAACACTGAAAGAAGATTCAAAAATCTCAGAATATTCACATCTCTTTTTTTGTTGTTGTTAAATAAAGATGATGTTTGAGTGTAATCCTCAGTATTTTACCTATGCTGGAAATAATCCCAAAGTCCAAGTATGTCTTCGCCAGCATTTGTTTTTATAGTCCATTTTTGAGCCATGTTTACATACTGCGAGAATGAGTACTTTCCAACTCCTTGTTTGTTGTAGTGAATATGACCTTAAAATCTGAAGGATAATTACATCATAAATCATGAAGACACAGTCTAGTAAGTTGTGGATTTTTTTTAAAAAATTACCTTTTAATTGAAGAAAAATTGCTTTACAATGCTGGTGTGACTTTTTGGAGTATGGGATATTTTCAGAGGTTTGCATTTTTCTCCATGTTTCCTTCTGCTGGAAAGTGTACTGTCATCAATGCCTTTAGATCATCTTCCTCTAGGGAGTACTTTTCATTTTCTATCATCTTAAAACAGTCCTTATGTAAGAGTGAAAACAAATAAGTTTGACATATACACATGTCCCTCTCACATTTAGTAGCATGAAATGTTTCTAGCATATCTCATCTCCATTTTAAGGAAAGTAAATCAAAACTTTGTAATCCCTTGAGGAAATGCAGTAAGTAATAAAAATACTAATTTTTAGTGGACCTTATTAAAACTAACTCAGAATTATTTCCAAATAATAATAGTTTCCAGTTATTGAGGACTTGACTCCACAGACATATCATTTAATTATCTGACACTGTCAGGAAGTAGGTAACATTGCAGTGCCAATTTTATAAGTGGTAAAAATAAGCCAGTGAATTTAATTAACTTGCTGTGTCTATACAGAATTCAAATTTGAAACAACACTATTAAATACATTTACATATAGGTCTTTCAAAGAACAGAAAGTATTTAACTGATGACAATCACTCTTGTTTCATAGATTGAAAGCCTTAAGTAATTAAGTTGGTGAAAATAAAACTCCTGAATTCCTCCATTGTCCTTTTCAGAAACTCAAATTGTATGGAAAGGACTGCAGTTTTAAACACCAAGTAAGTATAGTGCACAGTTTCTTACAAAACTACTGCAGGATTAGACAAATTGAATATATATTAGGTTTATAAATTATATGATGAAAGTAAAACTGAGAGGCTACTTAAAGATTGTCATACCACAGACAGCTAAAGATATAGCTATTTTTCTTTTAATGAGCAAAGAAAAAAATTTGATAAAGTTTGATGGCAAGAGAATCTTGGATCAATTGTCTTACCATACAATTTTACTATTAAAAGTACTATGAAGATATTGCCCACAAAATTTATTCTTGAGCACATTGACAGAGTAAGGACATTCATATACTTCAGGGATTAAATGCATCAGCCCAAGGATGCATGAATAATATGTGAATAATTCTGTTGATGGTGAAGGAGATGGTGATTGGTGGTATTCACAACTTTCTTAAATCATGTGCTGACATTAAAAAAGTATATTTTCACTTTTAAGTTTTTCTGCTTGAGACATTGCTCATGAGGGGAAAAAGCTGGACTGATCTTAAAAGAAAACATACATTCAGTTAAAACTGAAAGTGTATTCAAAATATAAGCTCCTTTTCAAATTTAAAATCATTTTCTTTCAGATCTCAGAACACAAGAAAAGACAATGGATTCACTGCAGACTATGAATATACAAGGCCATGCAACTGAGCTGAAATGCCAAGAAAATGGTCAAACATTTTAAAAGGTGAAATTAAAACATTATTATTGATTTTGTAGTACTTGCAATTTTCATAAATTTTTGCTATTGTTCCAGTTATAGTGACATATTTTTTCAACAAAATTATTTCATATAATACATGGAAATACACACCATGTATTTTTTACTGTACATAGTGCTTTGGCCATGGAAAATTAATCTGTCTTCAGGATGTTGATATTCTTATTGAGGAGACAAGAGTAGCTTCCATCAATAAATAGAGAAAAAAATAAAAGTATATGACAAAATGCTAAAACATATGGTACACAGACTGTATTTAACCTAATACGGAGAGAGTCAATTCCCAGGCAGGTTGATAAAAACTCTGGGGTCCCAAGGAGGAGAAAGGGGTCTGGGGCTCTCAAAGCAGAGATAGGGATCTGGGGTTCTCAAGGAGGAGGAAAGGACAAGCTTTTTTTCCCCCTCTACATTCCTTAGTCTTAGTTACATAAAGCGTTTTTCTTTAAACCTGGAACTGATGATTACTCAACAAACAACTCAGTTTAAACTCTGTACTAAGGATTATATAACAAAATATATCCTGCTTGAGGACAGTTTCTCCTTTCTGAAAGCCTTCTGACTAATCCTGATATTTTAGAATGTATATTATGGGACTGGGTCTGGTAGGATCTTTCTATTGGTAAATTCTAATCCTGTTATCCTAAAATGTAAATTGTGGGAGTGGGTCTGGTAA
Source organism: Muntiacus reevesi (assembly GCF_963930625.1). NCBI lineage: Eukaryota > Metazoa > Chordata > Mammalia > Artiodactyla > Cervidae > Muntiacus > Muntiacus reevesi. The sequence goes on along the minus strand of NC_089265.1, from coordinate 33,091,527 downwards.
AATTTTCACAAACTTGAGACATTCCTTTGATTTATTGTAATAACTAATTAAAAAGTATATAACTCCCTTGCTAATGCTAGTGAGGGGGGCATTCTCATCCCCCTTCTGCTGTCTATGTCAGAACTTTTCTCTGCTCCTCTTTATACTTTAATAAAACTTTGCTACACAAAAGCTCTTGAGTGATCAAGCCTGGTCCCTGGTCCCGAAGCTAAATCTTCTTCAGAGATCACGAATCCAATATCGTTCACTGTAAGTTATCAATACTTGAGAGAACACTATTAAGTGTTAGACTAATCAGAGGGTAATCAAGCCTGGAGAGCCTTTCTTCATGTATCACGAAGAGTCTACCACTTGCTACCTGAGCCAAGTGGGCCAAGTTATTCTGCATCTCTGGGTGTTAGTTGCTTATTCTCTTGAAGATATAAAAATAATGCTGATATGATAGATTTCATTTTAAGGAGTAAATTTTGGTATAAATTGAAGTGTGTACTTTGCATGCCTTCATGATGAAGATGATGATAACAGAGATGACTTAAGTAGCATGTGGTGGAGAGTAGAAAGAATAGGGGAAGAATGGGCAGGGGAGCACTAAGATGATGATGAAATACTTTAAATATTTAGTACCAAGAAAGAGAATTGGACTTGGTAAAGTAGAAACCAGAGGGTAACAAAGTCCAACACAGGTGGGTTTAACTTGACTCTCACAATTAATAATCAGTGTGTTTTCAAGCCTTGATGATCCTCTATTTTTTCCATCATGAAATTCAGGGATAGGAACACAAAAATATTAAAAGAAATATGTTGAAAATCATATGAAAAAACATCAAAAATATCTGTTATGTTTAGCAAGGCTGAGTTATCTCCACTAGGCACAAGACCTACAAGCATTTAATGGCCCCCAAAATGTTTTAATTTTATTTCTTCTAAAATCAGAAGAAAAAAATGAACATAACGAACATCACTATATGATAATAACCCAGTCTTGATTATACTTTTTAAAAATACTATTACAATCATAAGTATAACTTTTAGTATTTTTTTAATGGAGAAGGTGATCCATGAAGGCTAAACGCCTGGGGTCTACAAAAGTCACAATGTGTTCTGTTGTTCAGTTCTGTTCATCACACATTATATAACCTCGTGAGAGACATGGCTTAGTTAACATTCTCATGCAATTAAATATTTAAAGAATAAAAACGAGTAAACACAAATAACTGTGTACAATCAATATAAAGCTTAGAAAACCATGATCCAAGGATCCCAGGTTCAGAGAGGTTCTGCATTAAAATTACTCAGCTTAAACAGTTATTTCAAACTTTACTCACTTTTCCTTCAAATATATGTGTGTCCACATACATGATAAACACAAATCTTATGAAATTCCATATGCAGCATTATCTGGTAGCACCTCAAGTCTCCCAGGAGGATTTCCCTTTTGCTAACCTGTCACCACCATCTTGGTCTCTTCCTCCCCTCTGTTCTCAGTACCCTATCAGCTCTGGTCAGCATGCACATGTTACTCTAGCAACTCCCCAACAACAGTTCTTCGGAGAATTTGCAGCATATTTTGCCTTCATTTTCCAAATGACTGAGTAAAGGGAAGGTTGCTATATGGAAGAAGAAAGCCTGAAAAGCACTGCAAGTAAATGCACAATAGCCAGTTAAAAGTACAGGATCAGAATTCAAGTATTTACTGCCCAATCTCTTCTTTTGAGAACATTGGCTACAATTATTGTATGACAATAGTTCCAGTCAGGATTTAAATAGTACTTCTATCATTCTTAACATATATTTTTTCTAAATAGAAATTATAAATATTTATGTAAAATAAGACTAAAAAGAAAGAAATAAGGGCTTTTTTTTAAAAAAAAAAAAGCACATTTTGCTTTGTTATATGTTTTACTGGAATGATTTAACTAGATTAATACAATTATGCATAAGAAATTGCTAAACTTCTACTTTGCAAGGAAGTTTAACTGGCAAATGCCTCTGAAATTAGGATCCTACTTTATTAAATGGTTTCTTAAGTCAGTAAAATACTTGGCAAATTGCATATTTACAAGTTGATTTTTCTTCTTTATTTAAAAGATGGTTTTAAAGTCTGCAGTTCTCTGATAAGGAAAGAAAAATCTGCATTCACTCAGTATAACTAAATGCTTTCTAATATATCAATATCTGAAGATCTGTCCTCTAAGAGCATTGTGGCATAATCAATGTCTCTTTGTCTTAGAATCCATGGATAGAACATGACAGCAGAGAGTGTCAGCCAAGACAGACCACTTTAATTCTTATTGATAATATGATCACAGGTGTGTTTTTAATTATCTTGCCACATTGCCTTCCCCATCAACTGTCACTAATAATTTCATACAGTAAGCATGTTGCCCCTTTTGACATTACAGAATACAATTTAGAGTCATTTAGGAGGCTTGTAGATTGACAAGTGGCCTTACCTTTTATGAGAATACAACTAAGAGAGTCAATGGACTTAGAATATTAGATGACAATCATCTTTGTAACATAAAAGTGAGGATAGCATGAGTAAGATAACCAAGAATATGGAAATTTTTAGCATTAGTCTAATGGCTATGGCTAAAATCACTGTAACCTGGGACAATTTAGGCAAGGGAAGTAACTTGTTGGTGTCAAGTGGGGGATAGGGAGAAAAACATGACATTTTGACATTTTGGTCTTTTTCTGCTTTAGAGTACTTAGAGAATCCTCCTCAATAACCAGTACTTTCAACAAATCTACCCCAAAATAGAGAAGATCCTAGATGCTTTGGACTCAAGGAATTAGTGACTCATTACATAAGTTTAAGGCATTATGGCAAAAGAAGAGTATAATGTTTATTTTTTAATCAGGTTACAACCCTATCTATGAAGATTTGCTTTCTCTTTGGCCTGTATAGAAACTACCCACTTTCTCTGAAGTTAAAAAACAACAAAAATAAAAACCTGTTTCATTTTACTATATTTATATTCTATTATAAAAATAACATATTTTAAAATGTTATATTTTGTAAAAGCCCTAGTTCTAGGTCTTCTGTTTTAAACAAACAAATTATGGTCTATATTTTCTATGGCTGACTAATATTTTTACTCTTTTTTAAAACTAATGAAAAGCTACACTTTTATATTAGAATGAAGAAGAGTACATTATGTGGGATGCCAGGCTGGATGAAGCACGAGCTGGAATCAAGATTGACAGGAGAAACATCAATAACCTCAGATATGCTGGTGACACCACCCTTATGGCAGCAAGCAAAGAGGAACTGAAGAGCCCCTTGATGAAAGTGAAAGAGGAGAGTGAAAAACCTGGCTTAAAGCTCAGCATTCAAACAACGAAGATCATGGCCTCTGGTCCGACCACTTTATGGCAAATAGATGGGGAAACAATGGAAACAGTGACAGACTTTATTTTCTTGGGCTCCAAAATCACAGCAGATGGTGACTGCAGTCATGAAATTAAAAGATGCATGCTCCTTGAAAGAAAAGTTATGACCAAACTGACAGCATATTAAAAAGCAGAGACCTTTGCCAACAAAGGTCCATCTAGTCTAGGCTATGGTTTTTCCAGTATCATGTATGGATGTGAAAGTTGGACTATAAAGAAAGTTGAGCATCGAAGAATTGATGCGTTTGAACTTAGTGTTCGAGAAGACTTTTGAGAGTCCCTTGGACTGCAAGGAGATCTAACCAGTCCATCCTGAAGGAGATCAGTCTTGGGTGTTCATTGGAAGGACTGATGTTAAAGCTGAAACTCCAATACTTTGGCTAGATGCAAAAAACTGACTCATTTGAAAAGACCCTGATACTGGGAAAGACTGAAGGCAGAAGGAGAAGGGGATCACAGAGGATGAGATGGCTGGATGGCATCACCGACTCGATGGACATGAGTTTGAGCAAGTTCTGGGAACAGATGATGGACAGGGAGGCCTGGAGTGTGGCATTCCATGGGGTCTCAAAGAGTCAGACACGACTCAGTGGCTGAACTGAACTTAACTGAAGAATATTTAATCATTAGAAATAATGGATTAAGAAAAGTCTAACTTAAACAGCCAGAACATCAATTACTAAGAAAACAAAAATTTCAGATGTGGTATACTCATATAATAGAAGGGAAAACAGCTGACTTAGTGGTACATATATATTAACCCAATGAATCTCAAAAATTTCATGTTGAATGAAAGAAGTCAGTCACAAAAGTGTATACACTGTATGCGCATCCTATATGTATGTACACACAATTAATGAAGTTTAAGAACAGATGAAATCAAATCATGGTGATATGATCAACATAGAAGTTATCTCAGGAAAGGGGTGGGACATTTTAGGGAAGGAAGACTAATGAACTGTCTTAACATATGGAATATATATTAATCTGGGTAGTAATTACATGGATGTTTACAAATGTAAAATTTTTCAAGCTGTACACTTTAGATTCATGCATTTTGCTGGATGTGGGTTATATTAATACTTCAATTACTAAAAAGTAGAATAATTAAATTTCTGCTGTGGTTAACATTGACTAACACTCATTCAGCCCTTGTAGGCATTATTTCCTTTAACCCTCAGAACCACCTTATGATAGAGACATGGTATAAATCCCATTTTTAAAAATGTTTATTTGGACTTTCTCAGTGGCTCAGTGGTAAAGAATTTGGCCGCCAATTCAGATGTGGGTTCAACTTCTGGGTCAGGAAGATTACCTACAGAAGAAAATGGCAATACATTCAAGTACTCTTGCCTGGGAAATCCCATGGACACAGGAGTTTGGTGGATTACAGTCCATGGGGCTGCAAGAGTTGGACGTACCTTAGTATTTATTTATTTATTTTAGCTGCTTCAGGTCTTAGTTGTGGCACATGGGGTCTTCTTTGAGTCTCAGGCTTAGCTGCCGCGTGGCATGTAGGATCTTAGTTCCCCGACCAGGGATCAAACCTGTGTCCTCTGCATTGGGAGGCAGATTCTCAACAACTGGACCACCAGGAAGTCTCATTAGTCCCATTTTTAAACACAAAAAGAGGCACAAGAAGATAGGAAGTTTCCCAAGTTTACTTAGCTAGTACATCACAGAACTAAGATCAGAACTTACTCTGGTACCAGAACCTATAGTCTCAAAGTACACAGTTTTCCCTATGAAAAAACCTGGTTTTAATTTGCTGAGAAGCTTCATGTAAGAAGACAACAGGGTTGTGAAAAGAAAGAAAGCCGTTAGAAGCATCAAAGCAATGGAAATGGAAAACAAAACCCATTAGTCAGTTTGGGGGCTTTAACTAATTTTCAGTTTATGAATTATACATACGGATGTATAATGCTTTTAACTGTAAATATCACATTGTTCCCCAAAGTGCATACAAGATAAGCTTGTTTGCCTACTACAGTTTTTCTAAGATCAATGGATGTTAAAATGTGTCAAACAGCTGTTGTTTCAGGACTTCTCTCTCCACATTAAAAATAATCTGCACTACATTATCAGAACACTTCTACATGTCCTGAAAACAAATATGATGGGTATAAAAAATGAACTGCAATCCATTATCATAGAAATTCTCTCAGCATGATTTACAAAGTAGTAGAATAAATGTTAGAGCCCTAAAAACAGACTTTATATTTCAGGGTACAAAATTTAGTAAAATTCAAAGGAAATAATTTTTGGATAAAAAATGATATACACAAGTGCAGCGAGTTAAATAATTATGAATAAATTACCACCAGCTTTATTTTTACCATTCTTAAATGTTCGACCTTTAGGTTAAATTCATGACAAACCTTGCTTCAGTAAGCTCTCCTTGGGATTCATGTACCCAGATCTGCTGAAACTGGCTCTTTCAGTTCATCCTCTTCCTAATTTTGAGCACATAGATTGGAGATGGCTTATTCTCTATCTCATTCTGAAGCCTCATTTTTTTTAGTCTACATGTATATAGAGTTCACCCAATTTTCCTCCAAATTCTCTGACTACTAGGCACATTATCTAGTTTATTATTTAGCAAATAAAAATGATAAAGAATTTGCTCAATTTTATGCTATAACTCCACAAAATTCCAAGACTTCTCTTCTATCATTTTCCTGTTTCTTCCTTTAAAATGATGTCATCCTGGTACAAGATTTATTCCCTCAACTTTACTCTGGACCTATCTGATCTGTGCACATCAGGTTCTTTTCCAGCAGCATCTATACCTGTCAAAACCCCTCCTATGTTACATACCTTTCTTGTATTAAACTTGCTGTATGGCCTCTGCCCTGTCATTTTGCTTTCCTTTTACAGAAAGTTTTAAATATGTTGTCAACATTTTCTATCTTCGCAGCTTCAAGTAAAAATCTATTCTGTCTCCTACAATCTCTTCTTCAACTCTATGACGTCACTGGAAATAGTATTCTCAGGCACCAGAGTTCTCCTTACTGCTTCTTATGGACATTTTTCATTTCTTGACTTTCTGATTTTCAGTGTAATTTGATGCTTGTGGACAACTTCCACCTAGATAATTTCCCTCAGGTTTTAGATATAATATACTTTCCTGGATTTTCTCCAGCATCTCCAGAGGGGTGACTTCTTAAATTGTTTTTTCTTTTTTTCTCTGCCTCCTTCTCAAATATTCTTTTTTAAATTACTTGCATCATTCTTGTAAGCTTCAGAATCATATCCCCTTCTGCCAACAGGCTATTTCAGAATCGAATTCCACCTTCATTTGGATAACTTCCACTTATCTTTAGACCTCAGATTAAATTTGACTTCTTCTAAAAAGCATATAAACTCTCTTAAAATGTACGACTTTCCTTATTATAACTTTAATATATCGCATTGTAATTGTATGTTCTTTTGTATTTGCATCTTATTCTCCAGCTCAAAAAAAAGTATGAACCATGCCTACTTTTTCTTTACAGCAGTATCTCCCATACTGACCACAGTGACCACAGATGACAGGTATACAAAATGCCAAAGGGAATTTGTCTTTTCTGGTACCAGCACAATATCCTCTTCATATTATAGTTTATTAATAAAATAGGAGGCTAAATAAGGGCTGAACTTCCATAATCAAAAAATAGTTTAGTTTTTCATTCGTGTTCCCAAATTTGCTTTCAGATAACCCATTGAGATTTTGACTGGAAGTTCACTGTATCTATAACTTAATTTAGAGCAATTAAAATCTTCAAGATATAGTATCTAGTTTTCCCATTCAAGATTGTGTCTTGAATTAATATAATCTATGACTTTTATGTCAGAGTAAGTATAATGTGACTTTCTTTACATATGTCCCACTTTTTCCTTAATATTCTTAAGCATTGTATGGGCTTTGTCACTTATTATAAAAAGGGTTTTTCATTACATTGACCAGTGAGACACTGATTGTTTGGATAGATGTGATACGGCTTAGCATTTAAGAACATAGGCTTAGAGCTAAACTTCCTAGACTTAAATATAAGCTCCTCTATTTACAAACTTTAAGACTTTAAGCAAACTATTTGCCTTTTCTTTGTGTTAGGCTTTTTCTTTTTGCTCTGTTTATTCTGATTTGTTTGTTCTTTTTGAACTGTGGTGTTGAAAAAAACTCTTAAGAGTCCCTTGAACTGTAAGGAGATCCAACCAGTCCATCCTAAAGGAAATCAGTCCTGAATATTCAATGGAAGGACTGATGCTGAAGCTCCGATAACTTGGCCACCTGACACAAAGAACCGACTCATGGGAAAAGACCCTGATGCTGGGAAAGGTTGAAGGCGGGAGGAGAAGAGGACAGAGGATGAGATGGTTGGATGGCATCACCGAGTGGATGGACATAAGTTAGAGTAAACTCCGGGAGTTGGTGATGGACAGGGAGGCCTGGCGTGCTGCAGTCCATGGGGGTGCAAAGAGTTGGGCATTACAGAGCAATTGAACTGAAAATAATATCTAATATAGGATTTTCAGAAAATCTTCTTGAATAAAGAAGGTTCTTGAATAATTAAACAACGCATGGAAAGGACTTAGAATCCTGACAGACATAAAGGGGAGTGTTCAGTAATGCTGAGGATTATGAACCAGCAACTCTGCTCAATACTTACTGATCTTTCACCCAAACAACTGAACTGAATTCATAATCTTAATTATTTTTTTTATTAAAATAAGAGTACTTCCAAATAAATAATACTATTTTTGCTGATAGGAGGGACCATTTTCCATGTGTCGGCTCAACAGTCAAATGATAGAAGACATCTTCAAAGAAAGGTAGAAATATTATCTCATTTATTGACATATAATCACCATTTTATGCTTCACTATCCTGATCCTAAAACATGTGCATGCACACACACATACTCTAACTTATTCATATTGTAATGATCATGATGTGGAATAATGGAAGCTTAAGGGGTCTGATTGCTTGAGTTTCATATCCTTTTCATTATGGCACAGAATTTGTCTGGGATCCAGTTTTATTATCTGCCAACTGGATATAACAATCCTTGTTTTAGTGTGTTTAATAAAAGACAAGATATGAACAACTTAGCATAGGACAGAGTACATAGCCAGCTCCCAATAAATGTTGCTTTTATATTGAGGTAGCAATAAACTTCGTTCAAAGAGCGGCAGCATGATGGAGTGAGAACAATGAAACAGGCACCGCTTGGCTCTGTCAGATATTAACCTGGTCTTTCATTCAGAACCTCCACATAGCTGGGTCTCAATTTTCTCATGTAAGAACTGAGCAGGTTAATTTAGATGATTTCATTAGTCTTTTCAGTACCATTTTGGATTCCAACAGAATAAAGAACATCTCCTATTAACCTGAGATAATAGTTTGCTTTGCACATTAGAAGGTATCCATGTTTTCACTGGAGTCCATGAAAAAGCCAAGAAAAAGTTTAATTACTAATTAGCCTTCTAGCTCCTTCCTTAAAAGCAGTGGTTATCTTTGTTCAGTTTTTGCAGTGGTACAGTTCTAGAAATTCAAATTAAAAATAAAAGGAGGCTATTGTGGTAGTGTTCCACAGGAAGAGAAGTGATTTAATTGCTTAAGAGTCCTCCTATATTATGCAATCTTGTAAGTCAGGTATGAATTTTGACAGAAATGATGTATTACACAAGTACAGACTTCACAGATAGAGATGTGACTTACAAAGATCCAGAAAGATAAAAAGTAAATCCATGCTGTAATTTAAATCCAGGTTATAAACTTGGACTCCACCTGGGATTTTGTGTAGATTTGTTAAATTATCATATCTCAGCTCAGGGAACTTTTTCCAGAGCCTTTCATTCTCACTTCATTGACATTTCAGTAAACAATATTTAAGAAGTGGGTATGAAATTCTTATTTGGCCTTTAGTGGCAGGCAGATTTACTAGGAGAAAAAAAGAATTTTAAATAACAAATACATTATAAGGGGAAATTATTTTGAGGTTGCAGAATTGCATATAAATATTTATTTGCACAGATTTACCCTGTTAGAATTGCCATTCAGGAACATTATGCCACTGATTTGAAAAATAAAATGCTACACAAATAGAATAATGAATATTGACACATTAAAATGTAGTGAGTAATTATAAGACAGGAAATTGCCTTTGTGGTAATTAGGGAATGATAAGACACACTTATCTGTTTCATTTCAAAGTGTCCTTTAAAAAATTAAAATAATACTTTCAGGTATTCATAAATACCTTTTTAAAAAACAGCTTATGCTTATATTCTGTATGTCTCTTTCTCTATCAATCATTTTCCTATGAGCTCAAAAGAGTAGGTATTTTAGTTATTTAAGATTTGAGAAATAAATTCTAAATTCTTTCTCAAGGCAACTTAGTAAATCAATAATAGGTACATACTAGAAGAAAAATCCTATTGTTTCTCTTCTATGATAATCATGGCATTCAGCTATTACAGTACTTCACATATTTCTCATCATGCTGACCAAATGACTGTGATATAATCAAAAATATGATAGTATTCCCTTCTTAGTGGATGAAGAAACACTTCTAAGAATTAAAGAATGTGCTCAAAATTTGTGTACCTTGTAAACAGCAATGGGAGAGCATGAATTCTGACTTCTGGTTCTATACACTTTTTATTACATCACTCTATATTTTCTGCTATTAGACAAAAACTTTAAAATGTATCAGTTAAATCATATTTCATTTAATGGAAATGTATTACTGTTACTCAAATCTTCACATAACAATACCACGCAGTTTTGAGTTGTACTGGTATATATTTTAAAAGTCATTCATCTTCAAACATCTAAAATTAAGACATGATTTTTGAAGTAAGATTGGTTTGTTTTAAATGCTACTCTTAAATATTGATTTAAGTATCAATACATCAGACTCGAGTGTGGAGAAACAGTGCATATAGCAGACACTCAGAAAAGTAGCATTGTGTTTTTCAGAATAAAGGACCTTCTTCTTTTTAAAGTCCTGAAAAAATGCATTTAAACAAAAACAATAACACTGACACTGTTAACACACTCTAGTGTACAGAACTCTCCAAGAAAAAAAATACACAATTTACTTCTTTCATTTGACACTATCTCATAAATAGAAAATAAGAGGGTAATGAATTATAGTTTGCAAACACTAGAGCCAAATAATAACTGCTGATTGCTAATAAACTGCAATGAAATGTGATCTATATCAAACAGAAGTGATACTGTAGCAATAAACATTTAGGAAAGAACTGTACATTAATAACAATTCTTGTCTTGTCACTTGAATATTAATTCTTCTGTGTGCAACTTTTGTTTAAAAAAAGTTTACAAAATTATTCTTTGAGTTGGCCTTTAAAAATCTGTCAAAAACTCAGTTTTTCTTCTTTTTTCAATTGTTTCCTATTACTGATATTTTTCCAAAAGCTACTAAAAGGAGCTATTTTATGAAAAGAAATAAAACACTAAATACAACCATCTAAAATTATAGTGTACCCTCCTCTTCCAGCCATAATAGAGAAAGTGATACTAGGCTTGCCCTGCTGGTGTAAACAACAATAAAAGTGCTCAACTCATATGAAGGAAATATTTTAGGCACTGGATAATACACAGTTCAGGACTGTGATTTTTGAGGAAGAACAAACTAGGTATTTTACATGTCCTCAAATTTCTTCCAGGGAATGTTTTCCTGGCAGGGGTGGAGAGATGTAGAGCCCCGGAACACAGCAATGCCACCAAGTTAAGAAGACAGATACTGGAGTCTGTTGCTGCTAACATGAGAGGCTTTGGTCAGCCAGGGTACTGAATTAGGGAGCACACTGCAGATGGCATCACTGAAGTTTCTGGAAGAGTTCATTATGGGTCCTTGGGCTATAGGGAAATAAGCACACTTTTGCTACAAGATACACTAGAGGAAGTTTAGGCAATATTCCAGACAGAGGCATGGATCTGTAATATCTATATTTATGTGAGTATATAAAGATTATTTTTCCTCCTTAAATGACAAATGATTATTTGGGGTGAAAATAATGAAGATGCTTTTTTGAGGGTTATAATACTTGTAGAATTAAAACATTTGACCACAGAATAAGGGATGATGGTAAATGGATTGTTCCTATTTTGTAGTACTTATGTTTTATGTAAGATTTCTCAGTATTAATTCCAATTATGCATTAATAAATTCAGGATATATATCATACTCTCTAGAGCAGCCATTTACAGAGAACTAAAGTGAAAATGAAAGTCGCTCAGTTGTGTCCGACTCTTTGCGACCACATAGACTATACAGTCCATGGATTTCTCCAGGCCAGAATACTGGACTGGGTAGCCTTTCCCTTCTCCAGGGGATCTTCCCAACTCAGGGATCGAACCCAGGTCTCCCACATTGCAGGTGGATTCTTTACCAGCTGAGCCACAAGGGAAGACCACAAAGAATTAAAAGACTGACTCAAAAACTAGTTTAAAAAATGCATTACTAAACAATATTCAATTGATGCTTTTGAACTGTAGTGTTGGAGAAAACTCTGGAGAGTCCCTCGGACTGCAAGAGATCTAACCAGTCCACTGTAAAGGAAATCAGTCCTGAATATTCAATGGAAGGACTGATGCTGAAGCTGAAACTCCAGTACTTTGGCCACCTGATGCGAAGAACTGACTCATTGGAAAAACCCTGATGCTGGGAAAGATTGAAGGCAAGAGGAGAAGGGGATGACAGAGGATGAGAAGGGGATGACAGAGGATGAGATGGCTGGATGGCATCACCAGACTCAATGGACTTGAGTTTGAGTAAACTCTGGGAGTTGGTGATGGACAAGGAGGCCTGGTGTGCTGCAGTCCATGGGGTCGCAAAAAGTTGGACATGACTGAACAACTGAACTGAACTGAACTGAACCCAATACAGGAGAAGAAAAACAGAGAAACAAATAATTGAACAAATAGTAAGGTAAAAAGTTTCAGCTCAGTTCAGTCACCATCTGCAGTGATTTTGGAGCCCCAAAAAATAAAGTCTGTCACTGTTTCCCCACATATTTGGCATGAAGTGATGGGATCAGATGCCATGATCTTAGTTTTCTAAATGTTGAGTTTTAAGCCAACTCTTTCACTCTCCTCTTTCACTTTCATTAAGAAGTTTTTTAGTTCCTCTTCACTTTCTGCCATAAGGGTGGTTTCATCTGCATATCTGAGGTTATTGATATTTCTCCCAGCAATCTTGATTCCAGCTTGTGCTTCATCCAGTCCAGCGTTTTCTCATGATGTACTAGGCATATAAGTTAAATAAGCAGGGTGACAAAAAGTTTAAATTCAACCATAATAGTAATGACATAAAATGTGAATGAATTAAGCATTTCCTATAAAAGTCAAAGATGTCAAAGTGGATAAGCAAGTATCACTCAAATTAATTTTGTCTTAAGAATAACATCTTAAATTTAAAAATCACAGACAGATTGAGAGTTAAAAAAAAAAAAAAAAAAACTGCACAAAGATATTCCCTGAAAACATCAAGGAGAATCAAAAAAAGTAACCTTCACAACAAAAATCATTATCAAAGACAAAATGGAAAAATTTACTAATGATAAACAGTCCATTTCATCAGGAAGATATAACCATCACAGATGTATATGCACCTAATAACTGAGTTTCAATGTGTGTAATAAGAAAAAAAATTTGCCAGAATAAAATAAGAAATAAATAATATCTCAATAGGGGATCACTTTTTCTAAGCATTTGTAAAACAACTGGCCCCTCAAAATCAATAAATATATAAATGATTTTAATAACTGATGCATAGAGAATATTATGCTCAATAGTTTAAGATGAAATATGCAGAAAAATAGACTACACATCCTCAGTAATAAAGCAAAATTCAATACTTTACAAAAGATTAAATCTTACAGGGTATATTTTCTGACCATGTAAATAAATAGAAAAGATATCAGACAAGACTCAAATGTTTGAAAAGAAACAACATAATTCTAAATGACCTCTGACTTAAAGAAGAATTTTCAAAGAAAATTAGAAATATTAAATAGTAGGGGGAAAAACACATAAAATTTGGTAGGATGCCTCTGTAGCAGTGAGTTAGAGGGAGCAACAGGAAATCTTATGTTAGTGAAATGATCTAACTCCTTTGGGTAACTATTTGGCACTTTCTTATGCAGCTAGACATTCACTGAGTATATGACTCAGTAATTCCACAAACAGATCTTTAACTATGAGAAATAAAAACATATGTTCACTAAAAGAATTACATAAGAATGTTTATAACAGTTTTATTCATATTAACCCAAACTGCAAACAACCCAAATGTCCATCTGCAGGAGGATGGATAAACAACTTGTGGAATATTCATGTAATGTTTACTAAGAAAGGGGCCAGTTGATGATATAACAACATCCATGTATTGTAAAACCATGTTGAAGGAAAGACTCTACACAGAAAAGGATACACAGTATATGATTCCATTCATTCAATCCTCTGGAGACTAGAAGAGAGTTGCCTATGAGGATGAGGGGCTGACTGGGAAGCGGCTCATGGGAACTTTCTGGATGTTGGAAATATCCTATGTATTGACTGGGGATTTGGGTGTGCAGGTGTATGTATTTATTTCATTTAACTAAATTATGTCCTAAGACCTTCGTATTTTACTGACTATAACATTTTGCCTTTAAATAAACAAATACACAAATGAATGAAGCCAAAGGAGGGACTTGGGAGGTAGGTATTTTAAATATATCTTGCCAAGCTTATCATTATCCCAGTGTTCTTTGTTCTGACATTGAGTTATATCTCTCAGTATTTTTAGCACTTGATTTTGTATAGACTGGTTTCACTTCCAGCACCTGTATAAAGATTCTTGGTCCTCCTTTCTTCTTATTATTAGAGATGTTACGGCACACCATACATTTTGGACAAGATGTGTAGGTTGCGTGTGCATGCTAAGTCGCTTTGGTTGAGTCTAACGCTTTGGGACCCCAAGGACTATAGCCCGCCAGGCTCCTCTGTCTATAGGATTCTCCAGGCAAGAATACTAGAGTGGCTTGTCATGCTCTCCTTCCAGATGTATAGATTACTCTAAGGTAAAAAGCTAACTCAAAATTTTCATGGTTTAAGGCAACAGAATTTGTTTTCTATATGACACATCCCATACATGTCAACTAGGAGAGTGAGTGGTAGGCTGCGCTCATGTAGACATTCAAAGGCCTTGGCTCTGAACAACTGCACCAGCTCCTGAGGCTGTCTTATCAGCTTCTAGCATCCAGGGTCACAGGAGGTAAGAAGAGAGTGTGAAGAGCTTATAAATTGGTCTAGAAATAACATGGGCCATTTCTACATAGAGCTCATGCATTATAATTGGCTACATAATTGTAACATGACCACAAAGGAGACTGAAACATGTAGAGGGGGAAGTGGACATTTGTTGAATGCTACCATCTTGCCACAACCACCATGGCTAATTACACGTCTGTGATAATTATCAGATAAGAAATCAATGAGAATACAAGAGCATCAAACCCAGGAATCCTGTGCAGGACTGTAGGAGGGCTGCAACTCAAAGTAGACTATAGTCAAAAGCTACTGTTTTCCCAAGTTACTTTAAATTATATGATCTATATTTATTTAATAAACTATGTGTTAAAATGGAAAAGGCAATGGCAAGCCACTCCAATACTCTTGCCTAGAAAATCCCATGGACGGAGGAGCCTGGTGGGCTGCAGTGAATGGGGTCGCTACAAGTCAGACACGACTGAGCGACTTCAGTTTCACCCTTCACTTTCTTGCATTGGAGAAGGAGATGGCAACCCCCTCCAGTGTTCTTGCCTGGAGAATCCCAGGGACAGGGGAGCCTGGTGGGCTGCCGTCTATGGGGTCGCACAGAGTCGGACACGACTGAAGTGACTGAGCAGCAGCAGCAGCATGTGTTAAAATACCTTTACTTAAGATAATGTTCCTCAAATCTGAACATAAGAAATTTGGATGTAAAAATTTAGTAAGGCTTCTCCTTGCACTTCATAGACACTTTGTACACCTTATGATGAGCAGCAAGGCCACAGTTTCCTCTATTCCAAATCTTCTGAAAGTCCTTCCCAATGCCCACTGACTGTGCTTCAGCAGTACTTTTTCATATAATGGAACATTCCTCTCAGGCTCCAGCGTATCTTTCTCTCTCAGGCTGAAAGATCTCCTCCTCCAATGCCTAGTTTTACATTTTCACACTTGTCTTCTCACCTTTCATCTGCTGATATAAAGACAACATTTTTCCTCTATCCCTCGACTCAAACGCTCCCTTAAAAGCACCACCCGCGATCATGAGGACAGGAACCAGGTCGGATTTGCTCTCAAGCACTGGCACATAGAGGATGTATGTAGGCTCGTGAATGAATAGATCTAGCACACAAAACACATGACTATGAAGTAATGAGGCACAGTCAAAGAGTCAACTTAAGAATTTGTCTCAATAACAATATCACTCTGCAACTGCATAAAATAAATTAGAAAATTTAAATAATCTCACTGTATTCCTTATTACAACTGATTTTTTACACAGAATGTTTTTGAAGTAAGTAGATTGCTATACTTTTTTCCACTTTACAGGTCAATAAACTAAAGCCTTTAGAATGTCTATGGAGCCTATTATACAGAGTGAAGTAAATCAGAAAGAGAAACACCAATACAGTATGCTAACACATATATATGGAATTTAGAAAGGTGGTAACGATGACCTTATATGCAAGACATCAAAAGAGACACAGATGTAAAGAACAGTCTTTTGGACTTTGTGGGAAAAGGCGAGGGTGGGATGATTTGAGAGAATAGTATTGAAACATGTATATTATCATATGTGAAACAGATCGCCAGTCCAGGTCCGATGCATGAGACAGGGTGCTCAGGGCTGGTGCACTGGGATGACTCTGAGGGATGGGATGGGGAGGGAGGTGGGAGGGAGGTTCAGAATGGGGAACACATGTACACAAAAAATTAAAAAAAAAGAATGCCTGTGAATCTAGATCACAAAACTAGACATTTATAAAGTGTGACAACGACTGTTAGCTGCAAACCAAACATGTTTCTTTATTCCTCTGGGCCTGCACTTGACTTCATACCCCAACTTCTGCATTTAGTGCAGTTCTGTTTCAGATTTCTAGAAAATGGAACATGTGAGGAGGTACAGTGTTTCACTTTCAGGCATAGCCCACTATATTTTCTTATGTGCTATCTTTCAATTTTTTTTTTTTTTTTCAGCAAACTTGGCACAAACAAGTGCAAAGACCTTGAAAACCAGGGGGTAAACTATAGAAGAAAGTTAAATCTCTAAGAAGCCACTTGATGGACAGGTCTCCATTAATTAAGAGCATACATTTCATCCTTTATTGACAAATAATGCATTTATGACATTTTAAGACATTCTATATATTTTATTTTTTTTATTTTTATTTTTTTTTTAATTTTATTTTATTAGTTGGAGGCCAATTACTTCACAACATTTCAGTGGGTTTTGTTATACATTGACACGAATCAGCCATAGAGTTACACATATTCCCCATCCCGATCCCCCCTCCCACCTCCCTCTCCACCCGACTCCTCTGAGTCCTCCCAGTGCACCAGGCCCGAGCACTTGACTCATGCATCTCACCTGGGCTAGTGATTTGTTTCACCATAGATAATATACATGCTGTTCTTTTGAAACATCCCACCCTCACCTTCTCCCACAGAGTTCAAAAGTCTGTTCTGTACTTCTGTGTCTCTTTTTCTGTTTTGCATATAGGGTTATCATTACCATCTTTCTAAATTCCATATATATGTGTTAGTATACTGTAATGTTCTTTATCTTTCTGGCTTACTTCACTCTGTATAATGGGCTCCAGTTTCGTCCATCTCATTAGAACTGATTCAAATGAATTCTTTTTAACGACTGAGTAATATTCCATGGTGTATATGTACCACAGCTTCCTTATCCATTCGTCTGCTGATGGGCATCTAGGTTGCTTCCATGTCCTGGCTATTATAAACAGTGCTGCAATGAACATTGGGGTGCACGTGTCTCTTTCAGATCTGGTTTCCTCAGTGTGTATGCCCAGAAGTGGTATTGCTGGGTCATATGGCAGTTCTATTTCCAGTTTTTTAAGAAACCTCCACACTGTTTTCCATAGTGGCTGTACTAGTTTGCATTCCCACCAACAGTGTAAGAGGGTTCCCTTTTCTCCACACCCTCTCCAGCATTTATTGCTTGTAGACTTTTGGATAGCAGCCATCCTGACTGGCGTGTAAGGGTACCTCATTGTGGTTTTGATTTGCATTTCTCTGATGATGAGTGATGTTGAGCATCTTTTCATGTGTTTGTTAGCCATCTGTATGTCTTCTTTGGAGAAATGTCTGTTTAGTTCTTTGGCCCATTTTTTGATTGGGTCATTTATTTTTCTGGAATTGAGCTTCAGGAGTTGCTTGTATATTTTTGAGATAAATCCTTTGTCTGTTTCTTCATTTGCTATTATTTTCTTCCAATCTGAGGGCTGTTTTTTCACCTTACTTATAGTTTCCTTTGTAGTGCAGAAGCTTTTAAGTTTCATTAGGTCCCATTTGTTTAGTTTTGCTTTTATTTCCAATATTCTGGGAGGTGGGTCATAGTAAGACATTCTATATATTTTAGAGTAGGTAGTACAGCCCATTTTTTGAAGTTCCTTTTGACAACTGTTGTTGTCTTTTTCTGGTATTCGAATACGTACTCACACAGGCGACACATACATCCTATACACGTACTACATCTATGGAAGACAGAGACTGTACCTTGCAGATTCCTGGTGCAACCATCCCACTTGACCAAGAGCACCAGCTTGTACTATGAAATACATTGCTCAATTTGTTATGAGAACAGACCACTCATAGGCTGCTCCTGGTCAATGATTGAGTGTGACAAAGACTCTAAAAATGAAACACTCCTAGAAGATTCAGGACTCCTTTATTGACAGACTTAAGTTCAAAGACTACTTAGATTAGGTGGCAGTCCAATATATTTCTAAGGCCCTTCTTCACCAGAGGTCAGATGTGTCACAACCTGATGAATTTTCTTAGCTTTTCTGACTTCCTCCCTATTCTCTTTCACATAGGAAATTCCTCTAATTAAATCTTTGCATGTTTAATTCTGTCTTGGCTTCTTAGAAGACCTGGACCAGCAAAGTGGCTTCATTCAAGGCTAGAAGAGCTGAGCCTCATAGATTATACAGTCGGTCTTTAGTAAATTTATTCCCTAGACCCGTTCTTTCTCAGGTCATTTTATATCATCACAGGATTTTTCAGTTGTCTTAGTGTATTTTGGCATCATAATATATTTTTTCTCTTGCAAAAGTGGCTATGATTTATTACTTAAGATACAGTCTGAGCAATTAGAATCCAGTGCTTAGAAGATACTCAGCCTCACTTCAAAATATCTGGAATTTCTGAAATTCATTTGATACCAATCACAGTATCAAGAGAAATTTGTAGCTTTTCTTATTATTTGAAATGTCCAAATATTTCAAAATGTTTATAGATATGGTACAAGAAATAAGAGATAAATCCCTTGTTAAGTCAAGGGTCACATTCTGAATTCTATGATGAGTGGCAAGGTTTTATTCAGACTTATTCCCTTAAGAAATCATAATAAAAATAGGAATATTACCCCAGAGAAATTTTGTTTTCTTTTGGTGCTCATCAAGTTAAATATATTTCTGAAAATTTGGTTTTTAACTATGATTGGCCTATTAAACTTCCTTAGGATTCAAAAAAACCCCTCAGTTTTAGGAGAGACCATACTTTTTCTTTCTAATACAGAGTTTTAGAACACAATCGACAACACTAAAGAGATAGCTACTAACAAATATTATACTCTTAAATTGGCAGTATTTTCCTCATTTCTAAGTAAGTAGGTAGGGAATAAAATGTGAGAAAGGATAATCTTATAATCTAAGTCCAAATTTCTAGATTCAAGACATAAGAACTTAAAAGGTAAAAAATTAAGAGTTTAAATTCATGCGGAAAAATATTTCCACATGTCTCTAAAAGCAAATCGGGCTAAAATTAACATAGTCTTGCTGCTGCTGCTACGAAGTCGCTTCAGTCGTGTCCGCCTCTGTGCGACCCCATAGACGGCAGCCCACCAGGCTCCTCTGTCCCTGGGATTCTCCAGGCAAGAACACTGGAGTGGGTTGCCATTTCCTTCTCCAATAGTCTTGCTAAACTTTTAAAATTAGCTTGAACAGATTTTAGATACTCTATAGTATTTAACCCACATAAAAAAAAATCACATCACGACCTACAAAAACAAAAAAATTGTTTTATGAAACATGTTCCCAAATTTTCTCATTAATACTGAAGATGATAAGAGAAGACTATGCGCTTAATTTGAAAAATATTCAAGCTCTTATCTTAAAGGGTGAACTTCAGGGAAGAAGAGTTTGTTGTATAGTTAAAAGAGATTTTCTTAAGAATCAGGATATCTTATTCCTTGGAGATTAGTTCCAGTAAGATGGGTCCCCGCAATCTTTAGAGTCCTGCCTTTATGTTCTTCCAACTGTATGTTTCTAAGATCATGCCTTTTATATAGTCTCTTGTTATGGGGGAAATGGGAAGTTTTTTTTTTTTTCCCCCTATTTGTATAATGTTTAGAAGATAATATAAATGACCTGAAGATGCATATATATGATTGTCTCTAAACTTCCTTTCTCATCATATTCTCTTTTTTATATTAATCTTGGAAATGCATGATTTGAGATGGCTTAGACTAACTTGGAAAGAAGTTGAGGAAATCCATATATTGTAACAGAAAGACACAAGAAGTTATTGGGAACAATAAAAGTTACATGGCTCTGGCTGTGACCTGAACCAATTGTTTGGAACCATTTCTCAGTTATATCCTGAGAATCAATAAGAAAAGTCATAGGACCTAGGTGGGTTGAACCAAGAGTTATTATTAACAAGCATGATAGCTGGAAAATAATGATTGTGTCTTAACACAATAGTAAACCAGTAACCCTGTAATTCTGCTCATAGAAGTTAAAATATGTACTCAAAGATTATGCTGAAATGTGTTGGTGCTATATATTATGGTTCTAGAATGTTTAAATAATACATGTGACCAATGACAGAGACATAGCTGAACAAGTTATCATCCATACAGATGATTGAATCCTTAGGAAACTGTTAAGAATAAAATTTTTAAAGAATTAGAGTAACATTAAGGAAATGATCATATATGTTGTGACAAAAAAGTAGACTAATAGATGTTATAACATAAATTGTATAAAAGAGAAAAGATGCACAAATTTATTCATTTTTTTCTATATATGCACACAACACACACTCATACAAATGAAGAAATCACCATTAAATTTGCTATATATTTGAGAGTGCTACATAGATGATAGAGCTTCCCTTGTAGCTCAGTTGGTAAAGACTCTACCTGCAATGCAGGAGACCTGGGTTCAATTCCTGGGTCAGGAAGATCCCCTGGAGAAGGAAATGGCAACCCACTCCCGTATTCTTGTCTGTAGAATTCCATGGACAAAGGAGCCTGGCAGGCTATAGTCGATGGGGTCGCAAGAGTCGGACACGACTTAGCGACTAAACCAACACATGGATGATAAGATAAAAAGAGTTTTATTAGTTCTTTATATATAATTTCTTGCATTTTATTTTTGTTGTATATTTGTATAAAATAAAAGTGTAAAGCTCTATAATACAAACAATCATATTGGTGTTTTAAAAGAAAAAAATAATACTCAGCTAAAAATGTTTGGGAAAAGAAATCAATACAAAACAAATTGTTAAAGTATTAGATTCCAGGCCATCCCTCGCCCCACACCTTGTCCATGGAAAGGCAGATAGAGAAAGTACTAAGATGATGATTAAGAAAGAAAAATAATGAATCCTTTATGTTTCACAGAAATGCATTACATCCAGTTTTGAAATTTACCAAGTTATGAATTTAATTTAAAAAAGAATCTTTTCATTATTAGTAAAGACAATTGTGTCATTTCTCTTGTAATGATGACTGATATAATTCTGCAAAGCAAATTTATATAATCTTGGTGAATAGCCATCCTGAATCATCTGTATATGGATCAAAAACTGTTTATAAAAATGTATTTTAGACATAGACACATTATTAAGGTTGCTATGGTAACTATAATCCCAATTGTGCCTCCCTAAACCAAGTCTATTTGATTTTTGTCATTCTTGTCTAGGAGTGCTCCATACTCTGAGAAAATTTAAAACTTGTTTGGGGAGGGGAAATAAGCTATTAAAATCTAGATCTTTTGTTATTATATCTATAGCCTAATATGCTACATTATTGCATATGAAAAGCATCAGTATTTACTTGATTAAAGACTAATGCATTTTAATTTATGTGATGTTTTAATAATGCATAAGGATGCTCAGCAAGCTCACACTTCAGAATTTGTACTGGTATGTGTAAGTGGTCTCTAGCTCTTGTCTTCTCACTCTCTCACACACACACATATACCAGACATGCAAACGTATTCTCAAACTTACAAACAGTTTTGTTTATGAAGACAATTTCTAAGTTTCTGGTTTCGAACTCCACATATAAGCAGTTTGGAACTTTCTAAAATAAGCAGGCGCCCAGTGGCTTCTAGCATTTATGATCAATAGGTAGGCAAGAAAGAAAACTAGGCATTAACATGGTTCTTCCCCATGTATTGCTTCTTCTACTTTCCAGTCCCATCAAATAGTCTCTAATTAATAGAAATTATTTATCTTGAATAATAAAATAAATGAAATTGAATTCATGTACATTTCATAAAAACAATAAATCAGAATGAATTTTCCTCCATATCTATCCCTCATGTTCTAACTGCCAAATGTGCCAATATTTAAACCTCATCATCTTATATTTGTCAAATTCTTGATGCCTCACTACTGCTTTCCAGGTAAACCCCACACTTTATAAACTATCTCTTGATTCTTCTTCTCCTAACACATTTTAAATCTTTTCTGACCTCCAAAAATATTGTTATATATTTTTTCAAGTCATTTTATTTGTAAATCCTTCTATCTGGAAAAACTTTCATCCATCATCAGATTCCCCTGCTCTTACCAACCTTTGCTGGCCTTCTTTTGTCTCCTATTTTTCAGAACTCAACAACTTTTATCCACTTCAGTGAAACCTACCATCATTGACAAGGCATCATTTGGGGGCCCTCTTATGTACTCTCAAAGAGTCTACGTATCATCCTCCTTTGCATTTACCATTTACTGAAATTGCCTCTTTTACATACTCTCTTACTCTACTCAACTATTTCCCAGGTTTTCCTGTTCAGTCTTAGACCTATTCTGTACTTACTCTCTCTGCTCTGTATGGATATCCATTTCCTAGTTTTCCTTACTAGCTGACTTCCTGAGAGGCACTGATAAAAAAATGAGAAAGAAGGAATAGACTGAATCCCCAAAATTTCTGTATTTCTGCAGTGACAGGTGTCTCTAGTAATTCCTGCACCTTACCTGTAGACCATCCCTCATGAAATCACTGCTGCCTCCATGTTCCTACCTCTTGCTAGAAACATCTTCACCTTGGTCCCCTAGAGATAGAGTAGTTTCCTGTTTTCACTAACCCAGATTGCCTCATTAACCCCTGCTTGGCTTCTTCAGTTCTTTCATTTTTATGCCATGTTCTTATATTAAAAGTCTTTCTGTTGGTAATTCCTAGGATAATACTTCTTTTCCAGATTAGATCTTGAAAGATAAAACTATAAACTTTTTAAAAGCATAAGATGGCTTATTCTTTTAGTTCTCTCAGCAAGAAGCACAATTATTAGGTGCCACTAAACGTGTGTTAAGTTAAACTGTGCTTAAATTCCTGTATAGGGATATAAGTATTTAAATTAAGAAGGTGGCTTTGGTTGCTTTGATATTTGAAATAATAATAGTTATCTGTCAAGGTACTTCATTTCCATTTAAAAATATTCAGTCTAAAAAAAATGCCCTTCTTAAATAGGAATTGGTTCTTTACTTTTTAATGTTTACTACCGTTAATTATGAAAATACACAATTACTTTCTTTTTTCTAGGGAAAATAAAAACAACTGTCGTCCATTCTTCTCCATTGTCTTGCCACCTATTTGAGCTGCCTCGTCTGTGGCACTGTCTCTTCAGGCACAGCCAAGTATCCTTAAATGACCACGTCACTAAGCAATAAAATTAAATAGTGGCAAGCAAGTATTTTTTTTCAATCTGAACAAATTAAATGCTCTATTTTTTTTTAATTTATTTTACTTAATTGACAAAAATGCCCCAGAGCCAAAAAATAAAGTTTAATCACTGCTTGGTTTGAATTTTTTCCATTTTAATTTTCTAATGAAAGATGGAGGATGAAAGCATTAGGACCTCTGGGAGTCACTACAGATAGCAACATTTCTGCCAAAAATAATAAAGTGGAGCAACACACCAAACCAAACAAGGCTCTTGGATAATAAAATCTATGAACATAGGTGACGGTATATGCTGTTCAAAAGAAGTGTGTGTGCTTTGGAGATAGCTTTTTCCTTGGTTTTTTCTAAGGTTGGACTTGGCCTCATTTAATTAAAAAAAAAAATCACATTGTTCATCCTGAAAAGTATTTATGACTGTGATAGATGTGGACATTTTCCAAAAATCCTCATCATAGAGTAGATATGATGGTCATTCCACAGGCCTTGACAAATTGGTAACATGCATTGCAAAGCTTTTAGTATAGAAAAGAATCTGGTAAAAGAGTTCCAATACAGCTGTTGCCTGGAAGCACATAGCTGATGAACCCAGGCCAAATATTCAGCTGCCAAGTGGCAAGACCATTTGTTACTCATATAATGAATAATTAAGATGATGGAAATTTTTAATACATATTGTTTGCTTAACAAAAACAAAAGAAAAATTTGGTATAAAGCTTTGATATTTAAGTGAAAGGAAAGCTATTTCTGAAAATTTATGTGTCAAAAGTTAGAAAACTGTATAAAATACGGCAACAGTAACAACAAATCTCTTGCTTTGCTTTTTTTAAAAAAATCAATGAGCTGAATTCTCGTAAGAAAGAAAATAAGAAATTATATGTATTCTCATGTATTAAAAATGTTCCTAAATGTTTATCAACCCTTTAAGAATATATTAATACTTTTAAATTTGCTGTACTCTATACCTTAGGTAATTTATTCAATACAAGATCCATTTCATTATTTCAGATATGTAGCTCAAATGCCCAAAGACATTTGACATAAAGTTAAAGTGAGACTATTTCTAAACAACTTTAAGAGTTCTCCTAATAGTCAGCAATCAAATTTGATTTGGAGGGCATACATAAAATTGCCACTCTCATTCTTCTCATCCCTCCTTCTCTACCAGACATATGGTATATAATCAAGAATGCAGATCATAAATGTGATCTCCTTGAAATTTCCATCCAGGAGAATAGATAATGATAAATTCTGGAAACTCTTAGTCTAGTTCTATAGTAATGTGTGTTTTCTCTCAGGCACCTCACTAGAGCTTTAACAAGAAAAATTGATATGAACTCATGATCTCTTTTATTCAAATAGACCCAACAGTGTGTAGGAAAGGCATAATTACATGATTAGCTATTGAAAATATAAAACCTATCACTTCAATTGGTATGCAAGCCTCTTCCTGACAGAATAAACATAGAAATCAAATATGATTGGGCAAGGTGATTATTGCTATTTTCCTGGGTATGTGGATGAAGGAGTAAAAGGTTATTTTTAAAAGGCTTCTTAGCCAAAAAAAAAAAAAAAAAAAAAAAAAAAATTAAAGAGATAAACTATTCCTCTGTAAAGATATAAGGGTCATTCTCTCATAAAGTGATCAAGATAGTCACTTTTTAGTAACTGCCACTCTTTTAGCTTTTGGAGAGCACCTGAAGCTTTTCAGTGATAAACAAGCAATTTAGCTTTCTAATCAAAAACAGTTAATACTTATCGTATCTCAATCTCTTTTGGGGAAATATTTACAGTGACAAGAAAAATTGCTGTATCTTGTATTCATAAGGGATTCTTTCTTAAATTTTTAAGTATTAGGTGATGGGTTAGCTTCTATTGTTCTTCCACCCCTAGAGATTACACAGGACTGATTTTGAAGTCACAGAGACAATTGAATTGTATTGTTCAAGAGAACCCAAATGTCCATTCTAAGCCTAAATCTTGGGTTTCTGTGCTGTTCTTTATATACTACAAGGCAGACCACTTGCTTCCTATGGTGAAGAAGTAAAACTCAGTAATAATCACTAGTGATCATTACTTTAATGAGAAATATGAAAGATTTTAACGCATTCCTTCAGTGATAATAATTCAGGAAATGATTTTTTATTTTTGCAAATAAAATTTTCCTTTTGGAACATAAATGTGTTACTGGCCAAGACATCTACTGCTGACCTTTAATTAGTGATCTCATAAATCCTAGCAGATGAACTGACCTTCTAACCCACTAAAATAACAAGATGGTATATGTCTGATTCATTTCCTATTAAACAGTATCAGTAAATGGCCAAGATATATAACTCTACATAAAATCCAACAAGGATGTCAAACAGCCATAAAACACAGTGACGACATTTACAGATAAAAATATGTAAGTGCTCAAGTATCTTACATAGTGTGATAAATTAAATGTTCAGAGTTCATATTGTTATCTTAATCTTTCTTTTTCTTCCATTGATCACTTTCCTATATATATCATGATTTACCTGACAATATTAAAACTAATTGAAAGAAAAAAGAGATATTATTACTCAAAGTGTTTTTTGAGATGCATAAAATTGTACCATAAAACATGTTTCCTATATGTAATCTAGCCTCATATATTAACATCTTGCTTTTTCTTAAAAATATAAAAATTATTCACATATATTACATTTAATCCCTAAGCTTGTAGTAATAAATGGTTAAAAATATATATGAAAAGCAAACAAAATAAAATCAAAGATCTTAGTCTTATTTCTGGCAGATTAGAGTTTTTCCTGAAAATGTTGCTAACGTCTGTCCGCCAATCTTTCTTGAAACACACGGAGAGATATGTGGGTCAGATATCTGGAAGTAAACAAACATGTTTATTGGAAAGATAATGCCAAAAGTCCATAAGAGAGTATTACCTGTATGCTCATGTGTGTGTTGTCACTTCAGTTGTGCCAGACTCTTTGCGACCCTATGAACTACAGCCTGCCAGGCCACCTCCGTCCATGGGATTCTCCAGGCAAGGATACAGGTGTAGATTGCCATGCCCTCCTCTTGGGGATCTTCCTGACCCAGGGATGGAACCCATGTCTCTTATGTTTCCTGCATCAGCAGGCAGGTTCTCTACCACTAGCACCACCTGGGAAGCCTAGTATTATTTACAAATAAGTTAAAGAATGCTGTTCAGTCACTCAGTCACGTCTGCTTCTTTGTGACTCCATGGGCTGCAGCACACCACACTTCTTTGTCCTTTACTATGTCCCGGAGTTTGCTCAAACACATGTTCATTTAGTTGATGATGCCATCCTAACATCTCATCCTGTTGTCACCTTCTCCTCCTGCCCTCAATCTTTCCAAGCATCAGGGTCTTTTCCAATGAGCCTGCTGTTCGCATCAGGTGACCAAAGTATTGGAGCTCCAGCGTCAGTCCTTCCAATGAACATTCAGAAATGACTGGTTGGATCTCCTTGCAGTCCAAGGGACTCTCAAGAGTCTTCTCCAGCACCACAGTTCAAAAGCATCAATTCTTCAGTGCTTAGCCTTCTTTATGGTTCTACTCTCTCATCTGTTCACGACTACTGGAAAAACAATAGCTTTGACTATACAGACCTTTTTCGGCAAAGTGATATCTCTGATTTATAAGATTCTGTCCAGATTTATCATAGCTTTTCTTCCAAGGAGCAAGAGTCTTTCAATTTCATGACTGCAGTCACCATCTGCAGTGATTTTGGAGCCCAGGAAAATAAAATCTCTCACTGTTCCCATTGTTTCCCCATCTATTTGCCATGAAGTGATGGGATTGGATAACATGATCTTAGTTTTACGAATGTTGAGTTTTAAGCCAGTTTTTTCACTCCCCTCTTTCACCTCCATCAAAAGGCCCTTTAGTTCCTCTTCACTTTCTGCCATTAGGGTGGTGTCATCTGCATATAGAAGGTTATTGATATTTCTCCTTACAATCTTATTCCTCCTTGGGCTTCATCCAGGCTGTCATTTTGCATTCTGCATAGTAGTTAGATAAGCCAGGTGACAATACACAGTCTTGACTTACTCCTTTCCCAATTTGGAACCAGGCTATTTGTTCCATGTCTGGTTCTAACTCTTGCTTTTTGACCTGCATACAGATTTCTCAGGAAGCAGGTAAGGTGGTCTGGTATTCCCACATCCTTAAAAATTTTCCACAGTTTGCTGTGGTCCATACAGTCAAAGGCTTTAGCACAGTCAATAAAGCAGAAATAGATGCTTTTCTGTAATTCTCTTGCTTTTTCTATGATCCAACAGATGTACTTACAGTCAAAGGGAAAAATATATTCACTCTTGCTCTTTTTAGGAGTTAATCTTCTCATGCTAGTTTCCATTAAAAATTTAAATGAAAAGAGTATAGACCCATATTGAAGGCAAAAGACAGCAGAAACAAAGCCTTGTAGATAAAGGCTAATGTGATAGGGGTTAGGCTTTTACCAGTTCGGGCCACAAAGGAAGCTACGGCCATCCACACTGCGTAAACCAACTCCCATAATTGAGAGCACTCTTTCTCTCTGCCAAGTCTATGTCTGGAATAAGCAACCCAAAGCAAGAAGTTCCTTGTGTGTTGGGCTCTGAAAATAATGAAAAGGCTTCTCCCCTCTACATTCCTCTTGGCCTGCTTTGGTAGGTAATAGAAATTCAGATTTCAGGTTTGTATTAGGAAGGGACTGTTCTTTCTGGAATAAAATTTACCTCCAGGTGAGGGTGCTACACAATCCATGTTAGTACTTCAGTGTGACTGAATTTAACAGACTTGATTAGGTTGAAGACTATCAAGACCCATAACTGAAAGCTTTTGATAGAATGCAAGCAATCTGAATGCACAGAACTCTGAATAGTTAGAATGACCTGGAAATCTATCTGTTTGGAGCAAGTGTCTAAAATACTAAACAGCAAGATGGATATTAAGAACAAAACACAAGAACTTGTAATCACATGCACTGTGATTAAATTGTTCTTCAAGTTACAAAGAGGATCAAAATTTAACATAGGGGAAACTTGATCTGCCATCTGAGGAGCTCTCAAGTGATAAATGTCCAAGTCAAACTTTCTAAGTCCCATTAACTTCTCTATGTTCTATTTTTAGAAGACACTGCTCCATTATATTCTTAAGGAGAAATGAGATATAATTAGCTACTTCAATTTTCATTTTTCAACTGACACACAAGGTTTAAAAATTAAGGCCCTCTTCAGTCCCTCACTGGTAAATTTCTCCCAGGACTAATCTGGTTCTGCCTTTCAGGATCCATGAAATCCCTACACTCTGAGGTTCTGGTAGCCTTTGCGTCATCATAAGAGATGGGCCCACCATGCCGAGTTCCTTCCCATTAGTGACATCCAGTGAATTGCTTTGCCTCATACCTAATCAAACACTTATTTATAAATTGTCTAATCAAGGTCTGGTTTGAGGATATCTTTATTCACCTAAATTTTCACCAGTAAAAGAGGTCAGAGCTATTTTATCATTTGTTGCTGCTGCTTCAACCTGACTCATGAATTGGGTGCATGTATGTGTACATGCTAAGTCACTGTAGTCGTGTCCAGTTCTCTGCAACCCTGTGGACTGTAGCCCTCGAGGCTCCTCTGTCCATGAGATTCTCCAGGCAAGAATACTGGAGTGGGTTGCCATGCCCTCCTCCAGGTGATCTCCCCCACCAGGAATTGAACCCGCATCTCTTACATCTCCTGCACTGGCAGGTGAACACTATACCACTACCTGGGAAGCCCTTGAATTGGGTGATTCCTACCAAAGCCAGAGTCTAATCTGTTTTCTCTTTCTGTCATGCAGAAAGCTACTAAAATCCTCCTATTTCCACCATCTCATTTAACCAGTTTGGTGGATTGTTTATATTGTTTGTGGTACAGGGGCTGGTGTAAAAGCCTTTTCTGAACATTTCAATCATAACTGTACCTGCAGCTCTTGTGAGTGGGTATGTCCTTACTTTACACCATATTAACATTGGTTGCCTCCTCTGTTTACATAGAATATCATGTCTAACTACTATTTGTTTAGAGTTTATACCATTGAATGTGTATGGGAGTTTAAAAGTGTGTGGCTAATAAAACTGATAAAATCCTGAAAGTTTGATCAAAGAAAAAAAATCTATATGTCAATTCAATTCAATTTTAATCAGAAGAGTGTACAGTGCCCCAGGCAGAGAATGAGGACAACTAATTTCTAGTTTCTAGGCTGTCTTTTCTCACAGACAGGCCTTTAAAATGCATTGTGAGGGTGAAAAAAAAAATCTATATGTATAAACTAGTTCTATGTACCACCATATATAAGAGAATTGTTGAGAGAGAAAAGTGTCCTCTTGGGAAGGTTGCCAGATGAATTAAATTTTATATAGTCTACAGTTATAATTAAAAAATAAAGAAAAACATGAAGAACTGTATGTGGTAATAGTAAATCATAAAAACTATAATGCAAAGTAAACATATATATACTGGGTAATAATTATACATACAGTCACCCATATTTATCAAGAACTGATAGAAAAAATGAAAAAGCCAGATGTTCTAGAATAGCCTGATAAGAATTATTTTGCTCCCTTTTGTAAGCCTACAGTTTTGCTATAATTTTATTTATAAGGTAATCAAGAATTGAATAAAAATTAGTAAAAGCAAAATTATATTACAAGGAAGTCAAATATTGCCTCCAGCTAATTGTCATAAGGATACTGACTGTATTAGACTTTCAGAAAACCAAATTCCAAATAATTAGTTGAAAAATGAAAATGAGGAGTTAACTGATTTGTACCCAAATTCAAACATCAGACAGTCTCACAACATTTACACTTGTGCTTGGCCTTCAGGGTTCCTAGGATACTTTGATGATACTCCACCTCTCATCTTTTAAAATTAAAACTGATTTTTCCTCTCAGTCTCCTTGTTTCACTACATCTTACCATTTAGTTTATTCCTGAGGAAAAATACAATACCCATACAAACAGAAGAAAGGTTAAGTCTACAGTTCATCTAAATACATTTGTACTGCATCTATTTTAAGTTCTCACATAAACTTACTTTAGCAAAATAGCATATAGTGATCTGAACTGTAATACTGTACACCTTTCATCCTCATGTCAAAAAACGATCCATAACTCAGACAGATGGACTGACAGTTATGAAGGTAACTTGATTAAGAAGAGATCGAGTAAAACAGTATATGAGAATGATAATATCTTACATAAAAGATTCAAAAATTCTCTAGTTGAAGTTGACCATGTTGGACAGGTCATTTTTAAGCTTATAAACTTGGTTCAAGAAATATATTCTTTTAGCCACTATAAATTCAATTATTTCAGTCCATTTAATCTTTACTAACAAATAAGAATAGTTATGAAATACAACAAAGTCAAAGAGCAGTAAGCTATCCAACCACTCCATCAAACATCAACAGAGACAATAAAACATGATTAGCACAAAATTCTACTTGTATGGGGTAGGAAAGATCTCTAAAATGAGCGGGGACTTATTTTAAAATTTAGTAAAGGAGTAAATTTTATGTGCAGACAGGTAGAGGATTATAAGATAGACATTTTAAGGGTGAGCCTCAGTCCTGGGTGTTCATTGGAAGGACTGATGTTGAAGCTGAAACTCCAATTCTTCGGCCAGCTGATGCGAAGAGCTGACTCATTGGAAAAGACCCTGATGCTGGGAAAGATTTGGGGCAGGAGGAGAAGGGGACGACAGAGGATGAGATGGTTGGGTGGCATCACCGACTTCATGGACATGAGTTTGGGTGGACTCTGGGAGTTGGTGATGGACAGGGAGTCCTGGCATGCTGCGGTTCATGGGCTCGCAGAGTCGGACATGACTGAGCAACTGAACTGAACTGAACTGACCTGAAACAGCCTATGAAAAACCACTGAGACAAGTAATGAACTTATTAAAACTTCTTCCTATACCCACAATAACACTGAAAACACCTCGAGTAGTGGAAACAGACTTGTGGCTTGAGATTTCCAATGAGATGTTAGACTACCATTTACAAAGCATAGCGCGATATTACTGAAATTGAGAAAAGGAACACTTGCTAACATCATCATATAATTTTTTCCCTGGGATTTAGAATGCAAAGCTTTTCAAAAGTGTTGTGTGTGTACATGTGCTCAGTTGTGTTCAACTCTTTGCAACCCTACGGACTGTTGCCCACCAGGCTCCTCTGTCCATGGGATTCTCCAGGCAAGAATACTGGAGTGGGCTGCCATGCCCTCCTCCAGGGGATCTTCCCAACCCAGGGATTGAACCCCTGTCTCTTATGTCTCCTGCATTGGCAGGTGGGTTCTTTACCACTAACGCCACCTGGAAAGCCCACTACTATAGTCATTAATAAGTTATTTTGGAATTAATGACTGTTCACAGAACATAAATTTTTCCCTATAAGGGTTTGACTTGAGATTTTTACCTTACTGCAGAAAGTTCAGAGGTAAGTTGGCATCAACTGTCTTTAATGCTAAATCATAAATATAATTTAGGAAAAAAGCAGAACATGAAAATCTTTTTATGTACTGTTAATAAGTTTAACTTTATCCTTAAAATTATCAGGAAAGTTTTTCTTAACATAGATAACACTATTTCAGAATGAGGGAAGAATTTATTCATACCAATGAAATTATAGCAGCATTGTCAAAAATATTTAAGTGGATATCACTTGTGGATTTACATGGATAAAAGATGAATGCTTTGTTATTTTAGTTATATAATAAAATGTATACTAAGTTCAAAAAACAACTTTATATTATGGCATAGTAGGATTGGTTAATTCAGAAATTTATATTCTGGAAATTTAATTAAGAATAAAAAATATTGTATCATTGGCTTTTCTGACTCTAACATGGGGTAATAGCAAAATCTGGGGAACTCAAAAAAAGGGCATAAAATATTTTCTTTGGGAAAGACAAAGCTTTACAACAGAAGATCATCAAATGCAGTTGGTTTGTATGAGAACATTTTACCATAATATGCGCCACTTTAATAGCATTGACACAACAAAGTAATAGAGTTCTAAAAAGGAAGGAAAATGTAAGAAAACTACTAATCATTTGAGTATAGTCAGGAAGAACAAGGCATGTGAGAGTCAGGTAGCATCTCCCTGCTTTTACATTATAACTAAAAAGAACTTTACAAAATATGTCTGCCCCTGCTTCCTTACTTAAAGTGTTATGTCTTTTCTCTATTTAAAATAAATATTTACTCTATCATGAATGGTGCACTACTCTTTCTAAATGGACCATTAGGTATTTTTCAACAAATTTCAAAAATTGAAATCATATAAACTCTAATTATACTGCAGTTAATCTAGACATAAGCAGCACAGAAAACAATTATTCTCCATACAGGAAGACTAAAATATCTTCTAACAACCATAAATTTAAAAGGAACTACAGTGAAAAATTTAAAATATTTAAAACTGAATGATAATGAAATATTACCAATCTAAATATGTGAAATGTAATTAAATTATGCATACTGGGTATTTTTAACCTCAAATGAATGCATAAAAAAATCTCAAAATAAATTGTCTTATCATTCACTTCTAGAAAACAGGAAAAAAGCACTCAAACAAAAAGAAAAAGGGGGGAAAAATAAAGAGATAAATAAAATGGAAAACCAGTTATAGAAAGAACTGACAAAGCTACAGGCTGATTCATTTAAAAGAGTAATCAAATTGATAAAACCTTTCAAAGTTGGTCTAAGAAATGGGAAAAAAGAAGGAAAAGATAAATAATATCCAGGATAAAAAGGAGACACAGCTATAGAGACTACAGACGTTAAGAGCATGAACATACATAATAAACAAGAATACTCAAGGAAATTTGAAAACATTGGTGAAATAAATAAATTTTTATTTATTTCATGCTCAACTGAATACAGAGTTCCAGAGAATAGCAAGGAGAGATGAGAAAGGCATCTTAAGTGAACAATGCAAAGAAATAGAGGAAAATAAGAGAATGGGAAAGATTAGACATCTCTTCAAGAAAATTGAGGTATCAAGGGAAAATTTCATGCAAAGATGGGCACAATAAATTAGGACAGAAATGGTAAGGACCTAACAGAAGCAGAAGAGACTTAGAAGAGGTGGCAAGAATACACAGAAGAAATATACAAAAATAATCTTAATGACCTGGATAACCACGATGATGTGATCACTCACCTAGAGCCAGACATCCTGGAATGTGAAGTCAAGTGAGCCTTAGGAAGTATCACTACGAATAAAGTTAGAGGAGGTGATGGAATTCTAACTGAGCTATTTCAAACCCTAAAAGCTGATGCTGTGAAAGTGCTGCACTCAATATGCCAGCAAATTTGGAAAACTCAGCAGTGACCACAGGACTGGGAAAGGTCAGTTTTCATTCCAATCCCAAAGAAGGGTAATGCTAAAGAATGTTCAAACTATTATACAGTTGTGCTCATTTCACATAGTAGCAAGGTAATGCTCAAAATTCTCCAAGCTAGGCTTCAACAGTACATGAAACAAGAACTTCCAGATGTACAACCTGAATTTGGGAAAGGCAGAGAAACCAGATATCAAATTGTCAACATCTGTTGGACCACAGAAAAAGCAAGAGAATTCCAGAAAAGCATCTACTTCTACTTCATGGACTACACTAAAGCCTTTGCCTATAAGGGTCACAACAAACTATGGAAAACTCCTAAAGCAATGGGCATACCAGACCATCCTACCTGCCTCCTGAGAAACCTGTTTGCAGGTCAAGAAGCAATAGTTAGAACCAGACATGGAACAACGAACTGATCAAAATTGGGAAAGGAGTATGTCAAGGCTGTATATTGTCACCCTGTTTATTTAAATTATATGCAGAGTATATCATGTGACATGCCAAGTGGGATGAAACAAAAACTGGTCAAGATTGCTGGGAGAAATATCCACAACTTTATATATGCAGATGTTACTACCCTTACGGCATAAGGCGAAGAGGAACTAAATAGCTTCTTGATGAAGGTGAAAGAGGAAAATGAAAAAGCTGGCTTAAAACTTAACATTCAAAAGGTTAGGATCATGTCATCTGGTCCCACCACTTTATGGCAAATAGATTGGAAAAAAATTAAAACAGTCACAGATTTTATTTTCCTGGGTTCCAAAATAATTGTGGATGGTGACTGCAGCCATGAAATTAGAAGACACTTACTCCTAGAAAGAAAAGCTTCGACAAACCTAGACAGCATATTAAAAAGCAGAGACATCACTTTGCCGACAAAGCTCCTTATAGACAAAGCTATGGTTTTTCCAGTAGTCATGTACAGATGTGAGAGTTGGTTCATAAAGATGGTTGAACACTGAAGAACTGATGATTTTGAACTGTGGTGCTGGAGAAGACTTGAGAGTCCCCTGGACAGCAAGATCAAAACAGTCAATCCTAAAGGAAATCAACCAATCTGATGTATTCATTTGAAGGACCAGTGTTGAAGCTGAAACTCCAATATTTTGGTCACCTAATGGTGAAGAGCCAACTCATTGGAAAAGACCCTGATGCTGGGAAAGATTGAGGGCAGGAGGAGAAGGAGGCAGCAGAGAATGAGATGGTTGGATGGCATCACCAAATCAATGGACATGAATTTGAGCAAACTCTGGGAGATGGTGAGGGACAGGGAAGCCTGGTGTGCTGCAGTCCATAAAGAGTTAGGCATGATATCTAGGAATAGGTCTAATATGTGCTGGTTCTAGCACTCATTTGTTCAGTTGTTTCCAACTCTTTTCAACCCCATGGATTGTAAAGCCTGCCAGGCTCCTCTGTCCATTGGATTTTCCAGGCAAGAATATTGAAGGAGGTTGCCATTTCCCTCTTAGGGAATCTTCCCAACTCATTCATAGAACCCAGGTCTCTTGCAATGCTGGAAGATTCTTTACCACTGAGTCACCAGGGAAGCCCCATAAAGTATATAAACAAAGTTTATATATGTAAACAAGTATATATGTATATATGTAAACAAGTTCTCAAATACATCAGGTGCTTTTATTATCTGCAAAAGCTATGATTTTGCATTCTTTTACTTTCCTACATGCAATTAATTTCTCTTTATTCAATATATCGGTCATTTGAAAAAAAAAAAAAAATTGAGTATGTATCTTTTGTACCTAGCCATTCAAGAGAAAAAAATTGAAGTAAAAGTGTTTGTTTTCACCACAATATATTTTATGACACAGTTAGAGTTCCTGTTGAAATTTGATGCTTTAAATTCATATTTAATATAATGTTCTCTGCCTCTGAGCACAGAACTTTCTTAAATGTAAAAATATATTTATAGGAGTGATACACATTGTACAAAAAAATTTATCATAACCTGAGAATGAATTTTGGACATATACAAATACTACTACAGGATTCTATATACATTGAAATCTGTTGAGCACAGTACATGAACAGTTTGCATATGGAAAATACACTTCCATTAAGCTGAGGAAGATAGATTTAAGGTCAATTTACATATTCCCATGCATCATGCATCTTTTGTATTTTCCTGACTTGAAGAGATGGAGTTCTTTTTTCCACTTAGCTGTTGAACATTTCAGGTTTTTTTGCATGCTCCACAATAACTTTCAAAGACACAGACTAATTTTAAAGAAATCTGGTGAAGAAACAATTATCAAGATATAAATTATTTTCCACTTTCAGTATAGTCTATGATTCTGTGTAATTGGCAGGTGGAAAAACCTCTTAAAAGTAAACTTTCCTTTATTATAATTGAATATCAGTAAAATGTTCAATGTCAGCATGGATTATAGAATTATGGACTTTCATGAAAGTGGTTGACAAATCATGAAATCAGCGGTTTAGTGTTATTTAAACAAACAAATCTTAGCAGGCAGCAAGTAGTGTTTCTGACCTGAAGAAGGAATCTCTAAATCCTTCCAGCAATAGTTTGCAAAATGTAGTCCCAAACCAACTGCATCAGATTCATCTGAGAGGCTTGTAAATTTGACGAATCCTAGCTCACATATGAATTAGGTGATGAACAAAACCTACACTTTGAACAAGCTTCCAGCTGATTTTTATGCACACAAAATTTCAATAATCCAATCCATAACCTTTATTTTTCAGGCTGTTAAACAAATTACTGGTAGGCCATTAGACTGAGGTGGTGCTAATGCCATGGTCTAAGTAAGCAAACACATTTAAAAGTGTAAATGCCTCACAGTTAGAAAATCAAATGCTAAGGACAACCAATCTCGGACATCCAACTAAGATTTAAGATATAACCAATCAGTCATTTCCTTTCTTCGCTTCTGCACTGTCTATGTTCTTCCCCCTGTTCCTATCTGTTGAAGCTTCTGAAGCCATCTGGTTTAATATTGTCTTGAATAGAATCAACTTTTAGTCAAATAAACTTAGAAATTTTTAGTGACTCAGTTTATCTTTTAAGAGGAAATTTAAAACTTCTTCATAACTACTCAAGAATTCAGGACTCAAAATCTGTAGTGTGGTCACCGAGACAGATGCTCCTTATTAAGGTGGCTGCTGACCAAGGAAGCCTGTTACTGCAGGTCTGAGTGGTACTTTCCTCTTAACATCAGATTCATAGTCTTAATCCCAGCACATTTCTGTCCCTTCTTCTTACTTGATATTCCAACTCTGCTTTTGGGTGCTACCTACTAAACGTTTATAGCATATTCATCATCCACTTAGCCACTTGCTTGTCAACCCGAATGATAAGAACTCTAAGACCAGGAAAAGAAAACCTGTTACCTTGTTGCTTCAAAATTTCCCAGTTATGCCATCTGCATGTTAAAACTGGGAGAAACCTTGGTGTTCCTCCCAAGAATGCATTTTTTTCCCCCTGAAATCAAGGGATTGTGCATGATATCACAGTTTACCTGAAAAGGACAGGTACTGTAAGTGGCCAAGGAAAATAATATTTTTTTAAAAAAACATGAGGAAACTATTTCTGACAAATGACATATAAAAGTTTATGGTCACAGCAATAAACAGTCCTATTCAAGCAGGAAGTTAAGCAAAGTTAATAGCAGGATCATTTCTATGGGTACAGGGGCATTGTTATTCTATGGTACTAACTGCATTTTGACTATAACCGACTTGTTTCATGCTTTTTTCAGGTTTATGATCACTACAAATAAGATTCCAAATAAAATTCCATACTATGAAAAAAAGTAAACCTCTGAGTTAGATTCTTGTTACATCATTTTAAATATCAGTTAGTTTGCTGTTTAACTAGTCTACAAATTAGCTAAAAATAAAGCTCAATCTCCAGCCGAAACACATAGTAAGTGGGAGAATGTGTGTCTTGGAGAGGAACTCTTAAGGAACATTTCTAAAGGGAAGTATCTGGACATGACAGAAATATAACCCATTTAACCAGATAGTAGGAAAACAGGTAAATGGAACTACAGTAAGTGCTTGAAAGAATACTGCTGGTTGTGTTGCCAGGCAACCCCAGAAAAGCTTCAAATTTCACTATTAAATAATAATAGACTCTATAGGATAAGTACCTTAGATAACAAAAGAATTTGAATTCTATATACTAGTGCCTGAGCTAGAAAAAAGTAAAAGGCCAAGGGAAACCCATTTTGCCTGTTGGTGAAATTTCCTGTCACTCTTTTTCTAAAATAATAATAATAATAAAAAGAAGAAAACAGGTTTCACTGGATAGTAAGTGCCTCAAAGCAAAGAGAAAATTGGGTAAGAGCTTTAAATTCTGTACTTGAGGTTCTTCAAACTTTTGAAGTAACTAGGGTGAGCAGCAGAAAAAAGAGTTGTGAAGCAGAAAATCCCACCAAAAGTAGCACCTCCAACTGGCTTATAAGCAAGCTCCATGACACCTATAGTCTGAAAACTTACCAACCTCATGACAGAAGATTAGATAGGAAAGAAGGACGAACTTAAGCATACAATTTTATCTACAGAGGAATAGGTGTATATGGCAAAGAGTGGCATTACAGCTATTTTTAAAGTTACCTACAATAATAACAGTTTCTTCATGTCGTTAAAAACACGTCTCTCTTTCCACAAGCAAAAAATAGGCCAAAAACTCCAAAAACCAATCAACTTTGGGGTTTAAATTTTATATTTTAAAGAAACAGTTCCTTTTTTGAGATTATTATAAAATAACACAGAGTAGATAATTACTACCTCAGGCAAGGATTATATTTAAATACTGACAAATTTTCTTTGAATATTCAGGGTTGATTTCCTTTAGAACTGACTGGTTTGATCTCCTTGCAGTCCAAGGGACTCTCAAGAGTTTTCTCAAACATCACAATTCATAAGCATCAATTCTTCGTTACCCAGCCTTCTTTATGGTCCAACTCTCACATCCGTTCATGACTACTGAGAAGAGCAGAGTTTTTATTAGACAGACCTTTGTCGCTAAAGTATCTCTGCATTTCAACTGTTTTTCTTCCAAGAAGCAAGTGTCTTTTAATTTCATGGCTGCAGTCACCACCTGCAGTGATTTTGGAGCCCAAGAAAATATCTCTCACCGTTTCTACTGTTTCCCCATCTATTTGCCATGAAGTGATGGGACCAGATGCCATGATCTTAGTTTTCTGAATGTTGAGTTTTAAGTCAACTTTTTCACTCTCCTCTTTCACTTTCATCAAGAGGCTTTTTAGTTCCTCTTCACTTTCTGCCATAAGGGTGGTGTCATCTGCATATCTGAGGTCATTGATATTTCTCCCGGCAATTTTGATTCCAGCTTGTGCATCTTCCAGCCCAGCGTTTCTCATGATGTACTCTGCATATAAGTTAAATAAGCAGGGTGACAATATACAGCCTTGACGTACTCCTTTCCCAATTTTGATCCAGTCAATTATTCAATGTCTGGTTCTAACTGTTGCTTTTACCTGCATACAGGATTCTCAGAAGGCAGGTAAGGGGGTCTGGTGTTCCTATTGCTTTAACAATTTTCCATAGGTTGTTGTGATCCACACAGTCAAAGGCTTTAGCATACTCAATGAAGCAGAAGTAGATGTTTTAATGGAATTCTCTTGCTTTTTCTATGATCCAATGGATGCTGGCAATTTGATCTGGTTCTTCTGCCTTTTCTAAGTCCAGCTTGAACATTTGGGAGTACTGAAACTTAGCTTGGAGAATTTTGAGCATTACTTTGCTAGCATGTGAGATGAGTGCAATTGTGCAGTAGTTTGGGCATTCTTTGGCATTGCCTTTCTTTGGAATTTGAATGAAAACTGAGCTTTTTCAGTCCTGTGGCCACTGCTGAATTTTCCAAATTTGCTGGTATACTGAGTGCAGCACTTTCACAGCATCATCTTTTAGGATCTGGAATAGCTCAGGTACTATTCCATCACCTCCAATAGCTTTGTTTGTAGTGATGCTTTCTAAGGTCCCCTTGACTTTGCTTTCCAATGTCTGACTCTAGGTGAGTAATCACACCATTGTGGTTATCTGGGTCATTCAGATCTTTTGTGTGTAGTTCTTCTGTGTATTCTTGCCACCTCATTTTAATATATCCTGCTTCTGTTAGGTCCATACCATTTCTGTCCTTTAATGTGCCCATCTTTGCATAAAATGTTCCTTGGTATCTCTAATTACCTTGAAGAGATCTCTAGTCTTTCTCATTCTATTGTTTTCCTCTACTTCTTTGCATGATTCACTTAGGACTGATGCTGAAGCTGAAGTTACAGTACTTTGGCCACCTGACATGAAGAGCTGACTCAATAGAAAACACTCTGATGTGGGGAAAGATTGAAGTCAGAAGGAGAAGAGATCAACAATGGACAAGAGACTGCATGGCATCACTGACTCGATGGACATGAGTTGGAGCAAGCTCCAAGAGATGGTGAAGGACAGGGAAGCCTGCCATGCTCCATCATGGAGCACAAAGAGTAGGACATGACTGAGTGACTAACCAACAACTTTTCTTAACTATCTTCTACTTTATATTCTCCTGTATATAATTGAACAAGCAGTTACCACATGCATCTGATGAATCACAAATGCTAAATATTTATGTCTCCTGTGAATTGGAGGGGACATATTTGATTTAACTCAGTAACAAACATTAGTTTCATGAACTGAATACAATTCGCTAAGGGCATATCAGTAGCAAATAAATATATTACTATATTGTAATGTCTTTAATCTTTCTGTGATACAACATACTTATTTAACTAGTATGCTATCTCTTTTGCTTATCTACAATTCTGGAAATGTTTTCCTGTCACAGCACTCTGACTTCTGTGTTCAGTGCAACTGCCATTGCTAAAGGATTTGAATTTCCAAAGCACACTCTGAAGGACTGTTTTCATTTAAACTCGTTTATTTGAGGCACTTGATAACTTAATGACTCTCTCCTTACATTTTATTTCTTCAATTTGTGAGACAATACTTTGCAGTTTTCCTCACATCCATTCTCTGGTCTCCATATATTCTCTGCTCATCCCTGAAATCTTGTTATTTCTCACAAGGGATCAGCATTTGCCCCTTTCTTTTGCAACCACCTCACCTAAACTCTCAGTCCATATGCCTTTAATGGGTTGACTTCAGAAATAAGCAGGTAACCCAAGACTGGCCAGCAAGAACCTTGAATCTCCTTAGCCATAGTGATCAGTCATTCATTGGCGGACAAGTGACCCGGGGTAGTCGATGTGAAACAGGATCAGCATGTTTGTCTGAACTGTGATGCTTGGTGGATAGGAATTCTTACCAATACTAATTATCATGTATAGACTTTATATTATTCATAGTTCTCTGAAAGACCTGAGTGTCTGGTCTTTCAGATATTTATGATCAATTATCTTGTATATCAGGATATTCTGTTATTTTCTTCTCTACAGCCTATACTCCTGCCATTACCCACAAAGCACATAAGTATCTCATTTTTGATTCTTATATTTTAATCAAAATGATCAGAGATTGTAATACATAATCAGCAACAGTATAATGCGGTCTCCTTGCCCTTTTCAAAGGTAAAGCTTAATAAATTGCAAATAAAATACCAAAAACAAACAAACAAACACACTGCCATAAGTTAGAGTGATGTTCTACAAATGAAATGGGAGGTATAGTATTAATGAAATCCATGTTTTTTCCTATCAATTTGAAAGGAAAAAAATTATTCACAGTTGATTTGAAAGCAACATATGGAGGAATTGACAGAGTTGCATTTGTTATATTTTGTTCAAATGAATAAAATTAAATCATAGGTTAATCTGCTTAGAAATATAGACAGATGCTTAATACGAGCATAGCAAACTATAAAAATGAGGTGAAGAAAGTCAATCATGTTAAAAAATTAATTAAATTAATAATTTAAAAAATATTTAAAAATACATACTATGGTTTCTCTGCATATATGTTTTATAAGTTAATATAACCTTGAGGAATAAGTTGATAGTTCTCAGGGAGGTATAATCAACATTGACCTATAATAGGGTGTGACTCTTTATGCCACAGTAAATTATTAAATATCTGACAGATGCCTTAGGAAACATCACTACAAACAAAGCTAGTGGAGGTGATGGAAACAAGTTGAGCTATTTTAAATACTAAAAGATGATGCTGTGAAAGTGTTGCACTTAATATACCAGCAAATTTGGGAAACACAGCAGTGGCCACAGGCCTGGAAAAGGTCAGTTTTCATTCCAATCCTAAAAAGGCAATGCCAAAGAATGTTCAAACTACCACACAACTGCACTCATCTAGTAGTGCTCAAAATTCTCCAGGCCAGGCTTAAAGGGTACATGAACTGTGAACTTCCATATGTTCAAGCTGGATTTAGAAAAGGCAGAGGAACCAGAGATCAAATTGCCAACAACCATTGGATCATCGAAAAATCAAAGAGGATTCCAGAAAAACATCTTCTTCTGCTTCATTGATTACATCAAAACCTTTGACTGTGTAGATCACAACAAACTATGGAAACTTCTTTAAGAGATGGGACTACCAGATAACCTTACCTGCCTCTTGAGAAACTTGTATGCAGGTCAAGAAGAACAGGACATAGAACAACAGTCTGGTTCAAAATTGGGAAAGGGGTACATCAAGGCTGTATATTGTCACCCTGTTTATTTAATTTATATGCAGGGTACATCATGAAAAATATGGGGCTGGATGAAGTACAAGCTGGAATC
Organism: Muntiacus reevesi; assembly: GCF_963930625.1. NCBI lineage: Eukaryota > Metazoa > Chordata > Mammalia > Artiodactyla > Cervidae > Muntiacus > Muntiacus reevesi. The sequence continues at coordinate 33,048,825 of NC_089265.1, read as the reverse complement.
AAGATTGACAGGAGAAATATCAACAACCTCAGATATGCAGATGACACCACCCTTATAGCAGAAGGTGATGAGGAAAAAAAGAGTCTCTTGATGAAAGTGAAAGAGGAAAGTGAAAAGGCTGGCTTAAAACTTAACATTCAAAAAACAAAGATCATGGCATCCAGTTCCATCACTTCATGGCAAATAGATGGGAAACAATGGAAACAGAGACATTATTTTCCTGGGCTCCAAAATCACTGCAGATGGTGACTGCAGCCATGAAATTAAAAGACGCTTGCTCCCTGGAAGAAAAGCTATGACAAACTTAGCATATTAAAAAGCAAGACT